>NC_140939.1:130269252-130774252 GCF_014529385.1 Adiantum capillus-veneris | reverse complement strand
GTAAGCCATTGGAGGAGCCAAAAGAACCTATGGATGAAACCCTAGATGAGGAAAGCAGGCCTACGGATGAGCAAAAGGATATGGATGAGGAAAACAGGCCTAGGGATGAGCAAACTAATATGGATGAGGCAAGGATGGATGAGGAAAGCAGGCATACGGATGAGCACAAGGTTATGAATGATGCAAGCCGACCACTCGAGGCAGAGGAAAAGACCTTGGAGGAAACCCTGAATGAGGCAGAAAGAGCCATGGGGGAGACTCTTGATGAAGATGTGAATGATGACTATGAAGATGTGAATGATGAAGCTAAAGCAAAGGAGAGCAACAACGACAACGACACTACAGAGATCCAGTATGGACCCTTGCTACCTGTAGATACGGTTGTTCCGGTATGTCTATTCAAGTATGGCAAAATATGTTCAGCTTCTAACTACTTATATGTACTTGTCAACTTTTACAGAGGTTGATTATCTTGGACCTCAATGGATTGCTGTTGATGCGCGTGCCTTTGGGTGACACAGAACCCTTTGAGGATTTGCAAACATTTCGGATGGGAACTTGTCAAGTCGTGGTTCGGAGTTGTGGTTCGTCCAGGAACCAAAGAATTTATTCAGTTTCTTCTTCCGCGCTTCAGAGTTGCCATATGGTCTTCAATGCAAAGGCAAAACTTGTCGCCACTAGTTACAATAGTTTGTGGTGTATGCGGCGCTCACATGTCAGATTTTGCCTTTTTGTATGATCAAAGAAAATGTGTTACCATCGAGGGCCACTACCACCCTAAAAAACCACATTTACCTCTTTTGTACAAACCGTTTAGCCAAATCGGTGTACCCTTTGATGCAACTAATACACTACTGATTGATGATAGTCCTGAAAAGGGAGAACTAAATCCACCGGGAACAACTATCTCACCACCTTCTTTCGAGGGGCATTTGTTTGATTTTTACCTTGAAGACATTCTGATTCCATACTTACAGAAATTGTATCTCAGTCCATTGTTCACGGACGAGTTTGTACTTTCTAATGAATTAAGATGACTCTTCTATCATGTCTTTGTCTTGTCTAACATTGAGAGAGAGAGAGAGAGAGAGAGAGAGAGAGAGAGAGAGATTTGACATGCTAAAGAAATGTATTTCAAGAACACTTATATTCACAGGGCACAATTGACAAATGAGCTCAAAAAACTTCATGTATTGAAAGTCATTCGTATACACTTGGGTTCACAAGAATCTCTGTTACATTGACACTATTTCAACCCGACCATCCAACTATTTGCACAAAATATCTTTTTCCCTTCGCCGCATCAGCTTATGGCCATCTAGGAAAAAGGAAAAGTCTAAAAGGTCCGTGTCCATTGACTCTTCAATTATGTCATGCCGCAACTGCAGAAGACTGCATAGCTCCCTTATTGTAACCACCAACATTAGGCCATGCTCTTTATCAATCACTTCCACATCCACAACAGGATTATCTTCCAAACCTGCAGAAACGTGGTCCATAGGAATGTACTTACCTTTGAGCATTTGTGATCGCATATACCAAAAGGAGACTAATAGTGATTGGCTTGCAATCATGTACTTGACAACTAGAGTATCAAGCGCGACCTCGCACCGTATGCCAATCTCTTCTTTTACATACCATCCTCTGTCAAGAAGTTTGTCACAGGATGACTGCTAAAATGACTTGCACATGAACATAGTTTTCATAACACGGATATTGCAGCTGTGAAACAACTCTATGAAGAGTGCAGCAGGACAAAAGTTTGCAATTCTAACCAGTTTGGTGGGAATAGAGCTACGTAGAGACCTCTATATATCCTTGTAGAGCTTACTTCACATTGCCTCCACCATTGTTTCCTCGGGAACTGGCCAGTCCACAGTGTTCCAATCGGTTGGTAGAGGCAGTTTCACCAACATGCCATTCTTATTCCCTGAGCTGAGTTGGTAGAAGTGGTCATAGAAAAATATTCCTTCATCAGCCAGGCTTTTGTTGCTCCTCCCTGAATACTGTAGAGAACCAATGTGGGCATAAACAACAAGGAAGAGGCCTATTATGCACTCCACAGGCTCCCATTGCTCATAAGAAGAGGGATAAACATCTGCAAAATATATAACAAGAGTTAAACTAAGAGTATCAATAAGTAAAAATGACAAATCTAATGTAGTTGAGCTGTGAAGAATGGAGACATTGCTCATAAGAAGAGGGATAAACGTTGCAAAATATATAAGAAAAGTTATAATGAGAGTATCAATAAGTGAAATGACAAATCAAATGAAGTTCAGATGTCAAGAGTACTTACAATTGCAACGTGGTTGATGTATATCTAATACATTTCCACCGTTTGCTATCACGTCTAGATGGGTAAACACATGCTGAACAAGAACTTCCTTTATAGATCTTTTGCCGATTTCAACTTTGAGATCCAACACTCAGGCCTTCCATGCTGAGCGGTAAACATTGATACCACTAGACCTCTTGGGTCTTCTTGGTTGCATGAGGACCCATGAACCTTTGTTTATCCTTTGTCCAACCCATTGGTTCTCTGCACTTATTGAAGTTGATATTGTAATTGAGGATATGCTACTACTTGGCCTTCTAGGCAAAGTGCAGCTGTTGGTTGTTGGTGTGAGAGACAGTAAACACCTAGAGCTTCTTGGGCGAGAAGACGTGGAAGCCATAGCTCTCAGAGAAAAGCTTTAGTGGAGGGAGATTTACTTTGAAAGCATTCTAATGGAGGGAAAGTGTTTTAGAATTCCAATATCTTGTGCGGGCTTAATGGTCACCCTCCAGTACGTTAATGACCATAAGAGAATATCAGCAGTGGGACCACTAGCAAGCACCTAACAGCTCGATAAAAACAAGGAAGTTACGATGCCACAATCCTAGATTCGTGAAAGTTTTTAGGCTATTTTCCTATTTTTTGAGTCTTTCCACGTACTTTCCTACGTAACGTAGCCCTCCTGCTCGTTGGACGCGCTCTATTTTTCTCTCTCTTCATATGGCCCTCCAAATGACCTCCGAAATTTCCTAATGTAATGCAGCTTTTACCTCAGGCATGTCTACATTTAGCATAAACATTCTTCCCACACATTTGCCCTCTGTGATCAGCTTACAGCTGTTCTGGAAATCTTCTACATAACAGCCATTTGGATTGAAGCGAACCTGCAAACCCTGCTCAACCATTTGTCCAACAGAAACAAGATTCTTTGTAATGTTTGGGACATGAAGTACATCTGCTAAGTACATTAATTTGCCACTCTTCGTATTTAGAGGTATGTCCCCTACATGAGCAATGGGGTGAGCTATGTCATCTCCTGTTTGCACATAGCCTGACACATCTGGTTTGCGTTTATCTCTAAACCACTCTCCATGAGACGTCATGTGATTAGAGGCACCTGAATCCACATACCAAACATCACCTTGGGTGGAATTCTTTGCAGTCATTGTATTCATTACATGCTGCAAAACAAACATGCACTCGTTTTTGTTGTCATCTGCATCTCTGCTAGTAGATGCATAGTTGCCCTGTTCTCTCTTTCCACTTGCTTTTCCCTTTGGACAGTCACGTGACATGTGACCTCTTTCACCACAAGTCCAACATTCTCTGCTATCTGCAGTATGTTGCTGCATGCTTGATCCTACACCACTACCTCTTTGACTCCCCCTGCCTTGAGACTGGTTTCCCCTGCCACCTATTGGCCCCTGCAACAACTTGGGCCTCAACCATGACCTCTACCTCTACCTCTGTTGGAGTTAGAATAGAAGGCTTGTTCAGACCTATTTCTACCATGAGAAGTAGATGTGTCAAGACCAAGGTTCTTCTCCTCAAGAATAAGCATAGAAATCAAATCTTGGAACACGGGGATGTCGTCTCTTGTATTCATGGAAGACCTGAAATGGACATACTCATCTCCTAGACCATCCAATCATGCACGAACAATGTCATCGTCTTCCACTGATACTTTAATAGATCCAAGACCCTCAATGATACTCTTGATCTTCAAAGCATAATCATTGATGGAGAGGTTGTTCCTCTTAACCTGATTTAGCTCCGACTTTAGTTGAAGCTTCCTGGCCTTGGTGTTCACCTCGAACACTCTGCCTAAGTTTTTCCATGCAATGGTGGGGGTTTCAGCATCCTGTAGATAGACCATCATGCCATCTTTGATGCTCATAGAAAGCCAATACATCACTTTTCTCTGGCCTTGTTGCCAGTCCCTCGAAGCTTTCCTTTGTTCTGCTATAGCATTTGCCTCGGGAATCTCTGGTTCCTTTTCATTGTCTCCTTCTACATAGTCCCAATAACCTTTTCCTTTTAGGAAATTTGTTATTCTGAACTTCCATGCAGGGTAGTTCTTTTTCTCAAGCTTCTCAGTGACAATCTGACTGAAACCGTCAGACATCTTGAAGCACTAAGACAAAATAGCTGCAATCTGCAAAAACCCTGCAAATCTTCTGAACCTGCTATTGTGGTACCTGTAACGCTTTCTACACTCAACGATTGTCCACAATCATACAACCACTGTACTTGTACAGTAAATCTCTGTGTTCTGCACTTTGGAGACCTATTCAGAAATTCGCATCTAGTCGTGGATTGCGAACGAAGGGATTGTGATGCTCTTGCTCTCTTAGCCTCTCTTGCCTGCACCAGGCTCTGATACCATGTAAAGAATGAGGATGCAAGAGAGCTACACAAGACAAGCACAAAGCACATAGAGATGGAAAGCTTCTTCTTCTTTACACAGAAAAGAGAGTACAAAATGACTAAGTGCTAAAACTGAAAAGTAGCACATATGTACATGCAGTCACTAAGTGTGAACTCACTAGAAGCGTACTAGGCTGGCACTATAAGTGTAGTCCAGCTGTAGAATCACTGGCAGAGATCCTCCGTGTCGGTCACCTAACGCGCTAGTAAAGCGGCCAAAACCCGTAGTGGATGCCACCTCAAGATGTAGAGCTCGACATCTCAACATCAATTGGAACAAATGGTACTTGACTTTATGCAAGAAGAAGGCATTGAAGAGGTCAATATAAATTGCAATGCGGTAACCATGATTTTGTTGTATGCGGATGATGTAGTGCTTCTAGCACACACTTTAGAAGATGCACAAAAGCTTATGGTTGTCCTTGAGAACTTTTGCTTGCATAGTGGGTTGATTGTGAATGAATCCAAAACAAAGGTTATGCTTATGAAAACCAACCATAAGGAGAAGACATGCATTGTGTACAACAATGAGACACTTGAAGTTGTTGAGAGCTTTAAGTACCTTGGCCTTGAGGTTCCATCCAATCACAAGTGGCATGAATGTGCTATGCGTCATTTGGAAGCGGGAAAGAGAGCATATTATGCATTTGAGAACATGTGTAATGCGGGAAACATCAAGTGTTGGGTTCTCAAGAAGTATCGTTTTCATGCATTGGTGACACCAGTTCTTCTTTATGGAGTTGAAGGGTGGGGCGCGAGCATCTCAAAGTCTACTTGGAAAGAGTTTGAGAATGTCCAAAACCATTTTCTTACAAACATTCTCCAAGTTAAGACAAAAACACCATATATGCTCCTACTTCTTGAGTCGGGATCTCTCCCAATTGAGGTTATGGACATGGAAAGTGTTGTGGAGTACATGATAAATATGCATCAAAACCCCTCACATCAACTTCCTACAATTGCATGGGAAGCAAGAAAAAAAGTTCAAAAGATGCATAAAAGAAAGATCTTGAGCACAGGATGGACGCAAGACAGAAAGAAGTGGTTTGGGAGATGGGATGCATTACACTTGCTACATGATGCTTCAATTGACTCCCAAGTGAATGAAGCTATGCCAATGCTGTTACCATATACATGTGGTAGTGATGTGTGTGAACACACCAGGACCGTCGGGGCACTTTTTCCCTCTTTAGGAGGTTTTTTCCCCCGTGCATTGTATATACGCCCATCACTCTAGGGCTATCTATCTTTCCATTGCACACTAAGTAATACACTCTCTATTGTGTTCCTTGAGCTTCTTTCGTCTTCTCCAAGCTGTGTGTGTTTCTCTGCAACCCTAATTCCAACAATCGGTATCAGAGCAGGTCATGTCCTCTCGGGCTTAGTCGCCAGCTGCTCCAGCACACGCCTACTTACTTTCTTCGATTTCAGTGAGCTTTGCCAAGCGTTCGCAGGTCGACAAATATTTTGGGGAAGCTCGTAGAGCTCGGTCTACTCAAAATTTTGATTTGGGCTCATTTCGGCCTCCGTTTTCACTACATGCAGTACTGCATAAGCTATTTTGTCATTTTGTGCAAAATTTCTGTCAGTGCCGTTTTCTGCATAACAGGTGCCTTATAGTCTTCTATGGTTTGTGCTATATAGCACAGGTTGTTCCCGCTCCGCTTCTCCTATTTTCGGGCAGTTTTCACATCAGGTGCAGCATTTACCATGGCTGACAACAACAACACAGATGTGTTCAAGATGTTTGCTGCTGAGGACAGGTTGGATGGGGACAACTACCCTATGTGGGCTTATATGATGCAACATGTTCTTGTGTCAAAGGGTGTCTGGAACATTGTGTAGAGCATTGATGTACGTCCTGGTTCTGAGGATGTAGATGATGTTGAGGATGTTGCAGGTCTTGCTGCAAGGATTGCAGCTGTTAGAGTTGTTTTGCCTACGGCAAAACAAGCTCGTTGGGATGTTAAGGATGCGTAGGCTCATGCATTGATTGCGTTGTCTGTGAAGCGCACCATTGTTCCTCACATCCGTTCAGCAAAATCTGCAAAACAGGCTTGGGATATTCTAGCAGGTCTTTATGCAAGCCGCAATGAGGCTAAAATTGCTTTGCTGCGTAAAGAGCTGGAGTCGAAGATTATGCATGAGGAAGATGATATGGACACTTTCCTTGCTAGTGTCAAGGATATCAATGAGCAACTTATTTCTGCAGGTGAAGTTATTTCAGGCAGTTCCCTTGTGCAAACTGTTCTTGATGCCTTACCAGATTCTTACCAGACATTTGCTAGTACTTGGAGACTTATGACCCAAGAAAATCCAGAAGTTGTCAAGTTTGATGCATTATGCACATTGTTGTTGCAAGAGTCACTTTCTAGAAAAAACAGGACTAGACAGCGTGCAGTTGAACAGGCTTTTATCGCTTCTCAAAGAAAGGGTGGTAACAGCAATGCAGCCACTTCTTATGGTTCTGCTACAAGTGGCAAAAATTATGTTCCTAATACTTCTGCTGGCAGCAATTCGTCTGGAAATTCTGGTGATAAGGGCAAAAAGAAGATGCATTGCCATTATTGTAAAGCCAATGATCACTTGATCAAGTCGTGTCCTAAGTTGAAGGCCAAAGAGGCTAAGAAGAAAGAGGGTGGTTCCACTGCAAATGCTGGTTCCACTACAAATGCAGCCATTGTTGAGTCTTCTGTGAAAGGAGAGTGTGTTGCTAATGTTGATGCAGAATGGGATTTTAGCGCAGAGTGCACTTACAATCCTGCTGTCCATGATGCATGCTTGTCAGTTGCTGCAGATTCACATGTATGGTATTTCGACAGTGGTGCTACAAAGCACATTACCTCACATCGTGAAGTGTTTACCCCTCTCGAGTCTGTCCGTCATGAGAATTCAGCCACTTGTGCCAACAACGCCTCTTATCCAGTTCAGGGAGTTGGAAAGATTGTGCTTACTGTTGCTAATGGAAGTTCCTTCACACTTGTTGATGCACTTTATGTACCTGGGATCAAGAAGAATCTCTTGTCTGTATCCGCAATTGCTAGACTTGGACTTGTAGTCAAATTTGTGGATGACAGATGTACAGTTCATGATCTCAGTTTCGGTGATGAAATTGTTGCATCTGGGCTTTTGTGCCGTGGGCTGTATAAGCTCACTTTGTATGACAAGTGTGGACAAAATTTTGCAAAAGTTGTTGCAGATTCAAGGGCTATTTCAGATGCAAAACTTTGGCATGCACGTTTTGGTCATCTGAATTTTTCCAGTTTGCAGAAATCTGATATGGTTGCTTCTTTGCCGCCTCTTGAAGCACCTGTCAAACATGTTTGTGAAGGCTGTATTTTGGTTAAGCTACAGCGTTCTAAATTTCCAAAGGATGGTTCAGTTCGGGCCACATGCAAATTGCAGCTTGTGCATAGTGATGTTTGTGGGCCCATGCAAACTCTGTCCTTGGGCAATTACCTGTACTTCGTGACTTTCATTGATGATTACTCCAGGCATGCATGGGTATTTCCGCTTAAAGCAAAGTCCGAAGTTTTTATGTGCTTCAAACAATTTCTGGCTATGGCTGAAAATGTCTCAAAATGTACTATGGGCACCCTCCGTTTCGATCGAGGGGGGGAGTATATGTCTCATGAATTTAATGCATTTCTGGCTAGTCGTGGGATAAAACACCAATGTACAGTGCCTTATACACCTCAGCAAACTGGTGTTGCTGAGAGGGAAAACAGGTCACTGACGGAAATGGCACGATGTATGGTCAAAAGTCAAGCTTTGCCGCATTCTTTTTGGCTTGAGGCCATCATGTGTGCCACTTATGTACTTAACACGTGTCCTAGGAAAGATTTGCAGTCTATTACTCCATATGAAGCATGGCATGATATAAAGCCTTCTATTGAGCACATGCATGTTTTTGGTTGTTTGGCATATGCTTTGGTGCCACAAGAGCAGCACAGAAAATTGGATGATAACGCTGTCAAATGTATTTTTGTTGGTTATAGTACTGAAATCAAAGCTTACAGGTTGTATCATCCGCAAACAAAACATATTCTAGTTTCTCGGGATGCAGTGTTTGTGGAAGATTTTGTTCAGCCCTTGCTGTCATGTACTAGAGACAGTAAAGCTCACAGGACATTTATGACACTTTGTTGCCTCTTTTCAGTGGTGGAAATATGAATGTAAGTTCCAATGAGGCAAATGTACACCCTATGGGGGTTTTTGAAATTTTTTTAGATCAGCCTATTACTAATGCAGATGTACATGATGTACTTGATGAGGAAAGGGATGAAAATGAGTAGGCTAGAGGTATGCCAAAATGGCTGGTGCACACTTTGCGTGACAGTAAATTGGATGCACCTTTGTCTAGTCGTACTCGTTCAGGCTCTCGCCATGCATCTTATGCATCAGATTGTTATGCTTTGGATGTGTCTAGCTTACATGATGTTGAGGAGCCTCTGTCTTTTGATGAAGCACAAAATTCGGAAAATTCGATGGCTGCCATGCAATCAGAATATGATGCACTTATAGAAAATGACACATGGCATTTATGTGATTTGCCTCCTGGCAAAAAGGCCATTGGTACGAAGTGGGTTTACAAGTTGAAACAGATGGTGAGATCGATCACCATAAGGCTCGACTTGTTGCAAAGGGTTATGCACAACAAAAAGGCATTGATTATGAAGAGACTTTTGCTCCCACTTGTCGTATGACTACTGTACGTTTTCTATGTGCATTGGTAGCTCATTTTGGTTGGGATGTACATCAATCATACATTGTTACTGCTTTCTTGAATGGTGATATATTTGAGGAAGTTTATGTAACGCAGCCTCGCGGTTTTGTCATAAAAGGACAAGAGGACAAAGTGTGCACATGTAAGAAGGCTTTGTATGGGTTGAAGCAATCTCCTCGTGCTTGGTATGAGAAAGCTGACACTCATTTGGTTAAACGAGGCTTTCGTAACAGTCCAACAGAAAGCACATTGTATGTAAAGCATGAGGGTGATGTACTTCTCATTGTGGTTCTTTATGTTGATGATTTACTAATCATCACTGGACCAAATGAGAGACATATTGTTGAATTTAAGGCTGATTTGAATGCTACTTTCAAGATGAAAGATTTGGGGTTGTTGCATCATTACTTGGGTATAGAGTTTAAGCAGTGTGATGGTGGTATTGCTTTGTGTCAAAAAAGTTACGTAGAGACATTGCTATGTAAGTTTGGACTTGAGGATTGCAAACCTATTGCCACTCCCATGGAAACAGGTTTGAAGTTGAGTCTACATGATGCTAGCGATCCTGCTAATGTCACTCTTTACCAAACTGATGTTGGCTACCTCATTTATGTATGCAACACGAGGCCGGATATTCAGTTTGCAGTCTCACAAGTCAGCAGATTTATGCATAGCCCAGGGTCTAAGTATTGGCAGGCTGTCAAGATGATTTTCCGCTACCTTAGTGGCACTTTACATCTTGGCTTGTTTTATCCCAAGGGGGGATCATTGCCGCCAGACTTACATGCTTTTTCGGACTCAGATTGGGCTGGTTGTTTTGACACGTGAGTATCCACAAGTGGTTTTTGTTTCATGCTTGGCAGTTCATGTATATCATGGCCAATTCGAGTTGTGAGGCTGAGTACAGGGCAGTCTTCACAGCTATGGTTGAGTGTGTATGGCTTAGACGCCTTATGGTTGATTTGGGTGTTGGACAGGACACTGCCAACAGTATGAGCAAGAAGCAACCTACTGTGGCCAATTCGAGTTGTGAGGCTGAGTACAGGGCAGTCTTCACAGCTATGGTTGAGTGTGTATGGCTTAGACGCCTTATGGTTGATTTGGGTGTTGGACAGGACACTGCCAACAGTATCTACACTGACAGTCAGAGCACATGGCAGTTGCAAGGAACCCAGTTTTTCATGCTCGCACAAAGCACATTGAGGTGCATTACCACTATGTCAAGGAGAGGCTCTCAGCAGGAGAGATCAGCTTGGCTTATGTGCCAACACAGGACAACCTTGCAGATCTTTTCACAAAGGCATTGTCTCGTGAGAAGTTTGAAGCTTTCCGCAAAGCTTTGGGCTTACTCCCCTTTGTGGACTGATCATGTCCTTAGGGCATGGCACTTCCCTTTACTCATGTGCCATTTCTTGTTCACCGCATCACTCCAGGGGGGATTTGTTACCATATACATGTGGTAGTGATGTGTGTGAACACACTAGGACCGTCAGGGCATTTTTTCCCTCTTTAGGAGGGTTTTTCCCTCGTGCATTGTATATACGCCCATCACTCTAGGGCTATCTATCTTTCCATTGCACACTAAGTAATACACTCTCTATTGTGTTCCTTGAGCTTCCTTCGTCTTCTCCAAGCTGTGTGTGTTTCTTTGCAACCCTAATTCCAACAAATGTATTATGGCTTGGGAGAAATTTGGTGGGTCACGCTTCATACACTACACCACCCATATTGCCCCCAACTACAAAACCATGTTCTTCGCTGAAAGAGGAAACCCATACTCACACTTACATGCTTGAGCATATCCCCTTGTTGGCGATACGCACTATCGCAGCCTTTTGGCTTAGCTCCCATTTACTTCGATGCGAGGCAGGGCATTGGGGCAATGGAGAAGAGTCAAATCGTTTGTGCACATTATGCTCATTGCAAGTTCAAGAGTCTGAGTACCACACACTACTAGAGTTCTCAACTTTTGGTCACATCCAAACTTGCTTCTCACATTTTCAGCCATGAGATAGACCTACACACTTTCCTCTCCCAGCTAGCCATAGTGTGGGCTCTCTTTTGCAACTCTCATCACCACAATTTTTGAGCATTGAGAGTCACTCATCAGCCATACACATACTACATCACATGTAACTTTGGTCCCATAGGTCATATTTGACCTCCGAGGATGATAATAAAATCTCTCTCTCTCTCTCTCTCTCTCTCTCTCTCTCTCTCTCTCTCTCTCTCTCTCTCTCTCTCTCTCTCTCTCTCTCTCTCTCTCTCTCTCTCTCTCTCTCTCTCTCTCTCTCTCTCTCTCTCTCTCTTACTGCAGGGGATCGTCTTTGGGGTGGATGTTAAGAGACCATATCCCTAATGTAGGCTGGTGATGATCTCTCTCTCTCTCTCTCTCTCTCTCTCTCTCTCTCTCTCTCTCTCTCTCTCTCTCTCTCTCTCTCTCTCTCTCTCTCTCTCTTACTGCAAGGGATTGTCTTTGGGGTGGATGTTAAGAGACCATGTCCCTAATGTAGGCTGGTGATGATCTCTCTCTCTCTCTCTCTCTCTCTCTCTCTCTCTCTCTCTCTCTCTCTCTCTCTCTCTCTCTCTCTCTCTCTCTCTCTCGCGTTCGCATTCTTGCGTGTTGCTGCAATTGCAGCAGGCAAAAACTCTCTCTCGTTGTTGCCCAGGAATCTTTATCCTATTGTCTTGTTTCCATGTGATCTTGGCAAAGAAGCTCTGTGCTAATTTCAACCTGTTGTCAGCAAGGAGGTGTGCCAAGTAGAGCTATAATAAAACTGTGAAAAAAAAGGGGGTGGGGTTGGATCCCCTTCATCATCCCCACGTGCGGATGATGAAGAGGCTCCAGCCCCACCCCCTTTTTTTCATAGTTTTATTACAGCTTTACTCTCTAGTGCCCCCATCGTGCGCATGAATTACAATGGCATCTCTCCAAATGGCATAGGAAGCAAAGGAACATGGTCACATGACTACTGGAGTTTTCTATGAGTTCTCTTCGTCATTCGCATGCATCAATTAGTCTAGGTGGCCATGGTGATGCATATGCATGGCTTGTGCCCAATGGGGTGTCCCTCTTGCTCGACCATGTTTCATGGCCGACCATGTTCCATGGCTAAGATTTGAAAGAGATAAGCACCCCCACTTATGGCACAAAGCAAGACAAGCTTTACGGTTGTGTTTGAAGAAAATTTGTTTCATTTCATTTGCATTTTCTAAAAATTGTCCAAAAAGAAAAAAAGGGGGGGGAGGTAGGGCTCCCCCATCATCCGCACGCGTGCGGATGATGGGGGAGGGTGAGGCAAAGCTCTCCCATCATCCACGTGCGTGGATGATGGGGAAGCTTTGCCTCCTCCTTTTTCTTGCAAATCCGTCAAACACTCTGCCATTTTTTGTAAATCCCTTGAACTTTGCCAAACTTATTTAACTTGATTATTTAAAGTTTTATTACATAGTTTTTAAATTTTATTTCAATTATCTTAATTTAACTTTACACAATACATAAATGAGGTGCAAATAGCTTGATTACCTCTCAAGAATGGAAGGCCAATCTGCTCTTGGAATGGCCCTTAAGTGTGAGCTCTCTCTCTCTCTCTCTCTCTCTCTCTCTCTCTCTCTCTCTCTCTCTCTCTCTCTCTCTCTCTCTCTCTCTCTCTCTCTCTCTCTCACACACACACACACACACACACACACACACACACACACACACACACACACACACACAAAACACACATAACTAACCAACCTAATAAGCGGATGGAAAGTTGTTGGCAATGGTCGGAGATCAAGAAGAGGAGATTGGTGCCTTAGTTTCTTATCGTGCCCACCATTGGTCCACAACCCATGCCGCCCTCTACTCATGCCGAATGTGGTGTATTTTAGAAAGCACAAAAAGCACTTAAGTAGGTTCCTCTCAAGGATTCCATCTCTTGACACACACCAATTGTAGGATATGCCCAACAAGGGCACGGCTACTTTCAATGGATGCAAAGGAAGGGGATCTCTCCAGTTGTAATGTATTCTTGCATCTTGAAGATTTGTGGCAGTACATAAGATGTTGACTTTGGTAAAATAATTGAGGATGATATTGTTAGGCAGTTGTTGTTGACCAAGAACGTCGTGCTTGGCAATGCCTTGATTGACATGTATGTTAAGTGTGTACTTGAGAAAGCACAACAAGTTCTTGAGGGTCTTCTTATATGAATTTTGTCTCTTGGAATGCATTGATTGGGGGTTATTCCCTAAAAAAGCAAGGCCAAGAAGCTCTAGGCTGTTTTGAGGGGATGACAAGTGAGGGCGTCTCTCCAAATGCAATCACCTATGCTTGCATCTTGAAAAAATGTGGAATTAGGCAAGATGCTGATATGGGCATAAGAACCCAGGATGATTTTTTTTTAGGGGTTGTTATAAAGAAACATAATGCTTGCAATGCCTTGGTCGACTTGTATGCCAAATCTACTATAGTTTAGAAATCACAAAAAATGCTTGTGGAGGATCCTCTCTAGGATGTCATCTCTTGACACACATTTTGTCAGGATAAGGCCAAGACTTTATGGATAGCTTTCGATCGATGTGAACCAAGGGTGTCTCTCTAGATGGAATCATCTATGCTTGGATCTTGAAGGATGTGGCACTACGCAAGATACTGATTTGTGCAAAAGAATTGAGGATGATACTGTTAGTCAGGTGTAGTTGAGAAAGAATTTTGTGCTTGGCAATGCCTTGATTGACATGTATATTAAGTGTAGTGAACTTCAGAAAGCACAATAAGTGCTTGAGGAGATTCTTATCTAGAACATCATCTCTTTAAATTCATTGATTAGGGGATATGCCCTAAAGGGATGATGCCAAGAAGCTCTAGGCTTTTCTGAGCGGATGACAAGCAAGGGCGTCTCTCCAAATGCAATCACCTATGCTTGCATCTTGACGGAATGTGGTAACTCAAGTTAAGGTGATGTTTTAGGTTGCTTCTACCAATGCTAGGTAAAAGTCCTTCAACTGCAAAGTTGGACTATCTTTTCAATTCAAATGGAGTTGTAAATGTGTTGCTTCAAGTTTATGTGAAGATACATTCGATCTTTTCTTGATATTCTATTTCTTTGAATGTCATGCCTCCCATTGTACATGTTACATACCCCCCCCCCCCCCCCCCCAAAAAAAAAAAACCTCTCAAAATAACAATACGTAGGTATGCTTGTTGGAATCATTTAAATCACGTTTGATAAATTTATTTTGCCTTTCCAAACAATAGAATCTTGGAAAGAATATTTTTGGAAGTTCTTTATTCAAAGGGGAAGCTTCAAGTATTACAAGTTTAATAGCTACCACTGCCCAACTACACACCAAGATAGGCATTGACTCAAAGGACGTGTACTGGCAATCATGGCATTGTCCACCTTCAACAAATCAAGTTGTGAGCATTGGGGATGAAATTTTGGGGCTTGATGATTTCAACACTTCTGACTCTCTTTCTAGCTATGCATCGCAACTAGCTTTCTCACTAAATGCATCAGATCCTTCTCAACCTGCTTTGTCAAGGGCTTTTCATATAGGCTAGTCCTTGTACACATGTTCTTTTAACCCTTCACTGCCAATTGGTGAGATAGTGGTAAGATAGCCAGCTGAGGAAAATCAGGGAGCATAAGATCGCAACAGGAAAAATGGTTTGAAACAAAATCAATTGTTTGGGCTGATAGTCTTAGCAAGGACTTGATTGATTTGTTTGGGCTGATAGTCTTAGCAAGGACTTGATTGATTTGAACATAGCATGTCGTAAGATTTTTGATGCTTCCTTTCTTGGTGCAATTTTCTAGTTTGAACTTGGTTACACACATTTTATTCTGTTTTCTCATAGCTAAAGGCAATCCTTGAGTAGGCATAGGTATCGATTTTGATCAGCTACCTAAAGTAATAAAGGATGACACTATTTGGAAAGACAAGAGTACATAAGCATGGGAAAAGCGATGGGTTCTAGTTTGAGACTTGGGGTGGTGGGTGCAAGTGTAATAGGTTCTCTTGTTATGCCAATGGGGATGAATAATATGGGGATGGCTCCCAGCATGGGCATGGGTATGAGCATGGGAGTAGGCGCAAGCAAGGGACCCATGATGCAGATGGGTTTGAATTCAAGGAGACCTGTTGTAGGGTTGGGACTAGTAGTAGGTATTGGTAGGAACTTTAGCTTAGGAGGTTTTTCAAGTCATCAACAAGAGTATGGTAGATCCAGATGAATTGGACCTAGTAACATGCTAGTAATGTTATCCAAACTCATGTGCATTCTTCCTTTGGCCGATTTATAGTAGATATGACATGAATTATGACAGGATCTTGGCAATCTAAACATAGCCACTGATCATTGTATTAAACATGGGCTTGACCAATATTTTTTAAAATCGGAATAAACTTATGAATGACAAATTTGAAATGTACGAGATCCATTAGACATGAGAAGGGTTGTGCTTACTTTTGGGATATGAATTTTCACACTTCCTTTATCGACATGCATGACTTGCAGTACCTGTTTGTATTCAATACACCAATAGCTATCTAGTCATTGAAACCATTAAGATTCACACATCTTGTTAGGAATCGTAAGCTAGTCTTCTCGTTAACATTTGCTTGTGTTTTTTGCAATAAACATCATAATTAGGGATGTTTTTAGCATAGCTTGCAATCTCCACCCCACATCTTCCTTCTTGAAGGCAAAAAAATATTTTTTTTTCTCCATCCACTATGTGTTCTCATCTTCCTTTGAATGTCATCAACATTATGGACAATGATAGTCTTCTCAAAGATGAGCATGAATAGGTACATATGCAAGGTTTTCATGCATATATAGTTATACGATATAATTATATATAATTATATGATATCATTTTATATAGTATAGCTATATATATGATATAATATATTTATAGCTATATATATATATATATATATATACTATATATAGTATAGTATAATGATATATAGTATAGCTATATATATGGTATAGTTGTATATTATTCTAATTTATATAATTTTATATAGTATAGCTATATATATAGATGTAGGCTTTGTGATTCATATCTTGCTATAAGATGTTCAAGCTCAAAGTTAGGAATTTTTGAAGCTTAAACATGTATTTTTGTGTGTATCGTATGAGTAATGTCTATTTTTTTGTTTAACATTTTTTGCCGTTAGAAAAGGATTCAAATTAAATGTCAAAAAGCTTGCAAAAATGTTTTTCATTGCAAAAGCTCAAAATCAAAAGCTCGCTAAAAAAACGCACTCTTGATTTCATGGTTTTCTTGTTCATACATTGAGAATTGTAGATTCATCCATATTTTGATGCATTTACTCTTGTAACCCCAACCTATTATAAACTCATGGTTTTTTGTTGTAAATGATGGCATTTGTAATAGGATAAATTTAGGCAACCATTTTAATCTTTGTTGTGATATTCTTTGTGCTCTTAAGATTATATTATTCTAGGTATGGATACATACCCACTGGGTCAAAGTCTATGATGCGAAAGCATAGAACAGTAGGGAGAATACGAGAGAGAGAGAGAGAGAGAGAGAGAGAGAGAGAGAGAGAGAGAGAGAGAGAGAGAGAGAGAGAGAGAGAGAGAGAGAGAGAGAGAGAGAGAGAGAGAGAGAGAGAGAGAGAGAGAGAGAGAGAGAGAGAGAGAGAGAGAAAGAGAGAGAGCGGACCGTAAGGTGAACAAGTTCTTCTCCACTTATGGTGTGTCCATCTTACATGGACAAAGGTGTATGCTATTGACTCCTATGGCATGACACTGTCCAATCACCTTGCAAAAGCATGTGAGGTTGCGTCCCAGTCCTTATACACAAATTGGGTGCATAAAATTACCAAACATCTCGATGGACAGGTTCACATTGCTAAGGATAAGGTCTCTTTTGCTAAATTGATCTTAGGAAGGAAGTGGGATTTGTGGCTATGCAACAAAGGGAGCTACTCAGCTTGTGCTCCAATTATAGCAAATATGGAGACTCGGAACAGACATGTATATATTACAAGCATCTCCCCTAAAAAATGAAGCTAACACTGTCAAGATGGAAGCTGAGATAGGAGTGCTGGATAGGGTCTTGGCAAGGGCTGATGCCTTGGCTGATGTTGAAACTGCTATGCTGAGAATAGTGTTCTAAGCACTTACAAGTGCTAAGACTACCTGGAAGTGGCTAGACCACTTGCAGGTGTATGGAGATCATGCATGTCCTTAGACTACTTACAAATGCCTAAACCACCTGCAAGTGCTCATACCACTAGCATGTACTTAGACCACTCACATGCATGTTCTTAGCCACTGGCAAGGGCTCTGACCACTTAAAAGTTCTTAGACCACTTACAAGTGCTTAGAACACTGGCAAGATCTTAGACAACTTACACACATGTTCTTAGACCACTTGAAAGTGCTCAAACCACTTGCAAGGGCTTAGACTTGCAAGTGTTACTTACAATTTCTCAGACCACTTGTAGGTGTTAAGACCATATGCAAGGGTTCAAACTTGCATGTGCTAAGACCACTTACAAGTGCACAGAACACTTGTAGGTTCTCAGACCACTTGCAGGTGCTAAGAACACTTGCAAGGGCTTAGACCACTTGTAAGTGCTACCACCAATTACAAGTACTTAGACCATTGGCAATTTCTTAGGCCACTTACATGCATCTTCTTAGACCATCTACAAGTGCTCATACCACTTACATAATCTTAGATTACTTGCAAGTGGTATGAGCACATGCAATTTTCTAGATCACGTATAAATGGTAAGACCCCTTGCAAATGATTAGACCACTTATAAGTATTCACCACTTACAAATGCTAAGAAGTCACACAAATAAGACCACTTGCAAGTGTTAAGAGTAGTAAGAAAACATCTAAAAGTGCTATTTGAATGGGAAAATGCTCAGAGCCCAGTGGTTAAGCCACTTGGGAATGCTAAGAGCATTGAAATTTCTGATGGTTTTTTTCAATTATGTGCAGGCTTTGGTCAAGGAGATGGATTGTGTGATATGTGAACTGAGGAGACAGGCCTCCTTCATGAAGGAGGCATGCACCTTTTTGAAGAGAGAGATCAGGGCCCTTCTAGTGCCCACTCCACCTACCAAGTCTGCCTTAGGTGCTGACACTATCCTAGTTGGTGGATCTTGTGCTACATGTGGCCACCTACTATTAAGCAATCATGCGGCTGGTGTTTATTATCTTCCATGTGCCCAAAAGTACCACCTTTTTTTCTTTTCCATTTTCTATGCGAATGAGCCAAAAGTGCATTGTATCGGACTGTAAGTGGAAGATACCAGTTGTAGCAAGATGTTGTGCACTTGGGAATGCATAGGAGGAATCCATAGGTAAGGCATGCATCCTCTATAAAACAGGAATCATGATACTTTTGATATGTATAGTAATTGTATGTTATGTCTCAGGTGAGCCAGAGCTTGGCAAGGGGGCTTCCACCTCGTTCACACATGATGTGGACGATCCCTTTGACCTGACACCTTGATGATGTAACACAAAAACTTTTAGGGTTGTATTTGTTTTGTGGATGTTGGAAAAAGTGACGAGCTTGGAGATGTAGACATCCTGATGGAGGCACCTGGTTCTGTGAGCATGCAAGGTAATAATGGTTACTATCTACATGATGTCCTCAGACATATGATTATCCATGGTCAATGTGATCACCACCAAATACATGTGCAACTAACTTGATTTCCCATTGTCAACATAGGTATTGATGTCAATAAGCCATTGAGTCAAGTTATTGCTTGAACTAGAGATTCAAGCCGTGTCAATAAGGGTGTGCAGTATGAAGAGGAGAAGTTGGACCCAGACATGGAAGAGAGTCTTCAATTTGTTGCTTGTCAAGTGACCCAAAATTGCTTGTCAAGTGGTCTGAAAGTTATTACCAAGTGGTTGTCAAGTGGGCTGAATGTGCTTCCAAGTGGTTCACGGTGCTCTCCAAGTGGCTTGCAAGTACTCATATGCGGTGCAAAGGTGGTAGAAATTGCTATCAAAAAGATGAACATGCTAGGGGAGTGCTTCAAAGTTAGAACTTACAAGTTCTTTTTTAGAGGCATGGTATTATGGATTTGTTCAAATACATCATTTGATAATTCATATACATTTGGCTCACCTTCCACCAAGCACATTGAAAACCCCATACATCACACTAGGTGGGAGTAGATAAAAGCAAGGGGATTGTCATCCAAAAGGACATAGGTATCATCATGCCCATTTACCTTGTTGTAGAAGAGTCCCTCAAGGACAAATACGTTTTTCTTAATATGGCTATGCCATTCATCCAATTCAAATTTTAGGGTCAAGTGCTTATTGTTAGTGCATTGCAAGATGTAGAAGTCTTCACCTAGCTCTTCTGCATTTCACTGCAAAGTTCTGGCTAGCCATCAAGGCATCACGCATGTGGTCATGGTGGCCAACACACATGGGCGCTCCTAGTCACTCTTCATCACTAGATGATTCTCTATCGTTTTCATCATTGAGAGTGGGTTGTACCCACAAGTAATCCCACTCCTCGGCATGGTCTTTGTTTACACATCTCCTCCATTGGTCTTTCATGCATGCATGCCAAAAGCAGGGCAGTGGTTTGCACCTTAGCACGTGCAAATTTAATTGATTATAACCATTAACACAGTGGAGAATCAAGACCCTTTGATCTGCATGCAATCCCATTCTTTGTCTTTGTCAACATTACCGAGCTTGACCTCCTACAACATATGGTTGGCCCTCTTTCTTGGCAATGGACATTGTTTTTGAAGGGTTTTGTTCAGAAATGTGACTACACTTGAAGCATCGTGTAACACCCATCTGTCAAATTTCAAATGTTCCTATGTGAGGACTGTTTTTATCACCCCACTAGTCCCATCATGCTCGCCCTTCCCATGGCCGGATGCAAAGAAATTGTGCATCATCTCAATACCTCTCATATTGAAGTACCTAGCTACAAAAAAATTTAATAGGCGCCTTGCTTTGAATTGTGAAGCAGCACCATCAGACCACACCCATTTTCATTTGACATTGCATCCTTGACCTTTCAGCCACTCATTATGCAAAATAAAGCAGTGTTTCACAAATAAAGTGTCATGGATTTTGTCATCAGAGATGTAAAAGTGGGTCGTCCTTTGAATGGCACCAAGCGCATCACATAAGTACAAAATGTGAACCAAGATTGTCACTTGCATTGAATACCAATGCATTAACTCAATCTCATTCTGCACCTTGAAGGAGTAATTCTTTGCATCATGTGGAAAGTTACCCAAACACTCTTTGAATTGTTGAGCATTCCATCTATACTTGTAGTTGTGTTGGATAAAGTTTCCCAATTTTCCTTCAAGCAAGGAAGTGAAACTCCTCGGACTGACTTGGAAAACTACAAGACCTTTCCAAGTTTTTGTTTGATCTTTCTCATCAACTTCCTGTGTACAAACATCATCAAAAAGCTTAATAGTCATAAGTAGAGATCCATTGCATTTTTGTGTGGACACAATGAGTATTGTTTAATGCCACAATGTTTGCATGTTCCCAAAAGATATTTTCTGCAGTGATAAGCAGAGTCAATGGGTCTTGGGCACAATCCAAACTCCCATAGGTCTATTAAGCTTGGAAATGTGGAATTTGATTTTGTGCACTGTCATGTTCCATCATGGGGACTTCAAACAAGGTACCTGCAACTACACAAGTGGCCATGTAGCTCATATCTTCCATGGGGCAACTGATTGAGGACTTCCTTGAAGTATACAAGCTACATGTGGTATTCACAACAACAAGTGTTTTGGTCTTTCAACTTTCATATGAAGTATGTCTTTAGACCCTCAAAACATCTGAGGGAGATGCTTATGTCCGGATTATCTCCTCAGAATCTCCTTGGAATTTCATATAGAAGTCCCTCTATGAAATGAAAGACATATCTAGAAACACTATCAAGCATTATAAATCACTTTTAGGTTATCTATAGCATTGTTAAGCATTATATTGCACTCTCAAGTAGTACTGATAAAGCATTATGAAGCACCCGTTCCCATTGACAAGCATAATTTTGAAAACATAGAATTACTTCTAAAGCTCTTGGACGGAATTGGATGCACTTCAAAGCACTCAGTAGCACTTGGAAACTTGTAAAGATTTACGAGCTCTTTAGAGAATTCTTAAGTACTATAAAGCACTCTCAAGCACTTGGAAGCACTAGGAAGCATTTAGATGCACTTGGAATGGCTTGGAAACACTAGGAATCGCTAGGAAGCTCTATGAATCACTCAAAAGAACCTAGAAGATCCTAGAAGCTTTTAGAAGCACTTAGAAGTAGTCAGAAGCACTTAGAATCACTTAGAAGCACTGTAAAGAACTTAGAATCATTAAGCACTTAGACGCATTTAGTGGCACTTAGAAGCACTTAAAAGTAATTAGAAGCACTCACAAGATCTCAGAAACAATTATAAGCACTATAAAGCACTTATAATCATTTAGAAGCACTTAGAATCACTGAGCACTTGGAAGCACTTAGAAGCAACTGGAGGAACTTAGAATCACTATGAAGCACTTAGCATGAAGCTCTATGAAGCAATTAGAAACACTATGAAGCACCTAGAAGCACTCAGAAGCACTTAGAAGCATTATGAATCACTTTGAAACAACTGGACACACTCATGAGAAGTACTTAAAATCACTTAGAATCACTATGAAGCTCTCAAAAGCACCTAGAAGCACTCAAAGGCACACAAAAACATTTAGATACACTTGGAATGACATGGAATTACTTGGAAGCACTATGAACCACTCAAAAGCACTTGTACTTGTAATCACTTATAAAAATATGTCAAGCACTATAGAGCATGGTTAAGTGGTTTAGAAGCAATGCACTCAAAATGACATGGAATTTCTTGGAAGCACCATGGAGCACTTAGAAGCATCTATGATCACTTGCAAATCTATGTAAAGCACTAAAACACTGTAATGAATTGTCAGGCACTTAGAAACATTTGGAAGCATGGTCAAGCACTTAGTAAACCACTAGGCAAAATGAGCGGATGAATTGGATGTAGCACATGCACACTCTTGCCTATCCTCTTTCAAAGAACATCTTTCTTGTTTGGGGAGATGCAGGTTTTTGCCAACCAGAACTAAAACATAATTTCGTTAATTTTGTTGATGATGTTGCTTGCCTTGAGCATTTGATGATGACAAGCATCCAAGGGATGTGACCCTTCCTTTGCTTCATGATGCAACTAAACATTGGTAGCACTGACATTCTTCCAATGGGAGGCCTAAATCTTTGGCAACATCTCTTCCACTCATTTTGTTGTCGACACCACATGCGTTACTGAGGCATGCCATCATAGTAGCCCGCTTTAAAAATAACTCAATATTTGAATGGGGTGTATTCAAGTCAAATAATGTATGACAAATGTTAGAGAAAATGACTCTCTCAACAACGGTCCCTGACATGTGCTGCAACACTAAGAATGTAGGATGATGGAAGAGTTGTTATAGAATCTTTATTTGAAGGCCCTCCAAGAGCCTGTTTGTTTGTTTGTGCCAGCATTGAGAAACTACCCTGTAGGTTTTCCTTGCCTCTCACTCATCAATGTCACCATCCTCATGCGTCCACGCCATCCTATTCTTAAATCTTTTCTGTTCCCTCTTCTTTGTATCCTAGTAGTTTTGTAGACCGAGTAGAAATTCCATCAAGATGTGTTGTGTGATAGACAATGGATAAAGATATATGTAACTTGTATTGTCATACGCATCACCATTAAATTCTATGTGGAGCCAATTATGAGCTAGCTATGTGGCTTCGGTTATAGCAAAGAAGACCATAAAAGAACAACCATAGTACTCACAAAGAGAGAGAGAGAGAGAGAGAGAGAGAGAGAGAGAGATAGAGAGAGAGAGCCATAGTACTCATGAGTATAGCTTGCATAGGTAGGAAGAGAGGCATCCTATGCAAGTGGAAGGAGAGGCTATGGTGCACACACACACACACACACACACACACACACATAGATTCACAGCAGGCCTACAGATTGTGCGGTGGAAGATGTTAGGGAGGGAGAGGCTAATTGAACGAGCATAGAAGGGATGCAAATGGAGTGTAAGGGAGAGAGAATATCCAACAACGTGTAATGGGCATGCCTTTGCCTTAATTCTATTTTGTCTTGTTTCCATTTAGTCTATTTTTTGGCATGTTCAATCCCGCCTTATTTCTCCCTTCCCACTCTACCAAGAAGATTTCTACATTTTGCTCTCATATTTCAAATTTAAGCAAGGAAGGCCCCTCTCTCTCCTCCAAAGGGGCTTCCAAAAGGAGTTTCTTTTTGGTACCACTTATATATGCTTTCACCCTTATGTGTATACTTTTAGTCCACTTGAATGACTAATATAGAGCAACTCAATAAACTTAGTGAGCAAGGGTTTATTAGACTTAAGTACTTCTCCTTGGGGTGCTCCAGTGCTTTTTCAAAAGAAGAAGGATGGTTCATTACAACTTGGCATAGACTGTCATTGTCTTAATCAAGTCACTATCAAGAACTAGTATCCCATTCCTAGAACTGATGAGTTGTTATACATGTTACAAGGAGCTAAGATTTTTGCAAAGCTTGACCTTTGATCTAGACATTGTGAGTTCACCTTAATGTCTTTTGGTCTTACTAATGATCCTACAACCTTCAATCAATTAATGCATGATATTTTCATACCTTACCTAGATGATTTTGTCCTAGTTTTTTTTAAAGATATCTTGATCTTTTCTAAATATGAGGAAGGTTATGAAAATCAAATTTGTAAAGTCTTACAACTATTATGTCAACATCACCTTGATGATAAGGAAAGTAATGTACCTCTTGTTCTCTCCAAGTTATCTTGGCTTTTTCATTTCTTTTGAAGGTATTTTGGTTGATCCTAACAAAATCAAGGACATTGTGGAGTGGCCCCTGCCTACTTTTGTCAGTGAATTAAGGGAACTCCTTGGGATTACGTGGTACGAGATCTTTGTCAAGGATTATGCTCTTATTGCAACACCTTTAACAAATTTATTAAAGAAATGGATGAGGATCAAGGAGAGAGGATCATTGGGCCATCTTTGCAAAATTAAAGGTTACATAGTATTAGACCATATCCTAAAGCTTCTTGATTTTAGCAAAGAGTTTGAAGTAGTAAGCAATGCCAGTAAACTTGGCTTGGGAGAGTTATTGCTCAAGAAGGTACACATGTAGCTTCTTGATTTTAGCAAAGATTTTGAAGTAGTAAGCAATGCCAGTAAACCTAGCTTGGGAGAGTTATTGCTCAAGAAGGTACACATGTAGCTTATACATC
This sequence comes from Adiantum capillus-veneris, assembly GCF_014529385.1. Lineage (NCBI taxonomy): Eukaryota > Viridiplantae > Streptophyta > Polypodiopsida > Polypodiales > Pteridaceae > Adiantum > Adiantum capillus-veneris. The sequence continues at coordinate 130,749,498 of NC_140939.1, read as the reverse complement.
TCAAAAGCTTAGGGATCATGAGAAGAATTATGCTACACACAACTTGGAACTCTTAGCATCCATGAATTAAAATTACGAAGGCATTATCTTCTCAGTCATAAATTTTAGTTAGTCACTGATCACAATGTGGATCTTTACGTAGCCCAACCTCAACATGAGGCAGAGGAGGTGAATTCAAATTCTTCAAGAATGTGATTCTGACATAAATTATAGACTTGGGAAGGACAATGTGGTTGAGGTGGATTGAAGTTATTCAATAATGTGACTTTGACATAAAGTATATACCTAGAAAGGAAAATGTGGTTGAGGGTAGACTTAGTCTTCGCAAACCTTTTGTTAATGCCATCTCTATACCTAATAACCCTATATGGAAGAAAATTAAGAAAGCAACTTTGAAAGACCCAGATTATCTACAATTATCTTTGCAGATTCAGCAAGGCAAGACACCTAAATCAAAGCATATCCCAATACTCATGCCAATGGATTAAGGTTGAAAGAATCAAACTACCTAGACAACTTCAACCTCTTGATATACCCGAAATGAAATGGGAGTGTATCAATATGGACTTTGTCATCGGCTTACCTACTGTAGGAGGCTATGATTCAATATTTGTGGTTGTTGATATGCTCACTAAGGTAGTTCACTTGATGCTCATCAAAACAACCTTCACTGATTTTTATATTAGTGAAATTTTGATTAAGAAAATCTTTAGACTCCATGATCCACCAAAGAGAATTGTGAGTTCACTGACAGGATTGCAAAGTTTACCTCAACGTTTTGGACCTCACTTTTTCAGCTATTGGAACACAAGTATATTTTAGCATAGAGTATCATCCTCATACAGATGGTAAAATTAAAATATTAAACAAGGTGATTGAGGATATTCTTGATTCTTATTGTTCACAAGAACCCAAAAAAATGGATTCAATATCTTCTCTTGGTGGAATATGCCTAGAATTACTCTTACAATGGAGCACACGCATGAAAGTTACTGTCAAGAATGTTTACCTCCATTAAACTTCTCAGACCCTACTATTAACATAGAAGCCTCAAAGAAAATTCTTGAAGACATGGAAGCCTAGACCAAAGCTATTCGCAAGGATATTTAAGCTGCCTAGAACAAACACAAGCATTATGCAGATAAAAGGAGATCATACCGAACCTTCAAAGAAGGAAAAAAATGTATTCCTTTGAGTCCGACCCAAGAAAATCAACCTATCCTTGGGAAATTACAAGAATCCTCACCCTATGAGATTGTCAAAGTCGAGTGATGAAGCTTACAAATTAAAGCTACCCTGTAGCCTCAAATTTCATGATGTCTTTCATATCAGCCTAACGTTCCTCACCCCGATCAACTCTTGGATATAGAGATTTTCATGTTGGGGAGGGTGGTATGTCTTTACCGCATTTCAACATGAAAAACCTCCCAACCAAAATGCAATTATGGTTGTAAGAACACTCAAATAATCATCTTGAACTATAATGTGAATTGCTTCACTTTCTACTTTCATATGAAAACCTCTAGAGAAGTTATCATCATAGAGATTAGATAACTTCACTCAGTAGATATGAAAACACTGAGCTGAATAGTCTTCAAGTGACTCAACCTAAAAACTTTTGACTTGTGCTCCCTTAATCTCCTTCCACTTCTTTTCTTCTTGGACGTATTTCAATTGCATCATCAAGATTCAAATCAGGCTGCTCATCTACTTGTTGAAGAGGCTTCAAAACTTTATTCATTGGTGATTTAGCTTTCCATGTATAAGAATCCAAAGCTACATTTACGAATGACTTCAAGAATACCATCAAAAAACTGAAGTTCCTTGGGAAAATATAGAGTTCTGATTTCTTTGGTTGAATTTGTAAAAGCACCAACACTATAAAGATCATTTAAGACAACATCATCATTCAAGACACCTTTCATAACATGAACGTTTGAAGAAGACTCCATATTTGTGATTCGAGTAAGTTGAAGATTCAAATCCTCAATTTGATTATCCTTGCCCAAAACAACTTTCTTAAGAGCATCATGAACTTCATAACAATAAGAATTATGTAAAATTAGCTTCAACTTGAACCTTTAAAAAATCCACCATCAATGATGCCTTCTCTTCTTGAAGTTGACTGATCTTGGAAATCGCTTTATTTTTCTCAACCATATTCAAATACCTCTCATTATCCAACTCCAAAGAAATTTTATAGATCATCTAAACTTGAGAAACAACAAGACTTTGTGGTCTAGAAAATTCAAGTACAGAACTTCTTTGCAACTCAATAATCTAAGGATCAAGGACTTGCCTTCTAGAACTTTGTAAGTCAAGGACTTGAAAATCAAGATCCTTATCTTGACAGTTTGAATATTGCATAAACAATTTTGGAAATCTATTGTCAGCCCCCAAGACTCCAAAACCAACATTTCCATCATCCTCTTGAATACTCTTGATGACATAATCCTCATTAAGACACATCAAAAATTGATCAACCATATCATCTTCATCATCGACACAGAATATGTCTTTCTGATTATGCTTCAAAAAAACTTCTTTGTTGAAAAATAAGCATCATTTAAAAGATTCATAAGAACAAAAGAACCTATCTCCTTGGTTTCTTGGAGAATGTCATCTATTTGTAAAGTTTTGAGTCTCTTTGATGTGAGGTTTGGGGGTACTTGTCAATTATCTTGGCTCTTGAGTTGATCCTAACTTCTACCATCATCATCTTTCAAACTTCTTCTAGCATGCTTTGTACAACATCTCCTTGCCCTTAATTTCACCATGAATATGAATATGTTGAGGCTGACCTCCATCTTTAAGAACATCAAAATGAAGCTCAAAAACTTCAAGTGCCAAAAATCACATTCAGGCTTTGAAATTTGAAGTTTTGAAATCGTAGGTGCTTGAAAAGCTATTAGCAACTGAAAATTGACAACTTGAGGTTATTTTATGTTAGAGACACTACCAAACTGTTGCAACAAATAGTATTATCATTGTCACTAAGGTAATCATCTTCATATTCCTTTGAAATGCCTTTAATTGCTTCTTGCAGCCTTGACATTTGTCGTGCTATAGATAAAGTTAGAGCATGCCTTCCTCTTCTTACGGACATGACTATTATGCCACTTGTGTGCATCATCAAGAACATCAAAAAACCAATCCAAATACTCTTGAGCATCACACATGTCTGATAGCAAGATGCATCCTGAAAACATTGAATAATTTGAAAGAACTCCTTGGACAGATTTGGCATGCGTTACCTGACACAAACCTCCTCTTATTGACAAGGCTTACACATGTAAGAACATTGCTTTGTATAGTACCTATGTTTTTTACAAATAGAGCACTTTTTCTTCTTCTTTTTTGGCGCCATAAACATATCACAACAATGAATGCATGCTAAAATAACCTTCAAAAGACTATGTAAAATTGTGTACTACATAACCTGCATACTTTCAAGAAAACCAAGACTGCATGCAATAGTAAACTAAAATTTCCTGAATTGAACTACTATAACTGCCTGCATAGAAACTGTACAAACACTGTCAGACACTTGCAAACACCTAAAACTACATGGAAACACTTTCAAAACCCTGAAACTCTCGTTCCAACCATTCTTTGGGCTCCTTCCACTTGAGCATCATGTCCCTACCATCATAACTTGTTTATGCCCATTCTTGGCTTGCTTCTAATCATGCTCAAGGGCATGAAACCATAGAATGTTTTACCTCATAAGGATTATCATTAGGGAAAGTATCAAGGAAGGGTTCAGCCACCTTAGCAACCTCTTTTACCAACATCTTAGAGCAAAAGACTACTCTCAAATATTCATCCACAAAGTGTTCAACAAGGTTACCTACCATCATCACCCCTCCCTTGTAGAGCCCTCAATGCTAATAGTAACATCCATAAGAAGTATGTCACGCTCCCTTATTTATGGTATAATTATATCATACTATGTCAACACAACCCTACCCTTTTGCTCCTCCCTGGACACACTATTTGTTGGACCTCATGACCCAACATCCATAGCCACTTGGCACATAGCTCACATCCCCCTCAATGATCCATGGTAACTTGGTGGATAGTTTGCATCCCTTTATTTTGACTCGCATATTCTTATTGATGACCTACAAAGCTTGATCGCCACATCCCCTTTGATTATGTTCACAAAAGGCTTTTTGAAACCTTTTTTTGGTGTAAAACCTCACCTTTCTGCCATATGTAGCCTTGCCATCACCAATTTGTACCCTTATCTTTCCTTGTGTTATGTCCCAGTTAGTTTCTTTTCACCCTCCTTATGAGTATCACTCTTATCGGGGGATCCATCTTTCATAAATACCTATAGCATGTGCATTCAAGAGGCATTTATAAAACCCCTCTACACAAATTCATGTTGTTATTGTCTTTGCGTGTTTCACTTATTCCACTACATTATAAGAGAGTACAATGTTGCACATGTATAGAAACACATCCATAGGTCAAAAGTGCCTACAATACACTCAATTGCGATGTGGAAGAAAATACTTTAGAATAAGTGTAACCCAAGGTTGCTATTTTTACCCATTTTGTGGTATTTTGCACAGGTAAAAATGTGAGGTACCCTTCAAAAATACATTAAATTGACCAAAATATCATAAAAAATCTTGCAAATATGAAGGGCAACGATGTTCATCACAAATCAACCCTTGTGTAATCCCTCATGTACAATGCCTAGATCATAATGAGAAGTGAAACTTTCATACTGGCACCTTCAATTAATAGATTGGTATAGCCTTAGGTACCAATCATGCCATGCGTAGGTATCAAATCCTTTTTGAAATAGTTGTGCCTCATGCATAGTCACACATGCACCAATTATTTATCCTATATGCAACTATTGAAGGCTTTTGGTAACTATACCAATTCTTACATAGTTGCATCAAAAACATCTTGCTGATAACTAATATGACCGTAGTTTTACTGTTTCCCCACATGTTAACATGCCTATTTTCCAAGCATGGGCCTCCACTTACATATCCACACTTAATTCTACACACAGAGTGAAATTGACTAGCAACTTACCTTCACATTTTTATGATGTTCCTTAGCTGTTGTTGTTAGTACAACAAGGCTAGCACAATTAATGTAGTGGTATTACAAGAGACAGTTGAAAAAAATTTCAACCATTATAAAAATTTCATAGAGAGCATCAGATTGAGAATTAACTCTGTTTCTCAACAAAGGAGGTAAGTGAGTGTAAATAATAAAAAGGACACATAAGTAGAAAATACAACTATGTATACTCTTGCCACTCTATCAAACTAAGTCCGGAACTGTTGTTTATTGTTTCTCTTGGGAAAAGGTGATTTTGGCATTGGAACATTAAGAAATCCACAAAACTTAGACCAACCATCATCTTTTTCAATGTCATAAACTAGACGTTGATGAGGTGCCACATGCTCGTGTACTGCATAAATATGTTGGTTGAAAGCTTTGATGCAAATATCTTTGTTTTCAGGCTTACCTTCAAAGAAATTGTTGTAAAGTGCTATCTTTAAGCACTTGATAGCCCATGGAGTAATAATTTTGAATATAACATGCTCATGCGCATGTGTGATCCGTATAATTGTTTTAAGAAAGCTATCATACCACTTGTTAGGATCACGTATGTTCAAGATGATATTGACATCAGGAAATATCCGCATTAATTGCTTATATGCACAGGTTCCACAAAAATCAGCTATGGCAGCATAACCTTCTAGAAGCTTCTCCCAACATTTTGCATTCCCTAAGTGAAGAAAGGAAAAACTATTAAAATAAGAAGGATGCATACCTAAAGAGAAACTTATATAAAGACAAGAAGGGCTAACAACACAAAACTTGTATGTGATAGAAGTTAATTCATTTTTAGTAGCACTTTCCTTCTCTATTTGATGAAAATTGCTCTTTCAGATTTTCTTAACGAAATGTATCAGATATTTGATGACAAATAAAAAGGGATGCTCATCACAAATGCATTGACACTAGTTTTGAAATCTAACACCCCTGTCCTATTTTCCTTCCAAATTTTTTAATTTAATTTGTGAAGCTAGAAATTAATTCTTGAATTGTTTCTCATCAAGGAGTTAGGTTATGAGCCAAAGAAAAATGAGGATTTTTTCTTTGTCAAAATGAGCACAATACTAAGAGATTAATCATACGTTTAAAAATAGATTATAGATGCTCTTTCTAATTGAAGAATTAGCTATATATTATTGAAATTGATTATAGATGCTCTTTCTATATTCTAACTGAAGAATTAGCTATATTTTATTGAAATTGACAAAAAGTTTCAAAGTTATGTTCATTTTTTGTAGTTTATATCTTTAAAGTGAGAATGAAATTTTTTAGTGACTACAGTTTTGAAATATAAAAATATACCTTATTTGTAGCTTACATAAACAATTTTGTTTTTGCTACTATAACTTAATATAATTTAATACAACATTAAAAAAAAAACTTTTATTGAGTAGAACAAACAAACGTACAGGGCTAATATAGATAAGCTACCTACAATTTTTTCCTAAACCTTGGCATTTTTTAAAGCATATTGTACCTATCATTTATATTCATTACATGCATTTTTGCCCAAGCACTCTTTATGGATCCAATTATCTATCACAATAAGCCCAAAAGTGTAAGGATGCAATTTTTAAAAACCCTTTTTTTTAAAAGCCCTAAAAGAAATTTTAGATATTTTTCGATTGACATGACATATTATTCAAAACTTTTGAAAAAAGGACACTTAAGTGTCCTATTTTTCTACAAAGCTGGATTGACCACTTTGCATGTAATACCAACATGGAGTAAAATACCTCACCAGTTGTAAATGCTTTGATAAAGAGGCTTGCAGTTGTTGGCTTATAATATGCATCCCATGAAAGCATGGAAATCCAATTGTCTCCAAAGCTTGCATCAATGATACTGTGCCTGTCTTTGGGAATCCAACCAAGAGCACTCATAGTTTATGTCGTTCAAGCGTTGTAGTGCCTAATTAAGAAAATATTACAAAAAGGTACTAAATTCTATCAAATGCAAGAGGATAGGTGAATATCGTTTTATTCAAAAAAATATGCTAATATAATGTCATACTTATTGCTAAACTCATATCCCAAAAAGTTTGTTCCCCTTGTCAATTAAATTTGCTCCTAGTTAATTTGCAAATTGAAGTTTGCAAATTTGCCAAAATAAAAATAAAAATTCTTCTTGTTGTTTCGATCGGTTTTTCGATCGATGTGAGTTTTCAACTTGCTTTAGACTAAGCTCTTCCCACAGATTGTTGCTATAGGATCTTCAAGAATGTTAACTAGACAGACAAGAATTTATAATGCAGCTTAAAATTTTCAAGGAAGGAGAGGGCATCCACGTGTCACTCCCTGGTTCATTTCAAAAAACACCTTACAACACATCTAATCTAAAATGTAAAAGTAAAGGGTAAGATTGTAAGAAATGACAGTCGTTTCCTTTTCAGAATGTAAGAAGTGACAAGCCTTTTCAAATGTAAAATCAAGAGACTTTCTATTCCACATAGAATAAATGTTGAAGTTTGATGGTACATAACAAAAAGGGGATAACTTTAGTGGAGGTTTTGTTACTTAATGCGAATTTACTTTTTGAAGATATAACAAAAAAAGAAAATTTCTAGTGATTTTTTTTGTTTAATGGAAATGTAATTTTTGAAGATATATTTGGTTTTATCTTTTCAAGGGGCTTTTTTCAAGACCAATACTGATATGTTTTAGAAAATTTTGGAAATATGTATTTCTTTAAAGAGCTTGAGAAAAAGGAAAAAGCTCGCTTAACGTCGACTTGGGGTTGTCTCGCTTTGAGGACATGCATGACATGCAAATGCACGGATGGTTATCACATTATTGACCATGAGAGAGAGAGAGAGAGAGAGAGAGAGAGAGAGAGAGAGAGAGAGACCATCACATTGCATGTGTGCATACACATGTACATTTATAAGTGGAAGAGAAAGAAAGAAATATTTTACTGTTGAGATCACGCACTTTTAAAATTTTCAAGATATTATTTTTTGGCATTAGTGTATTTTTAAAAGGATAGATAAAGTTTTTCACCCTTAGAAAATGGATTAAATGCCCGATAAAGACCAACCCTCACATTAACACCCCAAATGGGTAGAGAGATTTCCCAGTTGATGGACCTTTTATCAATTCTTGGATATTTTGTTCTTTTTATTTTTAAGAGTTAACATGTGGGACATGCTTAAAAATCTATAAATTCCTTAAATTTTGGCAGGCAAGGGTGCCAATCTAAAATCAACGAGAGAGAACACCCCAAATGGGTAAAGACATTTCCCAGTTGATGGACCTTTTACCAATTCTTGGATATTTTGTTCTTTTTTTTTTTTAAGAGTTAACATGTGGGCCATGCTTTAAAATCTATAAATTCCTTAAATTTTGGCAGACAAGGGTGCCAATCTAAAATCAACGAGAGAGAGAGAGAGAGGGGGGGGGGGGGGGGGGGGAAAGAGAGAACAATTATTAAGTGTCGTATTTAATGTGTTGATATACAAAGTCCAATAAATGACGCAAGAGGAGAGAGGAAGACATAACAAAATGCTCGTGTGTAGCAACAATCTAAAGTGGCTTTTAAAGTTACAAGACAAGCCTTCAACAAAAGTGAATATCTATGGAGGGAGGAGGAGGAGAGAGAGAGAGAGAGAGAGAGAGAGAGAAGATAAACAAGAAGAAAATTTGTAATGTCATCAGAACAATCCCAAAAGATATATCTCACAACATGGGTAAGAATAAAGTTATTTTTGTTTCATCTTCTCTCTCTCTCTCTCTCTCTCTCTCACACACACACACACACACACACACACACATGTCTTGATAAAAGGAGAATTTGAATTGTTGTAGGAACATCCATGAGATCTCAAATATCTATCCGATGGTAGAGAGAGAGAGAGAGAGAGAGAGAGAGAGAGAGGCAAACCAATCATGAGAGGCAGACCAATCATAGCCGTTTATATTTTTCTCTTATCAAAAAAATGAGAAAAAGGAGTTCGTTCTCCTTTTAAATTTCCACCTCGGGGGGGGGGGGGGGGGACCGAGGGGAGCATAGAAACTTTGAATGTCATAGTTACTGTATTGGAACAATAGCAAGATGCCTCTCTGTGACAAATGTGACAAACTTCAAGACATATCGTGACAAACCTTTCCTTCAAGCATATATATATATATATGTGTGTGTGTGTGTGTGTGTGTGTGTGTGAGCACGCTATGTACATATATATGTGTGTGTGTGTGTGTGTGTGTGTGTGTGTGTGTGTGTGAGCACGCTATGTGTACATATAGACATAATTGGAACATTTCACGATGTCTCAAGACCTATGTGACAAATCTTCACTTCAAGCATATGTGTGTGTGTGTGTGTGTGTGTGTGTGTGTGTGTGTGTGTGTGTGTGTGTGTGTACTATGTGTACATATAGATATATATATATATATATATATATATATATATATGTATACATACATCCATACATGCGTACAAGGATAGAAGCATGTAAGAGAGTGGAGCAGAGATATTGAATCCAATTGTGTTTCTATCATTGAAACCAATTCTAAAACTCACTCCATTTATTTTATTTTTTTAATTACATTGAATTCTCTTAGATTTCATCTCTTCACACCATGCTAACTTATCTAATCTCTATAATCAAGCTTGGTAGCATTGCTAGATCAAGGTAGACCAAATGAAGGAATCTCTCTCTCTCTCTCTCTCTCTCTCTCTCTCTCCATATATATATCTATATATATATATATATATATCTACATATATATACACACACACACACGTACACCCCAATATATATATATAAAAACAAAAACACGCACGCACACATACACATACACACCCCAATAGAATTAGAGCACTCTTAAGTTTGTTGAACAAGGGCTAGCACATCATGAAAAATAATGTCTATGAGAAGCTTCCAATCTTGGTATCAAAGAATGCTTTGCAGCATCTATTAAGAGGTCGTGTCATGCATCACTTTTTTAAATGCGATAGACTATACATGTAGGAAGAGAGTATTGACAGTGTTCCACTTCGAAGAGAAGATAGCCCTATGAGAATAGAGCCATTGTTTCCTTGGCCGCAGCAACGCGCGGGTCACATACTAGTACACACATAATTACAAACTAGCGGTTTCAACTAACCTAGCACTCGATATGAGCTCCACCACTGCCTTCGATGACGGATTATGGATATGGGAAATGCACTTTCCCTTCATCCTTAGTCCCCCACACACAAATGCACACACATCTACATAAAGGTGAAATGGTCCACAAATAGTGAGATTAAAAGTTGTGTAAATAGAAAAAGAAAAGGGCATTTTTGGCTTCCTAAAGAAACCCGTAGTGTTGGGTTGGGTTAGGGGGACTTTCATAGTTTTTAGTGCATGATAAAGACTTACCTTTCATTTCACATCGTGTCTTAACTTTTCTTGCATTCTATTGTTTTAGAATGCTAGGCAGCATTTACTTTTTCTGCATGCTTGAAAATGACTTTAGAGATCAAAACATTAAACAAAATATTCATAGGAGTTTGATCTTATGATGCAGTCTTCGAGAAAGTCCTTTTTGTCTAAGCGGCAAATTTTCTACTTATACAAATACCAAATGGAAATACTAGTAGAAATTTTGAAATTTGCAAAATATTCGAACTATTTTCTAGTATAGTTTATCGGGTTTTTTCTCTTTTGCCATCCTTTGCAACCGGCTACTCTCGATTTTCAATCGGCTTAAGCCTAAGTTTAGACACATCTTTCTCAAACACTAAGGTATTGATAAACATCTCTCATTTGAGGATTTCAAAAAAAATCACTTCACTAAATTGTTTAATTATTTTCTATGCTTATTTGAAAACATTAAAATATTCTTTTGTTTTGATTTTTAATGTGTCTTTTGATTTTACTTCCTTTTTGTTTTATTTTGTTTCAAAATACTAATATGCAATGTGCACCAATTACCTTATTATTGGGCCCTTTCATAATATATAAGCCATTTGCGAGTAGCGAGTAGCGAGTACCGACTAGAAGAACATAAAAAAATGGCTTGATTGAGACTTACCTTAAATGTTGTTTAAATTTTGTTTGTTTTCTCTCACATAGCCTTATGCAGACCATAATGAACTTTCACATTGTTTTTTTGGGACTCCATAAGGCCATTGTAAAAGGGTTACATTTTGGGTGCAATTGTGGACCATTGGTTAAAAAGCTTGTTGATTAGTGATACATAGCCACAACTATCTTTTTTGGCTTTCTAAAAGAAGCCTTAGAGATGTGTTACTTTGAATGTTTTCAGTGATGATTGAGATTTACCTTAAACGTTATTTTGGTTTTAAAGTATTAAATGGATGCTTTTATTTCATCTTAATTCTAGTAAGTTCTATACTACATACATACACATACACACACGTATATATTAACTAGTTATATATATATATATATATATATATATATATATATATATATATATATATATATATATATATATATATATATACTCTTTATAATGCAGCTTAAATTTTTCGAGGAAGAAAAGGGCATCCATGTGTCTTGCATTGGGAGCTTGGGAGCTCTGAACCTTTTCAGTTTTTAACTTTTTGGGAGTGGAGAAGGACTCCACATGTCGCCAATACAAGCGCTCCAATTCCATCACGTAAATGTATGTCAGTGACCCACCTTCTTTATAGTATTCACGACTCATCACAATTATTTTGCTGCTAATGGGAGCGTGCATGTGCTTCTTCTCCTTCGCCTACTATTAATGGGAGTCCGTGTCTACTACGTCTCTATTCCCCTCCACCATTGCCACCTCTCTTTCCTCTGCTCTCTCACCTCACGCCCAACAATCTCCTCTCTCTCTCTCTCTCTCTCTCTCTCTCTCTCCCCCCCCCCCCGCCCCCGCGCACCTTGCAAGTTTTCACAGACCAGAAGAATTGTAATGGGCATGTGTGACAGCTCCGAGGTCTGACGCGATATTGCACTGGGCATGTGTGACGGCTCCAAGCTCTGACGCGATCTGGCCCAACAATGCATTGGAAGGGGGGTGAGAGAGAGAGAGAATTTCAAGTGTTTTGCCTTAAAATCGGTGCAGGCTTCTCATCAAATTTGTTCTTGCGGAGTTGTGGGCAACGCCCCAGCATGTAGTGCCCGGTGTGTTTGTGTTTGACAACTTCATTGTTGATGTGAAGGGCAACAAAAACTATTAAACCATCTTGAAGGAAAACTGCTTGCCATACGGTTATGACTTTTGACACCAAGTAGCCCACATGCCGCTTTAATGATCGACGCATTATGAACGACTACACAATGTCTTTGTTGTGTTTTGATAGCTTTCCAAAACCTTGCCTCGAAATCAGGGCTACTAGTGTAAATCTTACCATTGGAGCAAATTTTGCAATCGGCGGCTCAGGATTTTATGACAGCACAATGCAGCATTTTGATGTCTTTATCATAACTGCTAGAGTATTTTAAATAATTATACATGAGTAAGCTGGCAGCCAAAGTACTCAACCAATGCAACCAACACAGCATTTTGATGTCTTAACCATGACTCAATACCTGGAGTCTTTTAAAGAATTATACACGAGTAAGTTGGCAGCCAAAATACTCGACCAATGTAACCAACATTGCTTTTTATGCAATCAACGATGACAAAACTACTACGTCAATCTCGGACTGAGACACCGCCACCCAATTCAACCAAATCGTCCTCAACCTGCAAACCAAGTTCACTCAGAACCTCTCCTCCTTTGATAGTGTCCAATGTCCATCCATCTCAGGCTGCCTATTAACTTCTTTCAAATAACCTCCTTGTGGCCATCGAGATTGCCCTTGTGTCATGAGTCTGGCTTGTGGGTTTATTTTCCTTGCACAGAGAGAAGCTCCAAAAAGGCTTTCTTCTACAACCCCTATTAACCACAAGGTCATTCTCAATGAAAAATCCAAAATGTTTTCTAGCTCGATTAGTCTATGTATTCTATTCTTGATCATGTTTTTTTACTAGCTGAGAGAGAGTGAGAGAGAGAGAGAGAGAGAGAGAGAGAGAGAGAGAGAGAGAGAGAGAGAGAGAGAGAGAGAGAGAGAGAGAAGCTTCATTAGCAAGGTAGGACACAATATTAATGTAGCTGAGAGCCTAAGGCCAAGGACAAGAGCTTTGAGTTTTGGTGCAAGGGAGCCATGGAGGTGCACATCCAAATTAGAAAGCTCAACAACGTGTAGCTCTAGACTGGAACTAGGAGAAGGAGGCATGTCATTAGAGGGAACCCTTTGAAGCTAATTCAGATGGGCGTTCTGCATTGTGCAAGAAAATGCTTAAAAGAGGGCACAACCATCTAGACTGAGGGAGTCCACATGTGATTCAAGACCCACAACTAGAAGTGTCAATGCATGGTGGAGGAAGTTCAAGGACATTGTGGTATGTGTGGATGAGGCAAAGGAGGCTGTCACACCCAACAATGGCACGTGCCGCCTCTGATCTTTGTTAATTACTCCTCAATCATAAGCGAACTGCATGAAAAATTAATGGAGAATATTTCTGTAGAGAATGTATTTCGTCAACAGGAGATTAGGGAACGAGGCCTCAACCCTATCCTTAAGACTTCTTATGCATCCTTTTCATGTACTACTGAACATAGCTCTACCTGCATAGGCACAAACTTGAAAAGAGAGAGAGAGAGAGAGAGAGAGAGAGAGAGAGAGAGATGTAGTAGCAAGAAAGCTCAAGCAACAACTTTGAGAGAGAAAGAAACAGATATCTAAAAGAATAAAAACGAGAGAGAGAGAGAGAGAGAGAGAGAGAGAGTTTGAGGTAAAGATTTCAAAATTGAATATAAGAGAGAGAAGGCAAAAAGGATTACTGAATAGAAACAATAAAATTTGAATTAAAGAGAAATAAATTAAAAATGTTTATTTACATCCCTCTCTCATGAAAGAAAGATATAATTGTAGACTCCAATCGATGAGCAGCATGCAACATAGCCAGCAAGCAACACATATAACAAATTAAGGAAGTAATTATCTGTTTGTAGAGGAGAGGGCTTAGCAAGAGCGAACAAAAGTGATAGACCATTGTGGGTGGTTGAAAACGTGTAGCAGTAGATATGAAGGAGCTCAAAATACTTGCATGAATTGTTGTGTGTAAGGTTGTGGTCTACCATTCCTTACCACAATATAGTCATTTGCTACTATAGTGCATGGCAGCCCCTTGGGAGAAGGTGACTCAAGTCCATCCTACATTAATGTAATGATTCTAGCTAGATATTCATTGTGGTTGAGTGAGTCTAGCTTTTAGTCGCTCTTGCTATATTGATGGTTACCAATTCTTTATTGAACATGGGACGAGGGTTGGATGGCCAATGGTAGTACTACTAATGTTGTTTGCAGCTTTGTTTTATAGTATAGTTGTGGATTTGTGGTGTCCTTAATAGGGAGCCCTCAGGGATGGTTTACATTATAATTAGGTCCATGTAAGACGTGAGCATCAAAAAGGCATTGAACAAAGAAATTTGGGCACCTTTTGTCACACAAGATGCACATTAACTTAAGTCAAAATATATCATTTCTCAACCAACATGGAAAAATGTGTGTGACAGAGGCCCCATTAAAACAAGTGTTTCTAGATTTTTCATGGGCCATTGACAAGCACAAATGTAGTAGGTCCACGCAATTTGTGGAAAAGTATAAAGATATGTGAGACTCTATAAAAGTGCCTAACTATACGCTATTGAGATACACTCTCTGTCTTCTCCAAACGTACGTTTTCTTTACATTCATGTGTTGGTGTAAGATGCCTTCCCAAAAGTTTTCATCCCCGTTTGTAACCAAGCCAGTTTTCTTTTTCCACTTTTATACTCAATGCAATCATATATGCTTGCATCTTAACATGTGTGAAATTCAGGAAGATGATAAAAGCACGAAGTGCATGCGGAGGTTGTAAGCCTTGGCCTCCTGAAAGAAAATGATTTCATTTTTAGGACTGTTTTCTCTATATCAAGGTTGTAGGATACATACATATATTTTTGACAAGGGTTCACTTTAGATACACTTGCAGGTTGGTAAGGACATATGCACATAAAGTGTAGCATATTTTGGGTTGCTTTAGGTTACTAAAGTAGGATGTTGTTTCTTGGAAGCACTTATTGCAAGGCATGTTGTATGTTGCGTTGCTTTAGTTAAGAATTTTGTTTATTGGAAGCACTTATTGATTTAGTTCAGAATGTTGTTTATTGGAAGCACTTATTGCACGGTACGTACAACATTGGCAGGGTAGAGAAGTTATGTGTTGATCCAAAGTAAGGGCCCATATATGATGCTTGCATCATTTGTGAACCTATGCATGATGAAATTCGTGGTCTGCAGCAACGCTTTAGCCCACATGCATGTCAATGTTTATTGAGTTTCGTGCTTGTAATGTGCTCTCTTAAAATGCAATGTTTGCATGACTTGCCCATTACGGGCATGGCGAAGGAGGATTGTGTGAATATGTATCCATGCTTAGGGGCACACATTTTTTGGTATGTATGCACTTTGTAGTGTATCTTGGAGTGCTTTCTATTGATGATATTCTATTTTGGGTGGCATGACAATATTTTTCTAGTAACGCCATCAAAATCCAAGTGCGGTGCACCTAGAGACTAGAACATGTGATTGGGGAGCTAACATGGGAAGGACAAATAAGCTCTTGGTCTTATTGCAAGTTACCTCTGCTTGCATCTCTACACGCATCTCTACACGCATGTGGCTTTATGCAAGAAGTAGGAAAAAGATGTTGTGCTTGACAATGTTGTGCTCAACATGTATGCCATCGAGGATTTCATTGATAATGAGTGCATTTTTTGTAGGAAATTCCAAACCTCTCTGAGGCAAGAGTGGACTAAATTAGCAGTAGCCCATTTTGATAAATGCGAGTGGCGGTTTTTGTTCTGTATGCACTATGCTTCATTGTGGATGCATGTGGAACTATGCAAAATTTCATGATGAGTTTGTTAGTGTGGGCATGAATCATACAAACAAACATCATTATCCCGACTTCTTTCTCTATAAGAAGTTTCATAGGGAACCAATCTTTTGATGAGGTTGGAATAGCAGTCTTCTTGGGATCAATTTTTTTGACACAACAAGATACATTCGGATATTTTTGTCATATTAGGTACGTGAGGAGGAAGCGTGCTCATTCATCAGTATGTATGCTCCCAATTTAGGATATTGTTTCAAGAGCACTTATTTTGCAGGCTATGCTAAGGTCGCATAGGGAAGACAAGGTATTGGTTGATGCAAAGTGAGGGCTCCTCTTCTATGCTTGCATATCGATGAACATATGCATGGTCCGATGTATAAAAAGAGGAAATGATTTGATCCACACATTTTCTAGTGTGATGTATTATTTAAAGCCTAAAAATATCTTTAAATTGATCCATGTCCATAATGTGCTCTCTTGAAACTTAGTGTTTGCACAACATACTCAATAAGGGTAGAGACAAGAAACATTCACTTTGGCATTATATTCATGCTTAGGGAACAAAGTGGTCAGTATGTATACAAATTGTAGTGTATCTTGGACCGTTCTTTTAAATTTTTGTTTCTTGGAAGACACAAAGAAGCTTCTTTTATAACATGTCATTGTTGAGCTACGTTCAAGGGTGTACGCTTTTTTATGGCACATATTGTAGGCTGAGTGCAACATGGTCATGATAAAGAATCTCTTGCTCATTTTTTATGAATGCAGAGTGAGGGACATTTAGTAAATATGACTCTCTATGCTAGCATCTTAGTGACATTCGGTATCTTGAAAAGAATGTTTTGTTGTTGTGTTAATTGAAGACCAATTAAGAGGAAAATCGAATGTCATCTTTGCTCAAACCAAGTGAGTAAGAGAGAGAGAATATCCTTTTCTTTTTATCAGAGAGGCAAAGAGCATCTCCATGGAATAGAATAGGCCCTCTACAATGCACACTATGACAAAAATTATATCCACTACCTAGCCCAACACACAGACGAGGGGTTCAATAAACTAGCACCTTTATGATCAATTACTTGGAGACTAATCTCTTCCTTTTCAAAGAACAAAGAAATGTTTGAGCATCCCCTTTCCCATGTGTGTGTGTGTGTGGGGTGAGAGAGAGAGAGAGAGAGAGAGAGAGATGAACTCATACATTAGCTTTAGGATAACACAAAATGCCTTTTTTAGCTACTTCAATGGCAAGGATTGTGGAAATGCATTTGGCATACTCCATGTTGTAGTGTTGTATGCATCTTCAAATTGTTATAGTATTAGATCAAGTTTATTGTTTTTATATACCCTATCTAGAGACCCTAAAATCATTGGGTCATGCTAGGAGCTATAGGTTGTAGCTTTTTACTTTAACAATGATATAAAAGCGAGTTTAATTGGCTCTTAGTTGGATTGTCTTTTGAGAGTTTCTAAATGCCTTCTCCTCCCTCCTACATTAGATATGTGATATTGATAGTTAGATGGAGCACTCCATTAGAGATTTGGAGGAGAATCAAATTTGATAATGAAGCATCAAAGATAATATACTTTGCACTACATTTTGTGGATGCATAAAGAACGTTTTCACTTTGAGCAATGGAGACGGAGAAGAGGGCCACCAAAATTGAGCCTTGCCTCTTCTTGGCCGCAGCAATGCGCGAGTCACATACTAGTATATAATAATGAGCAAACCATGGTAAAGAGAAGAAAAACCATTGCAATGATTTCAAAACTTAGCTCAAAAGTCCTACAAATTTCAAAAAAATTACTAGTATATTTGGATTGCTTCTTTGCGAGGAGGACACTCGATCACTTAATAAAAGAGACATTCTTGAATAGTGCTTCACCTTATATAATTCTAGTTAAACTCAACCTAAAGATTTTATTACTTTCTTATTGTTTTAGAAAGCCATCGTGATCCTTTTACTTGTTTTTATGACCTTAGAAAAGAAAAAGTGGAGTCACTCTTAAGCTAACACTTGAATGCTTTGAGGTCTCACCATTTTTCCCAAGCTCCATAAAGAAGTAGTTGGGTAAAAGACTCAATAAGTGGATGGGACCTTGAATAAGGCACACCCCACCCCCAATAAATAAAGTTGTGGATGCTCTTGAAGGCATACAACCACGGTTGTGTGCTTGGTTTACTTCATTTTGCCTGTTGTTATCCCATAGGTCAGGTCACAAGTTCGGATGTTGTCGTCCATGTGAATTTCTTTTGACGCATGGTGAGCCCTACAAATAGGGACCCTTTTTTTTTAACACTACGGGACACAAACACCTATCACGATTCCTACACACTAAGCGAATGCATTCAGCAATTCTTTTTCGGCTTAGCGACCTCCTAAGCTACATGCACTGCCATTGCAACCTTAGAATCTTGCACTACAATGTGAGATTAAGACCCGTCATTTTTGTTGTCCTTAAATAGGGGCTTTTACCCTAAAGATGCCTTGTCTCTTATGATGGGTCCATTTAAACAACATTGAGGTAAAAAGATCACACTGACATCCTAAAATAAAATATAATAAAGAAAAGTAAAATAAAAATAAGTAAATAAAAACAACAATAAAGAAACCTCATTACAAAATAAACAATAGATTTGATAAGCATAGATAATAATAAAATATTTTTTTTAAAGAGGTCCTTAAATAAAATTATTCTTTCAAAATTGGGAGATTGGGATATCTCACATCATGGGATCAAACTTCTAAAAATGCCCTCCCTAACGTCTTGTTCTTTAAGGATATTTTTAGCAAGCTGATAAATTTTTCTTGTAGTAGTTCGGGTATTCCTATCCAATTAGATACAAAGGTGCACCTTTGGGCATCACTCAGCCGCAATCGAACCCATAACCCAGGTCATAGAGATAGAACAAGTCAAGAGAGCTTTAAATGAAGGACTAAAGGGCAATTATGAAAAGACCCATTTATGATTTAAAAGAAAGATATAATCTCTATAAAAAAATTCTTTTCAACCCAAGAGAACACATGTCCACCATCGTTAACCTTTGTATCAATGGTTGAAAAATTGCACCATTTCTCCACCACCCCCCTATGGCCTTCTTCATGCCAACAAAAAAAAAACCACATATTATCGATGTGTACTTGACCATCTCTTTAATATATGTGAGCATAAAATGTCTTTTTACTTTCCATGTTCATGGGTCTTTTCATTTCTTAAACTCACCCTTTCATTTATGCACTTAAGATGTTTTGAAAGGATTTTAATTTTTTCGAGATTGGGTCTCAGACCACTTGCAGGTGCTATGAACACTTGCAAGGGCTCATACCACTTGTAAGTGCTACCACCAATTACAAGTACTTAGACCATCGGCAATTTCTTAGGCCACTTACATGCATCTTCTTAGACCACCTACAAGTGCTCATACCACTTACATAATCTTAGACAACTTGCAAGTGGTATGACCACATGCAATTTTCTAGATCACTTATAAATGCTAAGACCCCTTGCAAATGCTTAGACCACTTACAAATGCTAAAAAGGCACACAAGTACGACCACTCGCAAGTGTTAAGAGTAGTAAGAAAACATCTAAAAGTTCTATTTGAATGGGACAATTCTCAGAGCCCAGTGTTAAGCCACTTGGGAGTGCTAAGATCATTGAAGTTATTGATGGTTTTTTTTTATTATGTGCAGGCTTCGGTTAAGGAGATAGATTGTGTGATATGTGAGCTGAGGAGACAGGCCTCCTTCATGAAGCAGGCATGCATCTTCTTGAAGAGAGAGAGCACGGCCCTTCTAGTGCCCACTCCACCTACCAAGTCTACCTTAGGTGCTGACACTATCCTAATTGGTGGATCTTGTGCTACATGTGGCCACTTGCTATTAAGCAAACATGTAGCTGGTCTTTACTATCTTCCATGTGCCCAAAAGTACCACCTTTTTTTCTTTTCCATTTTCTATGCGATAGAGCCAAAAGTGCATTGGATCGGACTGTAAGTGGGAGATACTAGTTGTAGCAAGATGTTGCACACTTGGGAATGCATATGAGGAATCCATAGGTAAGGCATGCATCCTCCATAAAACAAGAATCATGATACTTTTGATATGTATAGTAATTGTATGTTATGTCCCAGGTGAGCGAAAGGTTGGCAAGGGGGCTTCCACCTTGTTCACACATGATGTGGACGATCCCTTTGACCTAACACCTTGATGATGTAACAAAAAAAATTTGAGGTTTGTATTTGTTCTGTGGATGTTGGAAAAAGTGACGAGCTTGGAGATGTAGACATCCTGAAGGACGCCCCTGGTTTTGTGAGCATGCAAGGTAATATTGGTTACTATCTACATGATGTCCTCAGACATATGATTATCTATGGTCAATGTGATCACCACCAAATACATGTGTAACTAACTTGATTTCCTATTGTCAACATAGGTATTGATGTCAATAAGCCATTGAGTCAAGTTATTGCTTGAACTAGAGATTCAATCCGTGTCAATAAGGTTGTGCAGTATGAAGAGGAGAAGTTAGACCCAGACATGGAAGAGACTCTCTAATTTGTTAGAAGAGAGATGCAAAAGAAGAGGAAAAGTAAAATGGAGGATGGTCTTCCTTGAGACCCAAAGAAAAGTGTTAACCCACTTCCCCCAAAACCCAAGCGTGCAAGAAGCTTTAGCTTCTTGTAGCTTTGTAGCTCTTTGTTCATGTTGTCGTATTATTTTGCGGCACTATAATATATAAGTTCTTTTTCTCAATGTTTGTGGCGTGTCTTAAGTTCATTTTTTTTAACCAACTCAACTATTGTGTAGTTGATATCAAGTTGTTGGCTTGAGGACTCTTCAACCACAGATGAGGTAGAGCACATTGAGCATTGCCCCCCACACTATCAGTTTTGATGCTTCAATGAATCCCAAGACTTGGCAGTCATTGTTGACTTCAACAATGTTCTTGCATGCATGAAAATAAATACAAGTTAAGGATTCCTCTAGATATCTCAACGATTTACTCTTCCATAGTCTCTGAGGATGAAAACATCACCTACTACCTATGGCAAAATGCAGAGTTGCTCTTGCTAGTGTTGAGTCAAGTTGCAGAGGTGTTTGTGTGGACCTCTCATGTGGAGGATGGAAATTGGATTCTGTCATGGATAAGTGTCTGCCTCAAGCAAGAAAATTCTTGAGTGGATGGCTTGTACAAAACACATGCCATGTTAGCAGTTGGTTCTTTGATTATCCTCCTAGACCAATGTTCTTTAAAAAGTTGGATACCTTCTAGCATCCCAAAGCTCAATAAGTCAAACACGCACTTGTGCTAGATGACTCCTTGTATAAAATGTACTTTAATGACTCTACATGTTATGTAATTCTTCCTAAACTGGAAAGGAAAAATGAGTGGCAATGGCAGAATTTCCTAAAAGATGACGTGGCCAAGTTTGTGATTCAGTGGGCAAAAAATGCTGATAGAGCAAAAACTGTTAGAGAGTTCCCTTTTGATGCTAGAGATGAGTCTTTGGAATGGTGGAGTTGCACTATTGTTGGAGAAAACATTAGCAAAAGGAGAAATATTTGAGCTCCCATCTTGCCAAAGATAACTAAAGAGGACCACATGTACCCCCTTCACTCCCTGTGTACCTAACTACCATGACACCAAGCTCCCACACTGTGTAGCTAACTGCCAATACTCCATGTAATACATATTAAAGTAAATGAATGTGGTCTTGGAAAATTATCGTGTCGATCTAGCATCATCTTTATTTTCTAATTTATATTGTGGTTCTGTCAAGGGGTACGCACATTGCTCTTACTGTGCAAGTGATAGATTTACCCTCAAAGCACTAGAAAGTGCTTCTCAATAGCTCTGTAAATGCTTTTCTGGGGATTTTTAGTGTCTATCAAGTAGCCTATAAGTACGTGTCAAGTGGTCTTAAAGTGATTTTACTAAGACTGGAAGTGCTTGACAAGTGGTCATAAAGTGCTTTGTAAGTGTTCCTAGAGTACTTTGCAAGTGGGCCTAAAGTGCCTTACAAGTAAGGTGCTTGTCTAGTGGCCTAAAAGTGCTTCTCAAGTGCTTACCAAGTGGTCAAAAAGAGCTTGTTCAATGACCTGAAAGTGCTTGTCAAGCAATCAAAAAGTGTTTGTCAAGTGGTCTGAAAGTGCTTGTCAAGTGACCCAAAATTGCTTATCAAGTGGCCTGAAAGTTATTACCAAGTGGTTGTCAAATGGGTTGAATGTGCTTCCAAGTGGTTCACACTGCTCTCCAAGTGGCTTGAAAGTACTCATATGTGGTGCAAAGGTGGTAGACACTGCTATCAAAGAGATAAACATGTTAGGGGAGTGCTTCAAAGTTAGAACTTACAAGTTCTTTTTTGGAGGCATGCTATTATGGATTTGTTCAAATACATCATTCGACAATTCATACACATTAGGCTCACCTTCCACCAAGCACATTGAAAACCCGATACATCACACTACGTGGAGTAGATAAAAGCAAGGGGCTTGTCATCAAAAAGGACGTAGGTATCATCATGCCCATTTACCTTTTTGTAGATGAGTCCCTCAAGGACAAATACGTTTTTCTTAATATGGCTATGCCATTCAGCCAATTCAAATTTTAGGGTCAAGTGCTTAGTGTTAGTGCATTGCAAGATGTAGAAGTCTTCACCTGGCTCTTTTGCATTTCACTGCAAAGTTCTGGCTAGCCATCAAGGCAACCTCATGTGGTCATGGTGGCCAACACACATGGGTGCTCCTAGTAACTCTTTTCATCACTAGATGATTCTCTATTGTTTTCATCATTGAGAGTGAGTTGTACCCACAAGTACTCCCACTCCTTGACATTGTCTTTGTTTACACATCTCCTCCATTGGTCTTTCATGCATGCATGGCAAAAGCAGGGCAGTGGTTTGCACCTTAGCACGTGCATATTTAATTGAGTATAGCCATTAACACAGTGGAGAATCAAGACCCTTTGATCCGCATGCAATCCCATTCTTTGTCTTTGTCTACATCACCGAGCTTGACCTCCCACAACATATGATTGGCCCTCTTTCCTGGCAATGGACATTGTTTTTGAAGGGTTGTGTCAGAAATGCGACTACTCTTGAAGCATTGTAAAACACCCATTTGTCAAATTTCAAATATTCCCATGTAAGGACCTTTTGATCACCCCACTAGTCCCATCATGCTCGCCCTTCCCATGGCTAGATGCAAAAAAATTGTGCATTCTCAATACCTCTCATATTGAAGTACCTAGCTACAAAAAAATAGAATAGGCACCTTTCTTTGAATTGTGAAGCAGCACCATCAAACCACACCCATTGTCGTTTGACATTGCATCCTTTACCTTTCAGCCACTCATTATGCAAAATAAAGCAGTGTTCCACAAATAAAGTGTCATGGATTTTGTCATCAGAGATGTAAAAGTGGGTCGTCTTTTGAATGGCACCAAGTGCATCACATAAGTACAAAATTTGAACCAAGATTGTCACTTGCATTGAATACGAATGCATTAATCGAATCTCATTCTGAACCTTGAAGGAGTAATTCTTTGCATCATCTGGAAAGTTACCCAAACAATCTTTGAATTGTTGAGCATTCCATATGTACTTGTAATTGTGTTGGATGAAGTTTCCCAATTTTCCTTCAAGCAAGGAAGTGAAACTCCTTGGACTGACTTGGCAAACTACAAGACCTTTCCAAGTTTTTGTTTGATCTTTCTCATCAACTTCTTGTGTACAAACATCATCAAAAAGCTTGATAGTCATAAGTAGAGATCCATTGCATTTTTGTCTGGACACAATGAGAATTGTTTAATGCCACAATGTTTGCATGTTCTCAAAAGATATTTTTTATGCTGGTAAGCAGAGTCAATGGGTCTTGGGCACCATCCAAACTCCCATAGGTCTATTAAGCTTGGAAATGTGGAATTGGATGTTGTGCACTGTCCTGTTCCATCATGCGGACTTCAAACAAGGTACCTGCAACTACACAAGTGGCCATGTATCCCATATCATCCATGGGCCAACTAATTGAGGACTTCCTTGAAGTATACAATCTACACATGGTATTCACAACAACAAGTGTTGTGGTCTTTCAACTTTCATATGAAGTATGTCTTTAGACCCTCAAAACATCTGAGGGAGATGCTTATGTCTAGATTAGCCCCTCAGAATCTCCTTGAATTGCATATAGAAGTCTCTCTATGAAAAGAAAGACACATTTAGAAACACTATCAAGCATTATAAATCACTTTTAGGTTACCTATAGCATTGTTAAGCATTATGATGCACTCTCAAGCAGTACTGATAAAGCATTATGAAGCACCCGTTCCCATTGACAAGCATAATTTTGAAAACTTAGGATTACTTGTAAAGCTCTTGGACGGACTTGGATGCACTTCAGAGCACTCGCACTTGAAAACTTGTAAAGCTCTACGAGCTCTTTAGAGCATGCTTAAGTACTATAAAGAACTCTCAAGCACTTGGAAGCATTCAGATGCACTTGGAATGGCTTGGAAACACTAGGAATCACTAGGAAGCTCTATGAATCACTCAAAAGAACCTAGAAGATCCTAGAAGCTTTTAGAAGCACTTCTAAGTAGTCAGAAGCACTTAGAATCACTTAGAAGCACTGTAAAGCACTTAGAATCATTAAGCACTTAGACACATTTAGTGGCACTTAGAAGCACTTAGACGTAACTAGAAGCACTCACAAGATGTGAGAAACACTTATAAGAACTTATAATCATTTAGAAGCACTTGTAATCACTGAGCACTTGGAAACACTTAGAAGCACTTAGGAGCACTTGGAAGCACTTATAGAAGCAACTAGAGAACTTAGAATCATTATGAAGCACTTAGCATGAAGCTCTATGAAGCAATTAGAAGCACTATGAAGCACCTAGAAGCACTATGAATCACTTTGAAACACCTGGAAGCACTCACGAGAAGTACTTAAAAGCACTTAGAATCACTATGAAGCACTCAAAAGCACCTAGAAGCACTCAAAGGCACACGAAAATATTTAGATACACTTGGAATGACATGGAATTACTTGGAAGCACTATGAACCACTCAAAAGCACTTGTACTTGTAATCACTTGTAAAAGTATGTCAAGCACTATAGAGCATGGTTAAGTGGTTTAAAAGTGACTAGAAGCAGTGCACTCAAAATGACATGGAATTTCTTGGAAGCACATGGAGCACTCAGAAGCATCTATAATCACTTGCAAATCTATGTAAAGCACTAAAATACTATAATGAATTGTGAGGCACTTAGAAACATTTGGAAGCATGGTCAAGCACTTAGTAAACCACTAGGCAAATTGAGCAGATGAATTGGATGTATCACATGCACACTCTTGCCTATCCTCTTTCGAAGAACATCTTTCTTGCTTGCGGAGATGGGGGTTTTTGCCAACCAGAACTAAAACATAATTTCCTTAATTTTGTTGATCATGTTGCTTGCCTTGTGCATTTGATGATGACAAGCATTCAAGGGAAGTGACCCTTCCTCTGCTTCATGATGCAACTAAACATTGGTAGCATTGACATTCCTCCAATGGGAGGCCTAAATCTTTGGCGACATCTCTTCCGCTCATTTTGTTGTCGCCACCACATGTGTTGTTGAGGCATGCCATGATAGTAGCCCGCTTTAAAAATAACTCATTATATGAATGGGGTGTATTCAACTCAAATAATGTATGACAAATGTTAGAGAAATGACTCTCTCAACAACGGTCCCTGACATGTGCTGCAACACTAAGAATGTAGGATGATGGAAGAGTTGTTATAGAATCTTTATTTGAAGGCCCTCCAAGAGCCTCTTTGTTTGTTTGTGCCAACATTGAGAAACTACCCTATAGATTTTCCTTGCCTCTCACTCACCAATGTCACCATCCTCATGCGTCCAAGCCATCCTATTCTCGAATCTTTTGTGTTCCCTCTTCTTTGTAGCCTAGTAGTTTTGTAGAGCGGGTAGAAGTTCCCTCAAGATGTGTTGTGTGATAGACAATGGATAAAGATATACGAAACTTGTATTGTCATACTCGTCACCATGAAATTCTATGTGGAGCCAATTAGGAGGTAGCTATGTGGCTTAAGTTATAGTAAAGAAGACCATAAAAGAACAACCATTGTACTCATAGAGAGAGAGAGAGCCATAGTACTCATGAGTATAGCTTGCATAGCCAGGGAGAGAGGCACCCTATGCAAGTGGAAGCAGAGGCTATGGTGCACACACACACACACACATAGAGTCACAGCAGGCCTACAGATTGTGCGGTGGAAGATGTTAGGGAGGGAGAGGCTGATTGAACGAGCATAGAAGGGATGCAAATGGAGTGGAGGGGAGAGAGAATATCCAACAACATGTAATGGGCATGCCTTTGCCTTAATTCTATTTTGTCTTGTTTCCATTTAGCCTATTTTTTGGCATGTTCAATCCCGCCTTATTTCTCCCTTCCCACTCTACCAAGAAGACTTTTACATTTTGCTCTCATATTTCAAATTTAATCAAGGAAGGCCCCTCTCTCTCCTCCAAAGGGGTTTCCAAAAGGATTTTTTTTTTGGTACCACCTATATATGCTTTCACCCTTATGTGTATACTTACAGTCCATTCTGCCTGACCATTCAACTACCTTTGCATCTATCATTTTCTCAACAAGCTAGATGACTCAAATTCATGATATTGACAAACAATTGGTTTATGGAATCTTACAAGTTTACTACCTCCAAGAGAAGTAGACTGCAAGATTGAAATCATTCCTAGATGTGAACCTATTTGAAAGAGACCTTACAAAATATCGCTACGTGAGGAAATTGAACTCAAAGAGCAACTCAAGAAACTTAGTGAGCAAGGATTTATTAGACTTAATTACTTCTCCTTGGGGTGCTCCAATGATTTTTCAAAAGAAGAAGGATGGTTCATTACAACTTGGCATAGACTGTCATTGGCTTAATCAAGTCACTATCAAGAACTAGTGTACCATTCCTAGGACTGATGAGTTGTTATACATGTTACAAGGAGCTAAGATTTTTGCAAAGCTTGGCCTTTGATCTAAATACTATGAGATAAAGATCAAAGAATCGTACATTGCAAAGATAGCTTTCATACTAGATATGGACACTATGAGTTCACCTTAATGTCTTTTGGTCTTACTAATGATCCTACAACCTTCAAGCACGATATTTTCATACCTTACCTAGATGATTTTGTCCTAGTTTTTTTAATGATATCTTGATCTTTTCTAAATATGAGGAAGGTTATGAAGATCAAATTTGTAAAATCTTCCAACTACTATGTCAACATCACCTTGATGATAAGGAAATTAAATGTACCTTTTGTTCTCTCCAAGTCAGCTATCTTGTCTTTTTCATTTCTTTTGAAGGTATTTTGGTTGATCCTAACAAAATCAAGGACATTGTGGAGTGGCCCTTGCCTACTTTTGTTAGTGAAGTAAGGGAACTCCTTGGGATTACATGGTACGAGATCTTTGTCAAGGATTATGCTCTTATTGCAACACCTTTAACAAATTTATTAAAGAAAAGGATGAGGATCAAAGTGGAGAGAGGATCATTGGACCATCTTTGCAAAATCAAAGGTTACATAGTATTAGACCATATCTGAAAATCTTCTTGATTCTAGCAGAGAGTTTGAAGTAATAAGCAATGCCAGTAAACATGGCTTGGGAGAGTTATTGCTCAAGAAGGTACACATGTAGCTTATACGTCCAAAAAAGCTTAGGAATCATGGGAATAATTATGCTACACACAACTTGGAACTCTTAGCAATCATCCATGAATTAAAATTATGGAGGCATTACCTTCTCAGTCATAAATTTTAGTTAGTCACTGATCACAAAGTGGATCTTTACGTAGCCCAACCTCAACATAGGCAGCGGAGGTGAATTGAAATTCTTCAAGAATGCAATTTTGACATAAATTATAGACTTGCGAAGGAAAATGTGGTTGAGGTGGATTGAAGTTATTCAATAATGCGACTTTGACATAAAGTATATACCTGGAAAGGAAAATGTGGTTGAGGATAGACTTAGTCGCAAACCTTTTGTTAATGCCATCTCTATACCTAATAACCCTATATGGAAAATATTAAGAAAGCAACTTTGAAAGACCCAGATTATCTACAATTATCTTTGCAGATTCAACAAGGCAAGACACCTAAATCAAAGCGCATCCCAATATAGGAATACACTCTTCAGGGGGATGTCATGTTTTGGTAAAGAATTTGTTTACCTAAGGACCCATTTGTTGCTATGTGACAAATGCCTCTCGTGCCAATGGATGAAGGTTGAAGAATAAAACTACCTAGACAACTTCAACCTCTTGATATATCCGAAATGGAATGGGAGTGTATCAATATGTACTTTGTCATCGGCTTACCTATTGTAGGAGGCTATGATTCAATATTTGTGGTTATTGATATGCTCACTAAGGTAGTTCACTTGATGCTCATCAAAACAACCTTCACTGATTTTTATATTAGTGAAATTTCCATCAAGGAGATCTTCAGACTCCACGATCGACCAAAGAGAATTGTCAGTTGTCTGACAAGAATGTGAAGTTTACCTCAAAGTTTTGGACCTCACTTTTCAAGCTATTGGAACACAAGTATATTTTAGCATAGAGTATCATCCTCAAACAAATGGTCAAATTGAAATATCAAACAAGGTGATTGAGGATATTCTTATATCTTATTGTTCACAAGAACCCAAAAAAAATGGATTCAATATCTTCTCTTGGTGGAATATGCTTAGAATTACTCTTACCATAGAAGCACAAGCATGAAAGTTACTGTCAAGAATGTTTACCTCCATTAAACTTCTCAGACCCTGCTATTAACATAGAAGCCTCAAAGAAAATTCTTGAAGACATGGAAGCCTAGACCAAAGCTATTCGCAAGGATATTTAAGCTTCTTAGAACAAACACAAGCATTATGCGGATAAAAGGAGATCATACCAAACTTTCAAAGAAGGAAACAATGTATTCCTTTGAGTCAGACCCAAGAAAATCAACCTATCCTTGGGAAATTACAAGAATCCTCTCCCAAGATACATGCACCCTATGAGATTGTCAAAGGCAAGTGATGAAGCTTACAAATTAAAACTACCCTCTAGCCTCAAATTTCATGATGTCTTTCATATCAACCTAATGTTCCTCGCCCGGATCAAGTCTTGGATATAGAGAAAATAGTTGTTCCAACCCAAGGAGTCCTTGAACTTCAACTTGACCATGTTCTAGAAACTCGAGAAAGGAAGCTTAGGAATAGAACCATCATCGAGCATCTAGTCAATTGGAAAGACTTTCTTGAGAAAGATGCAACTAGAAAGACAAAACTTTTCTCTATAAAGATTATCCAAATTTACCACTGAGACGAGGACATCTCAATATTTTCATGTTGGGGAGGGTGGTATGTCTCCACCGCATTTCAACATGAAAAACCTCCCAACCAAAATGAAGTTATGGATGTAAGAAAACTCAAAGGATCATCTTGAACTATAATGTGAATTGCTTCACTTTCTACTTTCATTTGAAAACCTCTAGAGAAGTGATCATCATAGAGTTAGATAACTTCACTCAGAAAATATGAAAACACTGAGCTGAATAGTCTTCAAGTGACTTAACCTAAAAACTTTTGACTTGTGTTCCCTTGATCTCCTTCCACTTCTTCTCTTCTTGGATGTATTTCAATTGCATCATCAAGATTCAAATCAGGCTTCTCATCTAGTTGTTGAAGAGGCTTCAAAACTTTATTCATTGGTGATTTAGCTTTCCATGTATAAGAATCCAAAGCTACATTTAGGAATGACTTCAAGAATACCATCAGAAAACTAAACTTCCTTGGTAAAATATAGAGTTCTGATTTCTTTGGTTGAATTTGTAAAAGCACCAACATTATAAAGATCATTTAAGACAACATCATTATTCAAGACACCTTTCATAACATGAAGGTTTGAAGAAGACTCCATGTTTGTGATTCGAGTAAGTTGAAGATTTAAATCCTCAATTTGATTATCCTTGCCCAAAACAACTTGCTTAAGAGCATCATGAACTTCATAACAATACGAAATATGAAAAATCAACTTCAACTTGAACCTTAGAAAAATCCACCATCAATAATGCCTTCTCTTCTTGAAGTTGATTGATCTTGGAAATCGCTTTATTTTTCTCAACCATATTCAACTCCAAAGAAATTTTATAGATCATCTCAACTTGAGAAACAACAAGACTTTGCGGTCTATAAATTTCAAGTATAGAACTTCTTTGCAACTCATTAATCTAAGGATCAAGGACTTGCATTCTAGAACTTTGTAAGTCAAGGACTTGAAAATCAAGATCCTTATCTTGACAGTTTGAATATTGCATAAACAATCTTGGAAATCTATTTTCAGCCCCCAAGACTCCAAAACCAACATTTCCATCATCCTCTTGAATACTCTTGATGACATAATCCTCATCAAGACACATCAAAAATTGATCAACCATATCATCTTCATCATCGACACAGAATATGTATTTCTGATTATGCTCCCAAAAAAACTTCTTTATTAAAACATAAGCATCATTTAAAAGATTCATAAGAACAAAAGAACCTATCTCCTTGCTTGCTTGGAGAATATTATCTATTTGTAAAGTTGTGAGTCTCTTTGATGTGAGGTTTGGGGGTACTTGACAATTATCTTGGCTCTTGAGTTGCTCCTGACTTCTTCCTTCTTCATCATCATCTTTCAAAATTCTTCGAGCCTGCTTTGTACAACATCTCCTTGACCTTTATTTCACCATGAATATGAATATGTTGAGGCTGACCACCATCTTTAACAACATCAAAATGAAGCTCAAAAACATCAAGTGCCAAAAAATCACATTCGGGCTTTGAAATTTGATGTTTTGAAATTGTAAGTGCTTGAAAAGCTATTAGGTGGCAACTGAAAATTGACAACGTACTTGAGGTTGTTTTATGTTAGAGCCACTATCAAACTGTAGCAAATAGCATTATCATTTTAACTAAGGTAATCATCTTCATATTCCTTTGAAATACCTTTAATTGCTTCTTGCAGCCTTGACATTTGTCGTACTATAGAGAAAGTATAGAGCATGACTTCCTCTTCTTACCCACATGACTATTATGCCACTTGTGTGCATCATTAAGAACATCAAAAACCAATCCAAATTTACTCTTGAGCATCACACGTGTCTGATAGCAAGATGCATGCTGAAAACATTGAAGAATCTAAAAGAACTCCTTGGACAGCTTTGGCATGCATTACCTGACACAAACCTCCTCTTTGTGACAAGACTTACACATGTAAGGACATTGCTTTGTATAGTACCTATGTTTTTGACAAATAGAGCACTTTTTCTTCTTCTTTTTTGGCGCCAAAAAGATATAATAACAATGAACGCATGCTAAAATAACCTTCAAAAGACTATATAAAATTGTGTACTACATAACCTGCATACTTTCAAGAAAACCAAGATTGCAAGCAATAGTAAATTGAAATTTCGTGAATTGAACTATTATAAATGCCTGCATAGAAACTGTACAAAAACTGTCAGACACTTGCAAACACCTAAAACTACATGGAAACACTTTCAAAACCCTGAAACTCTCGTTCCAACCATTCTTTGGGCTCCTTCCACTTGAGCATCATGTCCCTACCATCATAACTTGTTTATGCCCATTCTTGGCTTGCTTCTAATCATGCGCAAGGGCATGAAACCATAGCATTTTTTAGCTCAAAAGAATTATCATTAGGGAAAGTATCAAGGAAGGTTTCAGTCACCTTAGCAACCTCTTTTACCAACATCTTAGAGCAAAAGACTACTCTCAAATATTCATCCACAAAGTGTTCAACAAGGTTACCTACCATCATCACCCCTCCCTTGTAGAGCCCTCAATGCTAATAGTAAAACTCCAGAAGAAGCATGTCACACTCCCTTATTTATGGTATAATTATCTCATAGTATGTCAACACAACCCTACCCTTTTGCTCCTCCCTAGACACACTATTTGTTGGACCTCATGACCCAACATCCATAGCCACTTGGCACATTGCTCACATCCCCCTCAATGATCCATGGTAACTCGGTGGATAGTTTGCATCCCTTTATTTTGACTCGCATGTTCTTTTTGATGACCTACAAAGATTTGATCGCCACATCCCCTTTGATTATGGGCTTTTTGAAACCTTTTTTTGTGTAAAACCTCACCTTTCTGCCATATGTAGCCTTGCCATCACCAATTTGTACCCTTATCTTTCCTTGTGTTATGTCCCATTTAGTTTCTTTTTACCCTCTTTATGAGTATCACTCTTACCGGGGGATCCATGTTTCATAAATACCTATAGCATGTGCATTCAAGAGGCATTTATAAAACCCCTCTACAAAAATTCATGTTTTTATTGTCTTTGCGTGTTTCACTTATTCCACTACATTATAAGAGAGTACAATATTGCACATGTATAGAAACACATCCATAGGTCAAAAGTGCCTACAATACACTCAATTGCGATATGGAAGAAAATACTTTAGAATAAGTGTAACCCAAGGTTGCTATTTTTACCCATTTTGTGGTATTTTGCACAGGTAGAAATGTGAGGTACCCTTCAAAAACACATTGAATTTACCAAAATATCATAAAATATTGGAAATATGAAAGGCAACGATGTTCATCACAAATCAACCCTTGTGTAATCCCTCATGTACAATGCCTAGATCATAATGAGAAGTGAAACTTTCATACTGGCACCTTCAATTAATACATTGGTATAGCCTTAGGTACCAATCATGCCATGCGTAGGTATCAAATACTTTTTGAAATAGTTGTGTCTCATGCATAGTCACACATGCACCAATTATTTATCCTATATGCAACTATTGAAGGATTTTGGTAGCTATACCAAGTCTTACATAGTTGCATCAAAACTATCTTGCTGATAACTAATATGACCATATTCTTTACTCTTTTCCCACTTGTTAACATGCCTACTTTCCAAGCATGGGCCTCCACTTACATATCCACACTTAATTCTACACACACTGGAGTGAAATTGACTAGCAACTTACCTTCACATTTTTATGATGTTCCTTAGCTATCGTTAGTACAACAAGGATAGCACAATTAATGTAGCGGTATTACAAGAGACAGTTGAAAAACATTTCAACCATTATAAAAATATCATAGAGAGCATCAGATTGAGAATTAACTCAGTTTCTCAACAAAGGAGGTAAGTGAGTGTAAATAATAGAAAGGATACATAAGCAGAAAATACAACTATGTATACTCTTGCCACTCTATAAAACTGAGTCCGGAATTTTTTTTTATTGTTTGTGTTGGGAAAAGGTGAGTTTGGCATTGGAACATTAAGGAATCCACACAACTTAGACCAACCAACATCTTTTTCAATGTCATAAACTAGAAGTTGATGAGGTGGCACATGCTCTTGTACCGCATAAATATGTTGGTTGAAAGCTTTGATGCAAATCTCTTTGTTTTCAGGCTTACCTTCGAAGAAATTGTTGTAAAGTGCTATCTTTAAGCACTTGATAGCCCATGGAATAATAATTTTGAATATAACATGCTCATGCGCATGTGTGATCCGTATAATTGTTTTAAGAAAGCTATCATACCACTTGTTAGGATCACGTATGTTCAAGATGATCTTGGCATCAAGAAATATCCGCATTAATTGCTTATATGCACAGGTTCCAGGAAAATCAACTATGGCAGCATAACCTTCTAGAAGCTTCTCCCAACATTTTGGATTCCCTAAGTGAAGAAAGGAAAAACTTATAAAATAAGAAGGATGCATACCTAAAGAGAAACTTATTTGAAGACAAGAAGGGCTAACAGTAGCACTTTCCTTCTCTAATCGGGTTGAAGGCATGAGAATTGCTCTTTCAAATTTTCTTAACCAAATGTATCAGATATTTGACGACACTAGTTTTGAAATCTAACACCCCTGTCCTTTTTTCCTTCCAAATTTTTCAATTTAATTTGTGAAGCTAGAAATTAATTCTTGAATTGTTTCTCATCAAGGAGTTAGGTTATGAGCCAAAGAAAAATGAGGATTTTTTCTCTGTCAAATTGAGCACCTAAGAGATTAATCATACGTTTAAAATTGAAAATTTTCAAAAATAGATTATAGATGCTCTTTCTAATTGAAGAATTAGCTATATATTATTGAAATTGATTATAGATGCTCTTTCTATATTCTAACTGAGGAATTAGCTATATTTTATTGAAATTGACAAAACGTTTCGAAGTTATGTTCATTTTTTGTAGTTTATATCTTTAAAGTGAAAATGAATTTTTTTAGTGAATGCACTTTTGAAATATAGAAATATACCTTATTTGTAGCTTACATAAGCAGTTTTGTTTTTGCTACTATAACTTAATATAATTTAATACAACATTAAAAAAAACTTTTATTGAGTAGAACATAGACAAACATACAGGGCTAATATAGATAAGCTACCTACAATTTTTTCCTAAACCTTGGCATTTTGTAAAGCATATTGTACCTATCATTTATATTCATTACATGCATTTTTGCCCAAGCACTCTTTATGGATCCAGTTATCTATCACAATAAGCCCAAAAGTGTAAGGATGCAATTTTTGAAAAGCCCTAAAAGAAATTTTAGATATTTTTAGATTGACATGACATATTATGCAAAACTTTAAAAAAAGGACACTTAAGTGTCCTATTTTTCTACAAAGCTGGATTGACCACCTTGCATGTAATACCAACATGAAGTAAAATACCTCACCAGTTGTAAATGCTTTGATAAAGAGGCTTGCAGTTGTGGGCTTTGAAAGGTGCATCCCATGAAAGCATGGAAATCCAAGTGTCTCCAAAGCTTGCATCAATGATACTGTGCCTGTCCTTGGGAATCCAACCAAGAGCACTCGCAGTTTATGTCGTTCAGGCGTTGTAGTGCCTAATTAAGAAAATATTACAAAAAAAGGTACTAAATTCTATCAAATGCAAGAGGATAGGTGAACATCATTTTATTCAAAAAAATAAGCTAATCTAATGTCGTACTTATTGCTGAACTCATATCCCAAAAAGTTTGTTCCCCTTGTCAATTAAATTTGCTCCTAGTTAATTTGCAAATTGAAGTTTGCAAATTTGCCAAAATAAAAATAAAAATTCTTCTTGTCGGTTTTTCTACCGCGATCGATGTGACTTTTCAACTTGCTCTAGACTAAGCTCTTGCCACATATTGTTGCTTCACTAAACCAAGCCCTTAACCACCACTATAGGATCCTCAAGAATGACTTTGCTCTTTCATTTTTTGGGGTCCATTATACTCTAACTAGGGCTTTGGTTGACATAGTCAACTTCGCTTTTAATTTTCTTGAGACACATTGAGTAATTACTCACATAATCTACGTAATCCCTATTTTCATGTACACCTCTCTCTCCATGCAATTGAAGGAACCTTAGGGCTACATGATCTTCTCTTCTGTGACCAAAGTGCATACACATTTGGAACACAAAACATCAAGGACCAATTATACTCATATACAACTCGCTAAGATAGGAGGCATACGTCGAAAACACAAGCATGTAACTTATAAACATGTAGGTGCTTGTAGCATATAGGCTAGCCTATGGCATTGTGCACACATACAACATATATATGTAAAACATACATTGCGCTATAACTACGAGCACCTCATTGATGGAGTTGAATGTGCACCGTATTTGTTATATTCACACAGGCATGCATGGGCCGGCATGTTCATCCCTCTTCATGATGCATACATCTTTATTGATGCAGATGTTCATGCAACTTGGTGTATAGTAGACATTGGCCTACATAGAAGAAGGGGGTGGAAGAGTGCTTTTGACCCAAAGCTAATGCCCACTTTGGCACACTCTTAAACAAGACAAAGAGAGAAGGGTGTGTGTGTGTGTGTGTGTGTGTGTGTGTGTGTGTGTGTGTGTGTGTGTCACAAGAAGATTCAGAAATTTTCTCGTGTAGGAAAACGAAGTCTTTTTCAATGTTTGGCATACAATGCATAGCATCATGAGCTTCTGCTCGAGAGGCACCACATACCTAGCTAGGTACGATTGGGGGCAGGGGACCACAGACCCCCCCATCGGGTCGACGGTCCCCTGTCCCCAATCATACCTAGCTAGGTATGCGGTGCCTCCCTCACACAAGCTCATGATGTTGAGGTAAGTCACAATGTGGGAATTATTGTGAGAATTTGTCCAAAACTTCTTGTGAAGGTGTGAATGCATCTCTTAAACACACACCATCTAAAGTAGAAAATCTTCCATGTGGCCCAATGTAGCAAAGTTCAACCTAATGGTCTAAAATTGCTCATAATGAGCTTATCCAGAGGTTCACAATGGCAACCAAAGGTTCCATAATGCAGGCCATACATCACAATAAGCACATGCGTACCGTTTGCCGTGGATTGTTTTGCTGTCCAAGGCAGTAATGGTCGGACGGAGCGCAGGTACAAATACCAACCCCCGCACACGGGTCTAGCCAACAGCTGCATAAATGATTAGCAAATTAGCATTCACAATGTGACTCACTCACTCACTGTAGCTCTTGTACCAAGCTAAGGAGGAGGAAAGCCAAAGCTGCCCACCCCATGGCCATCATCTGCGCGCGCGCGCGCACACACACACACACACACACACACACAGA
The DNA here is from genome assembly GCF_014529385.1 of Adiantum capillus-veneris. Lineage (NCBI taxonomy): Eukaryota > Viridiplantae > Streptophyta > Polypodiopsida > Polypodiales > Pteridaceae > Adiantum > Adiantum capillus-veneris. The sequence continues at coordinate 130,712,808 of NC_140939.1, read as the reverse complement.
GATGTGATGATCTCCTTTAGAGTTGGGCGTCGTCACCTCTTGTCGGGCAGGCGGAGAGAGAGAGAGAGAGAGAGAGAGAGAGAGAGAGAGAGAGAGAGAGAGAGAGATCATCACATCTCTCTCTCTCTCTCTCTCTCTCTCTCTCTCTCTCTCTCTCTCTCTCTCTCTCTCTCTCTCTCCACAGCCATTGCCAGTCGCTGTACTGCAATAGTTCACTCCACTTCGAGGGGCCGATTGAAAATCGAGACTAGCTACTTGCAAACCATGGTAAACGAAAAACGGATGAAATATGTGAGAAAGTCGTCCAAACATTTTGCAAATCTCAATTTCTGCTAGTATTTTCATTTTATTTTATTTTGTGAGAAGGAAACTTGATCAGCAACCGCTTAATAAAAAAAACTTTCTTGAATGTTAACACTAATTGGAATCAAGCTATAAAATGCAAAAAATGTAAAGTCAGGTGAAGTTGTGAAGTTATGAAATGTAAGGTGAAATAAAAAGAACTAATTAATATGTGTGTGTGTGTAGAATTTATTAATATTATGCAAAATGAAGCTTCACTTTAACATTCTAAAACAACAGAACGCAAAAAAAAAAACATATATGTTGTGTGTGTATGTGTGTAAAATTTACTAAAATTATGTAAGTTGAAACTTCACTTTAGCATTATAAAACAATAGAATGCAAGAAAAGTAAAGACATGATGTGAAATGAAAGGTAAGTCTCCATCATGCACCGAAAACTATGAAAGTCCCCTAACTCATCCCAACACTAAGGGTTTCTTTTAGAAAGCCAATAACGAAGCAATTCATCTCCAAAGCTTACATAACCGACTCAAATTCTACTTTAAGCATCTTGTATTGATAGACAATAAGTCTTCTTATGAAAAGATACAATTTTTCTTATCTTTAGAGAAATTTAATCTCACAACCAGGGTTATTTTGGAAATTTGGAAAAAATTGAAGGGCATTTTGGGAATTTATGACAAAATATTAGGGGTGTATTGGGAAATTTTGAAATTTGAGGGGTGTTTTGGGAACTTCCACAATTTAGAAGGGTATTTTGGTAATTTTTCTAAAAATAAATATATAGCTCTTCTAATGGCTTCAAAATATATATATTCACTACTCTAAAGAGAAGAAAACACCTAGAAAAAATAAACAAGGTGATGAATCATCATGGCCTATAGAAGGTGTTGGGGAGGGGGGGGAGAGGAAAGAGATTTATAGGAAGTAGGTCTAAATCACTGCTACAATTGTATTGTTTTAATATAAAATTGTATTATCCAGATACACACATAATTACAAACTAGCGGTTTCAACTAACCTAGCACTCGATATGGGCTTCACCACTGCCTTCGATGACAGATTATGGATATGGGCTTGCGGTCATGATTTTTTGGTCATATTTTTCCTAATCTCAAGCCTCTTTAAGATCCTTGAGCTCTTGTAAAGTTGAGACAGACGACTCGTGGTTTGGACTTTTGGTCGTTGTTTGCTCCTAATTTTGCACGTCTAATATGTTTGAAGTTAGCCCGAAATTTGATTTGTGTCAAATCACTCCATGTTTGACATGCTCAAAACTCTTGCTTTGTAGGTTTGGCGTTTGCTTTCAAAACTTGATTCTAAATTTCTTGACTCTGTTTATTAATTTTTTATCATTATTAGGTTAAAAAGCAAAGAAAATCACTAAAAATTATTATTATTGGGCCAAAAAAACTTCCAAAATTATTCCTCATACTCATATGTACATACTCCCACTCTAGGTATCTAGCCCCTACAAATCTGTCACTTTGGCTCAATACTTTGTCAGATAAGAGTAAAAATCTGTTAAAAGCTTTCAAAACAACAAAAAATATAGGCATCAAACACATGTTATACACTATACACATAATCTCCCATCATCTTGCAACCTTATTATCTTGCAATATGCTACTCCAGCTATTGTATTCACTCTTACTCCCCCCTTCTCATTCTAGTCTCCTCGGACGAAGGTATGTGCTATGTGCTTGGGCAAAAACGATGTGTCTATGCAAGGTTGTGTAACATGGCCTTATTATGCTTAGAGAAGAGATTTATTGGGTAAAACAATGTTGTGTAAGATGTGGGTCCCAAACCAAGGGTTCATTGGCTTTTGTTGTCAAGGTTTCATCCTTTGTACGTTGTCCTAACAATAGTAGTTGAAAGTGAGTTTCCCGTTCCAGAATGGTTGGCTTGTTGTTAAGTTGTTGTGTTGGCTTTCTCTCCAATAGTGAAGAAAATTTGACTTTAGGGATCCATTTGAATTTTGGTTTTGGAGACTTTGACATGGTTTGTATATTGTGTGGTTTTGGCCTCCAATCCCATGTTACAACCTTTGGTTCTTTTGGTTGTCTGAGGTTATCTTTGGGAAGCCATTTGTAATCTTGCAAGCCAATTAAAGTATTGAGTGGTTGAGTCAAGTGCTACCATTGGTGTTTTGAAGCTTTGTTAGTTCTGTCACTAGGGAAATTCTTTTGCAGTGAGGCAAAAGATTGTTTAGCAAGCATTATAGTGGGAATCCATATCTGGTTTGGGTTCCAAGACTGATTTTTAGCTCCAAACTTTTTGCACCCTTTCTTTGCACTTACTTGCATGCAATTCCCTTTGAGATGCAAGCAGATCTTCACCTCACGTGTCCTCGTCTGGATGTTGATGTTCATCCAAATGTGATTTGTTTGCGCGAACAGCATAACATAGGGCTCATTCTTGAGATAATAATTTATTGTGTCATCTTTCCAATCTGGAACAGCTTTGTAAGTGCACATCCACAAAAACCTTCCAAAATGATTCTCTCGTTGAGATCTGTGTCAGCCATCATGTGGAACCAATGTGGGTTTCCATCAATGTTAATTAAGACATTGGTTTATCCTAGACTAACCATAACTGCTTTGAGTTCAATTTTAGCTGCTTCAATTATGGACTCTGAAAGTTTCAAGTAGGTTGAATATAGCATTTACGCATGCGCCAGTGTCCATACGTACTCTTTCTTTTGTACCATCAGCCTATTGGACATTTATCTGAACATCCATTCCGCCTAGCCAATTTTGATTAACTTGAACTATTGTGATAGGTGGTCGTGGTTGATGTTGTTCTTTTTGCTTTATTCATCGTAATTGTGCTTCTTTCGGTGCCTGTCCTTTAATTGTTTGTGCTCACTGTCACCACTCCTTAGCTGAATGTATCATCTCAAGCATTTTTGTGGTGAGAGGTTGTTGATATTTTTTCGATTTGCACCCATTAATCCAATTAGACATCACTTCTCCCTCTAATGTTTCAATTTGGATGTCACCACTTTGTGATATGTCGTTGAATCACAAATGGGCCGTTACCCCACTTTTTAATTTTTTTAGAATGTTGCTTAAGGGTGTAGACTAAAACATAGTCACCCCTTTGAGATTCCTTGTTTTTCACATGTTGGTCATGGAATTGTTTCATTTGCTATTTTTGCGCATACATAGCTACAATTGATTTGAGTCTTCTCTCGTCTAGTTGCAATAGTTGGTCGAATCTGTCAGAAAACCCATGCCCAGTCCATCCCAAGTCTTGTTCTACGCGTAGTGTAGGAGTCAAGAATTCGACCAGCAGTATTGCATTTATCCTAGACATTAAGTTGAAAGATGTTGTTTATTGTGGTGTTTTGAATGCTACCCGATATGCCCATAAAGCTCGATGTAACTTCTATTCCCAGTCCATTCTACATTCATTTGACAATTTTTATGAGCACAATACTTTGTTGGTGCTCTCGGCTTGTCTGCTAGCTTGAGGGTAGTATGGATCTTTGGTATGTTTCAGATATTTATCCATCGAATAGGACAGATTGGCAACCAGTTGAGAGCATAGTTGGGATTTATTGGTGAGAAAATGTACCGAGGAAGACAACAAAAGGAACTTGCAGATAATGGAATATTCTTTTATGATATGTCATATGTGGAACCGAGAACTTCCATTGGTTGGGGTCGTGTAGATCCTTAGTCACTTCCATCCTTTGACAGCAAGGATTGGTCTTTGCCAGCTTCGCAAACTAGTGAAAGCTTTAGGAATAAGTTGTTTCAGGATATACAAAAGTCCCTCAAGTATGCTTTCCTTGCATTTATTGGTGAGAAAATGTACCGAGGAAGACAACAAAAGGAACTTGCACATAATGGAATATTCTTTTATGATATGTCATATGTGGAACCGAGAACTTCCATTGGTTGGGGTCGTGTAGATCCTTAGTCACTTCCATCCTTTGACAGCAAGGATTGGTCTTTGCCAGCTTCGCAAACTAGTGAAAGCTTTAGGAATAAGTTGTTTCAGGATATACAAAAGTCCCTCAAGTATTCAATTGCCACAAAAATAGTTCTGCTCGCACTATTTATGCCTCTTGAAGTGTTTGTAGATTTTTTCTTTGATGAGCAAATAAGAACTACCACAAGAATGTTCATTTGCAAGTCTAAGAGATGTTTGGACTTTTTAGATGATAATTGGGATAGGAAACAATCACAGAGAAAAATTTGTATTTTGCAAAAGAAGTCCATAATTTGCAAGTTCATTATAAGCTCTCAAAGTTTCATAGTGTCGTTTTACTATTTTAGATACCATCTTCTTAGTAGGCAGCTTATTCCACTCGACCAAGATACAAAGTCTAGCCTTGAGAACAAACCTTTATCAATGGAGCTCTACTTTCGAGACAGCCTACTTACTGTGATGGAGACAATGTCAAGCACAACTCTTGCACAGCTCAAGGTAGATCTTACATGTAAAGAACTTCCACTTTTGCTGGAATTGTATGCATTTAGTCTCAACAATAGAAAGGTGCTTACTAAATGGATGAATTTTGATTGTCTTTAATACATTAAGATAGAATCTAACTTTTTCTTCTTTTCAGGTTCCAAGACGCAAGGAGAAAACAACATTGTGCAAGGAGTCACTCACAAATACAGTTGACTTAATTGCTTCCATCGGAAGCTAGGTCACATACCTTGTGCACGCAATGAGCTTTGATGCCATGCAAACCATGATGTACTATTCAAAATGAATAATACAGAGACATTTTGTGACAGTCAAACAATGTTTAAAGAATGTACACTTTTCATTATCTCAAAACTTTAAAAATTGTGTTGTTTCTATCAAGATTTATACAAGTTATTGCTCCCTTTCCCTGCTACTGTCCTCTCCCCCGGTTTGTGCCACTGGTCCCCTATCCTCTCCCCCGGTTGGTACCACTGGTCCCTTGCCCTCTCCCTTGGCTGCTGCTGCCACCGCTCCCCTGCCCTCTGCTCTGGTTGTTGTTACTTCTGCCTCTGGGGACGCTGGTCTCGGGCTTCCTTTCGCGTCGTTCAAAATCATGGGCCTCTACCATGATTTTGAACAAAATCATGGGCCTTGCACCTGTGAAGCTTCCCTGTGTTCTTGCTCTTGCCTTCGACGTGTAGCCCATTCCTCTACTTCTGCGGCGTCCGCATAATATTGATTTATTGCTTCTTGCATATTTCGAACATCTTCTTGAGTCTGATTGTAGCGCTGCGTCATTTTGTTCATGCGAGCCTATTCGAACTCCTCAGCTCTCGCCCCTTCCTCTCTTGTACGTTTGTTTACCGAGATTATCATATGTTGGATGGCCATCACAGAAAAATGTTGCACATCGTTGGGGGTGTAGTTATGTAATTGAAGTTCCTGTAGAAGCGTGATAATAGGAAAGTAAGTAAAGATGTTGCTTCATATAAACGTTGCAGCAAACGATGAAACAGCATGATTACTTACGTTTGGTACATCCAAAATTTGACTGAGGAGCAATAAGGCATTCAAACAAGTTCGCCAGCCACAGCTATAGTCATCAATCTGCGTGGGCACGGTTACCCATTCGTGCCGGATGGTATTTCCTAGGTCATGTTCTAACAAAACATGCTCTACACAACATACAAGTTTTTTCGCGGCACTACATACATAAGCACTTGAGTCAGCAACACATTACAAAGAGACACTACTTCCAAATGTACCCAGATGTGCCTTACGTTTTTACACGACCATGAAACACCCTGCTTTGCCCAGAGTTTGCGTAGTAAACAATCTTAGCTTCAATACAAATAACAACAGACTCCAATGATCACTACCCCAGAACCATCAAAGATGAGGAGAAAGATTCTAAATGCAACATGGTTTTTGCAAGGCAAGAAAAAACTCATGATTGATTGTATGTAGTGACCAAAAAGCACGCTAGATCAAAATTGACTCTGCTAAACTAGCCCACCAAAGCCAAAACGGAAACTCCGCTGTTCTGCAGCATAGGCAATATCAGTGAATCTATTACGTATACTTTGTTTTGAACCTCAGGGGGCAGAAGCGAGACAGTGTGCCTAACATGAATCAATGGCAGAGATTAGACTTAAGATATTTCAATGGGCTGTCATTGCCACAAACCCATGAGTCAATACCGAGCGAGTGGGGCAGCTATTGAATTCCATAAGCCACTCACTCGCTTGGTATTGACCCATGTCTTAATGGTAGTGATCCATGTAATGAATCAAGCGTGACTTATAAAGAAAAACTTGACGATTGCTGCGAAGACATGGGTCAATACCGAGCGAGTACTATCACTATCCAATTCCATAATCCACGGACTCGCTTGGTATTGACCCATGTCTTGGTAGTAAGCCATTTAATGAACCAACCGTGACTTTTAAAGAGCATGAGAATTACCACAAAGCAATGTTGACAACCCCATCCGTTGGTTTGGAGTTGGTGAAACTGCGCATTCACAGGAAGTCTTGTTGATCGAGGTTGAAAATGCAGGCCACCTCTTACCTTCTAGGTAGTAGTATTTGCACATGCAGAGGCGCTGCGCTGAGCAAAACTTGCAACTCCTCTTTGTTCTCTTCGTTGATTTGCTCTAAAATAATTGACTCATCTAATAAAGGCTCCGCATGGGATGGACCTTGTGAAGCAGAGCCTTTCCCTTGCCTTTCTTGAGCTCTATCCCTGGCTGCCTCAGGCTCCTCCCTAACAGCCTTAGGGTCCTCCCTAACAGGCACAGTGTCCTCTCTAACAGCCACAGGCTCCGGATCATTTTCCTTCAATATTGGTTCCTCCATAAATGCCTCAGGGTCCACCCTGGCCTGCTCTTGCCCCTCATCGGCCCTTACTGGCTCTGGATCCTCCATGACTTGCTCATTTTGGGGTCTAGATGGCTCCTCCATAACTGTCTCTGTTTCTTCCATGACTACCTCGGGGTCCACCCTAGCTTGCTCATGCCCCTCTGCGGCTATCTCAGCCTGCCCATCTGTGTCATTTCTCTCGACCCATGATCGTGTCCTTCTGTTGTCTATTTCAGCCCTAGACAGCTTTGTCTGTCATGCACAAGGATGGAGAGGGGGGATGTTAAGAATATCCATGCTTCTACTATCCCAGCTAGGTACTGGCTGAAGCAGCCCATTGTAGCAGAAACGTAGCCTCCGAAGAGTATCAAAATCCCGCGGCATGATAGTAACGCGGTGTGCATGGGAATCCAGGATATATCCATCGCTGAAGAATTCAACGAGGTAGTCTTCTGCAATTTCTTGAAGGTAGAGAAGTGCACTGCTGGCCCATCGCATGCCGACTCTCCACTGCTTGCAAATCTCTCATACTACTCGCTAGAAAGGAAGATGTGGAATAGCCGGTTGAACGTGTCATTTGATCCTTCGCAGCTCTTGCAGTACACCTCTGTGCGCCTCATATCAATGTCTTCTTGCTTGAGCATTCAAAGATTCACCTATTGCCCTTCTAGCCGTGGCCTTTGCACGAGGCATCTTTACAAAAAGCATAACAAAAAATGACATTTCATTTGTCGGCACAAGGGACTTAAGATTTCAATAAAGGTCAATACCAAGTGAACAGGTGCATCGAACAGAGTTTTCCTTCCCTTATTCGTTTGGTACTGACCTCAAACAAGTGTAATAACAGACATCACTTATATTTTTTGAGGTCAGTACCAAGTGAGCAGGTGCATCGAACAGAGTTTGCCTTCCCTTATTCGCTTGGTACTGACCTCAGAAAAATGTAATAGTAGACATCACTTATATTTTTTGACATCGGTACCAAGCGAGTAGGTGCATCGAATAGAGTTTGCCTTCCCTTATTCGCTTGGTACTGACCTCAGAAAAGTGTAAAGCAAACATCGTTATATTCTTTGAGGTCAGTACCAAACGAACATGTGCATCGAACAGAGTTTGCTTTCGCTTATTCGCTTGGTACTGACCTCAGAAAAATGTAATACCAAGCGAGCAGGTGCAACAAAATACCAATGTGAAGGAGATGTTTAAGTCCATGCTATCCTAACTGTCATGTCGTGCCCTCCCATCACCTCCCCTAATCTAGGGGGGTGGTACCATTGCTTCTCCCTCCACACATCTACCTCTCATGAAAATGCATGGCGGTACTCCAACCCACCGCCTCACAGACCACTCATCAACCAGAACCCAGGACCTCCTTTTTAGGCATGTCCATCTAGTCTATTTAACCAGCAATTTTTTCAAAACTTCCCTCAAGGTTTCGCAGAGAAACTACAAGAATCTTAGGATAGTGGTGATGCCTTTAAAAGGGACACTCCCACAGTGCCAGCAGAACCGCATCTGGGCCCTCTTCATGAGGTCCCCCCTTGGTCCTCCCTCGATGGTACCCTTAGCGTTCTCGACCGACACGGCTGTTGTCAACATGGGAGTCAATCTTGGAGGTAAGCCGCTGGTAATTTTTCCTATCTCAACTACCAAACCAACACCCCCATCCTTTCTCCCTTAGTACCAACCCTTGGAAGATCAGAAATTCTTTCCTTTTTGTTCCCAATTTGCAAGCTCTTATTTTGAAGATCTTATTTGCTAAATGCTTTGTGCAGGATGCTAACCTCAAGCTGGAACAAATGAGGATCTATAGGCACAGAGTCTCAATCCTCAATGACTCTCTGGAAGCAAGAAGGGTTGAAGACCTGTAGGGATTGCTCACCGAGAATGGCTCTCTAGATGTTAGCTTAATTGGGTACAGGAGATGAAGGATGAAGTACTTGGGCCAGTTGTATCCCTGGGAAATTAGTAGGCCACTTTTTGTAAAGTCTGAAACTTGGCCTTTGCGCCTGTCCCTAGTGTTTTCTAACTCAAAACCCCCTACATGGGTCTAAAGTTTTAATTTTGCTTCTCCCTTATAAATTCAAAACGCGTATTTGGTATTAAAAAAACACCCGTAACAAACAGGGTTTACCTTCCCCTTATTTGCTTAGTACTAACCTTAGAAAAGTGTAATAGCAAACATCATTTATATTTTCTGAGGTCAGTACCAAGCGAACAGGTGCATCGAACAAAGTTTGCCTTCCCTTATTCGCTTGGTACTGACCTCAGAAAAGTGTAATAGCAAACATCATTAATAAAGACGATGGTCAGTACCAAGCGAACAAGTGCAACAAACAAGGTTTACCTTCCCTTATTTGCTTGGTACTGACTACACAAAATACAAGTGCACAAAAGTGTAGTAGCATACCTCTTCACTATGTGTAGAGTTATGCGTCACTAAAGCACTAGAGAACAGGAGTAAGAGGAGGATTCGCAAAAAGGACGAGCACTAGAGAGTAAGAGGAGATGCGCAAAAAGGGTTGGGAGCACAAAAGAGATGGTTTGCTTACCGCGTAGCATCGATGGGGGTAGATTTAAAATGATGGGCAGTAGAGGATGCGAAAAGAGGCAGAAGAGCGCTCATCTGGGACGAGGGTATAGTTAAAATGTTTGGCGGGGTACTGCCTCTAAACTTAGAATGCTTACCTCGGAAAGGGTGACAACTTCACTTATGTGCATGATTACACCCGAGATTGTGGTTGGTAAATCGTACTGCATGGGAATCTGAGCCCATTTATTACAGGTTGTCCTTGTGAGTGCAGCCCATGTGCCTTTTTCAAGTGACCATTTAGAGTCAAATGTCGATCGCCCTTGCAGTCGCCATCTCCATCTCCAAGTAGAACAAACAAATCGTCGTTGCCTTTGCCTTTTTTGCACTCTTCTCCTTGGCCACCTCTCGTGATCCTGCGTTTAGAGTCAGATGTCGATCGCCCTTGCAGTCGCCATCTCCATCTCCAAGTAGAACAAACAGATCGCCGTTGCCTTTGCCTTTTCTGTGCTCTTCCCCTTGGCCACCTCTCATGATCCTGCGTTGAGCGACCTCACTGGTTTGAGTCCTTTGTTGTCGTGTTGCCATCGCCATCGCCACCTTCTGGTTCTTGCTCTTGACGGCCTGGGACATCCCCATCCAACTCGGTGCCATTGGATATTGCACAGACAGGTTCTTTCTCCCTCTCTCTCTCTCCCCTTCTTGTGTGCTGTTAACTGTGTGTGCACGGCCGAAGCCACTGCGTTACAGGGTTGGAGCACAATGGGAACAAGTACCTACAAACCCATTTGCAAAAGTATGAGGCAGTCACTTGTGACAATTCCATGACAGTTGATGGCATGAGATATGTGCACCCAGTCGACCTTGACCCCGACAAGAGTTCTTCAAGGAGACTGAATCGCTGTCTAGAAAAGTGTCCCTCCAATCCACTACTTGTACAAGATAGGTGTATGAAGCACTTCAAAAAGTGTCGCTTAGTGGAATTCTACCACGGGTTTGTCTGTTACTTATACTTGCAAACGGATGGTGAGTCAGAGACTTCCCAGTCTCAACAACTTTTGGTAGTTGTCCATTGGCACCGGAGGAAGAGGTAGAGGATGTGGAGGTGCAGTTTGACCCATAAGAAGAGCAGGTGAGGTATTAAAGGAAACATTTGATGTCGGCTTAACTCTTGCTTCTCTTGCGGATGCAGCAATAAGGTGCAAGCAAGAAAGCCCAAGTAAGGAAGTGACGTTGCCTTTGAATTGCACTCCCAGTTTTGCTATGGCGGGAGACACCCACTACGTTCTGCTCACAGATATCATGCATGAGTTGAATATACGTGAGGACTACAACTGCAAATTTTTGTAAGGCAGCCATGGGATTTGTGGATGATGATGGAGTGGACCAACATCTTATTGCTGACACAGCTGTCCGTGACTCACAGTTTACTTCAGGGTGGCAACTGATCAAAGGTACATTCAATGAAGCAAAGTCTGGAGAGGCCAATTTGCCAACAGATGAGCAATTTCAATTGACAACAAAATAACTCGGCTTGGAAAACATGGGTAGGCCAGTGGCACCTAGAGCTCAGGTAATGAATAGTCAGTCTATTCACTTGTGGGGGAGGTCGATGCTGGAAATGGACAAGAATCAGATGATAATTTTTCTTGTGCATTCAGATGGTATTGGAGATGGCCCAGTAATAAAATATCATGATCAATTTTTTTGTTGAAAGGTGCTAGTGTATGACGATAGTTTCCTTAGAAGAGCAGGAGGCTCACAACAAGGGCTTGTCACTGGAGTCCAAGGCAAGGATGCGGCATTATCTCACTACATCGGGTGTTTCAACCACAAAAAGGTTTGTAGAAAGAATTCAAGTACTTGGCAATTGTACTCATCTCACTTATGGCCCATAAATTCATTACAATTTTTATGTAGATCATAATATACCACAAGGAATACTCCGAGGACAATGCAAAGTTCCCATTGTTTGCAATGAAAGTTATTACAAGATTGTGTGGTGGGCACCCCCTCCCACTAAATGCAAAAAGATTAATTCTAATTGAGAAACAGTTTGCTCTACGTGTCTTTGGCATTGGGTATGGATGCCAAGCACTCAGAGCCCCCTATTTCATGTCCTACACAACTCAGGCTCTAGCTGCAGGGGTTGAAGACCCGGAGAGCTTAGATCCATACAACAAGCAACTATTTCTGAGGTAAAGAAGACGCTTGATGCCCGTGGGGATGCTACCATCAACAGAGGAACGAGCTCGCCACTACAGAGCTTGCACGTCAAAGAGGTACAAAGTGAGGAAGAAGGAGGTGTATCGAAGAGGATAAAAACAACGAGCTCCGGTCCATCTTCTCCCGCTCCTGACTCGTGATTGTTTCCACCTCGCATGGTGCTCTCCCTCATTTGAAGCTCCCCAATCCATCTATTTCTTCTCTTTGCGGATGTGTTGTAAAGACCGTGTAATTTCTGAACTCTTAAGAAGCTCCTTCTACCTCTCTCTATGAATTAGTCGTCTATAAGTCCATTGGTGTAACTCTAATAGGCTATTGGCCTTATCCTTTCCTCCCCCATGTCTAGTGTGCTTAAAATAACCTGTTCTTGCCATGTAGTAGGTTTTTTCCATGCCTTGTGTGGACCATATTGATAGTGAGCCGTATGTCTTGGCAAAATATGGACCATGGTTGAACAGTATGTGCTGCATTGAAATAAAACAAAATGGTCAGTAGAGTACAATTTAAAATTTTGTTTTGTATACGTAGAATGCTAACCCACCATGTAATGTGTGATATGTTGCCCACCCCACCCTGTAAGGTAAGCCTTCTTCCAATCCAGCAAGGCTGCTTGAAATGATGTGAGCTTACTTTGGTCCCAAGAATGCTGCTCAACGTAGTGGAAAATTTTATCTATTTGATTTCCACACATTTGCCTTGTGATTTTGGATTGCGCCACCACCAACATTGTCTTTAACCACTTTATGTAACTGTTTCCATTTGTTGAACAAGTTTCTCCTTTCTTCTCTATCTGAATCTTTGAGGCTAAACCCAAGAAACCTTCTTGCCTTCGCGCCACCTATCGATGCTTTTGTAGGTACCTTGTAACGACTTTGAGACTTGATTGTCTTTGCAGAGGTCCTCAATTCTCCAAGCCCAAGAGGCGATGGACATGTGGTGCTCCAAGATCCATCGGCCAATGCGGCCGATCTGCCCCGATCATGCCAAATCTCTGCCGCCAAGCTCAAGTTTGAGCTCCAAGCTATACCATAGCTAGCGAGCTCCATCGCTTTTGCTTCTCGTCGGAAAGCCGTTGCATGCGCCAATCGCTCCCCAGGCTCTGATACCAGTTGAAGAGTGCCATGGTGCGGAATGCATGCAGTGTGGTGTGCAATGTGGTGCATAAAAGAAGAGGAAGAAGGAGAAGGATTGCAAGGTGTGTGGCTAGAGCAAGACTCAAGATGAGATGTCTCTTATTCTTTGTATATGTACAAAGAAATAAGGTGGTCAGTGGACGGGTGCCCATAGCCTGAGCAAGCAAGCAAGGCACAGAGGCCTTCACCCCAACAAAATGATGCATGGAATGAGCTGGACACTTCTAACACCTATTCCACCTTAGAGACTTGGAGTTAATCAAATCAAATTGGATGTGAAACCACGTTTAGACTTCAGATATCACACGAGCCGGATAAAAATAGAAATGGAAATACAAGAACAAGAGACTGGATATGTATTCATATACTCGAAAATATATAACTAGTACTAGATAAAGCTATAAGAAATCTCAATGACGCTTATAGAAAATGCTCAACAATTACAAGGGGTAAGCTCTAGACTACGAAATGACTAGCCCTCAAAATGAAGTAACAGGTCCTATTTATAGGTACCTAGGTAGGGCTTTGATCAACTATATATTGTACAATTATGGTTGTAATTCTATTGTAGATTCGATAACTGCACTAGTACTTGACTAAAGCCTGTTTCCACCATCTACATCCATCCTATCTTTTCTTTGAATTTTGGCGTGTGTCAAAATTCTGCATGTGAATGTGAAAATAATTAATATCCTTGGGGATGGTTACTCTGAATCCACCCATTTTCCTCATGGCTTGCTCTTTTGCAAATGGTCTTAGGCTCCTCTAAATCTTCCATTGTGTAACACCCTAGTCCTTGGCTTTCCACACACGAACTTTGGCTTGCTAGGATGTCACTACTTCCTCTTATTAGGTGCCTTTGTCCGTGTTGTCTTTTGAATCATTTGAGGTGGAGCTTGTACGATGGTACCCCCAACATTTGGCACTATTGTTGAGGATTGATGGCCTACACTAGTGTAATTATCGCAATTGAATAGGTTTCTTCACTAATATCCTTTGTGTGTTTGCTCTTTTGTGGATTTTGAATGTGTGTTGCATGCCGTCGTAATGCCGAATTTTTCCTAGAATCGAATGTGCATAAATTGTTGGTTTCACATGGTAATTTGCATTGTTGATTTGCCTAATTTCATGCTTGAATGATCAACTACAATTGTATGCACTCTAATTGAGTGTGTGTATGCCTAATTTTTGGCGTGTGTGTGCACTAATTTGACACGTGTGTGCACTAATTTTTGGCGTGTGTGTGCACTAATTTGTCCTTGTGTGTGTCCTAAAAAAATCAATGTGTGCTTAGGGATTTGGCAAATGTAATGATTTATTTCTGATATGATCATTTCCAATTAGACATTTTTGTGCTTAATTTAGAAATTTGACAAGATCAATGCTTGTGTGTGCACACCTAGAAATGGGTAAAAAACTATGTCAGTCTTAGAATGATTTTTGTACAATGCTTATAAGAATGAGCCTCATTCTAGTATATAGTTATCAAAAGTACTTCCTCTAGAGTAGTTGTATGTGTAATCATGTGTGGACAGCTACTTTTAACACTAGGTTGGTAACCTAACAGGACATAAAAGTGTCCTTTCAGGGTTTTGAAAAAAACCTCCAAAACCATAGTAGATCCACTCATTTTGTAAAATCCTTTCATGAGGTTAGAGTTCAAGGCCTATTACACATGGTAAAAATAAGAAACTTGTAAAATTTCTCATCTTTTGGTCACACCAAGCCTCCAAAGTTGATGGACCAGTACATTTTCGTCAGAACAATCATTTCTTACATTTTGTTGCATAAAAATAAGATTAGGGATTTTTGTAGGACTTGAGATAAATTCCCTAGTTAACTTCAATGGGTTGGTGATCAGAAAATATGATTGCTTCTCACTCACTATTTTTTGTTTTGCAAAAGAAATAGGTTCAAAAAATTTGAATTTGTACGATTCTGCAAACCTATCATCCAAGTTTCTATAGCCACACTCAATACAAATAATATATGCATGTTTTCTTAGTTCCCTATTGTCCTTTAGGTTCATAAGGAGCCATGGAGCATGTCAAAAGAATAATACATCTCTTACCAAGGGGAATCTTGGGGACAAAGATGAAGTGCTAAATACAGCAAACATGAAAAAACTGGGTTCAACATTATGAGTTGTAGAATCCCATAGAAACTATTCAATATCTAGCGAAATTTGATCCTTATGACTAGATATGGTTACTACCTACAAAATGCATGTAGTTGTCACAAGAAACTAACAATATTGAAAAAGATATACTTGATATAATAGAATGTTTTGTTTTCTTCTATAATTGAAAAAATCAACCATCGTTGTCTACTATGCAAAATAGGGTATTAGGTGCCCCAAAACAATAAGCGACATAGAAAATCAAAACTGCATTTGGATATCATGAAAGCCACCAAAAAAATCATAGAAGAGCTAAAATTGGCTAAAAACAGGATTTGACAATTTTTGTAATTTGGTCATAACTTACAACTTTAACATTTATTTCTCCCTAAAAGCATCAAGACATGTTGAGGACTACTAAAGATAGTTCTCTAGCATTATAGACCTCACAAACATGAATTCTAGAGTGGTATAGTTGCAAAAAGTTGAAAAAAGCCAAAAACAAGACCCGTTTTTTCACACAGTTTAGGTTGTGAAATGTTGTGCAAGGACAAGGTTAAAGATGTAATGGATATTCTAAAAAAATGTCGAGTTTTTTTCAGCTCATGAGACAACTTTCTAGACAGATAGCACCTCAAAATCCATTTTGAAACTCTTGACATATTTCAAGGAAAATGGTCACTTAACAGGACATAAAAGTGTCCTAGGACATAAAAGTGTCCCATTACCAACCTAGTGTTAAGCCAAAAAAGCTTCCAAGATGAGATAGAGTCCTTATCTACATCCATCCAAACAAGACAACAGATATGTTAGCCTTGGATGTGTTTTACAGGTATCAGTGGACTATACCAATTGTTATCTGTGTCCATCTCTTAACTTTTTTTAAACTTACAAGCTTAGTCCAAAGTAAAAGGTTTTTAATATCCCAAAGTTTTTTTAGTATTTTAATCTAAACTAAAGGGCCGTACCACCTTCTATTCCAAGTGGTATGCTCCCCCAAAAAAGCAAGTTTCTTGAGTTTTTTACCTGCAAGATTACAAAGGTCCCGTGTGTAAAGAAGTCTAAATATCATTTAATGAGTTCAAGCTTGTTATTAGAACTGATATTGTTTATGTTATAGTTGCATCCAATCCTTCCTAATTCTATAAGTTACAATCTCAAAGCCATCCAAGTGGTAGAACCCTTTGTGGTATCCTAGCCCGTCAAATTGTTTAAACAAATAGTGTATTCCATTATCTCAACCAATCAACTAAAATCAACCAGGCCATATATGGAATGCAGCTGGGCCATATTCCCCCAAGGTCACCGTCATTTATAAAAACATGCAATATCTGCTTGTAAATGGACAAAAAATGGCCCAAAAATTCATTAAGCCAACCAAAAAAGAAGGGTTTTACCAGAGTGACAGTTATCTTGCAACCAAGTTACAGTGACAGTACCAAGCGTAAGAACCAATAACCATCCGGGGTATACCCCCATCCCAAAACTCCATTATGTATCAATAGCGACAGTACCATATGCAAGAACTAATACCCATCTAGGGTGCACCCTTTCATCAAAGCTCTATTAAGCATCAATATGATACTTACCTTCTGATTGGGAAAAAGAAACCATCACACAGTTTAGTAAGCCAACCCTCCTAGTAGGGTTTATCAGAAATAGTAAGCGGCGGGATACTTGCCTTCATTTTGGGCATAAAGAAACCATCACAACAGGTTTTACCAGAATATGTAAGCGACGTGTAATGACGATACAACGTCATTACCATGTGTAAAGATCACTTAAACTTTAGATGTATACACTCCATCCCAACGCTCCATGCAACTTACTTTTTCCATGTCAAACCAAGAGGCAGTTACCATACAATATTCCCCCACATCAGTGTGCAGAATTCAAATGCTATCCGTGATGTCAGTATATTTACGACCAAACTATGCCAAATCAAGAAATTTTAGACAAATACCTTTCCTAAAAAACCAGTGAACTAGTTAACAAAATCTCCATTGTTTACGGCGGCAATAATAAGCCAAAATCTCATTATAGGTATTTCTTTTATTATAAACATTCAACGCACTGTTCTTATCAAGCAACTACATTTGGTGTCCTATAACGTGCATACCGTGAAGGTGTTTAAGAAATACCCTAGCATGTATATGTTTGCGCAATCACAACACGAAAGAAAGCCTTGTTTAGTAGATAGTGGCAAACCTGAGTCGATTGAGCTACAAGCTCCATGTTGGTGCAGCAGTAAATATTGCAAATCAACACATAGTCCTCTCTCTTAAAAACACACACCCAAAGCTAAGTTAGGGGCAGAAAGCTCCCTCACCTCCTTAAATAGAGGGGGAAACACCATCACTTCTGGCGTACGCAGGTCTTGAGTGCAGTATGCGCCATCTGGGGAGTTCGACACCACGCAGCCACCTTAGTAGTGGTCCGGCTCACCATTGCCAATCAGGTATTTTCACCACATTGCCTGACGACAGAGTAGGTGAGTGTGGAGTATAGTTATCCATGTTTTTTTAACTTGCCAGTTACAGCTAAAGTGGTAGTAAATATCCCATAAGGGCTTTTCCCCATGGTAGAATTTAAACTTAGTGTAAATTTGAAGCTATCTACCCAAGGTGACATAATTTAGTAATTAAATAGAGTATTTTTTATGCTAAAAGTTTTAAGAAAAGCAAGTAACAAGAGTGTGTGTGCGTGTGTGTGTGTGTGTGTGTGTGTGTGTGTGTGTGTGTGTGTGTGTGTGTGTGTGTGTGTGTGTGTGTGTGTGTGTGTGTGTGTGTGTGTGTGTTTTTCCAATAACAATATAACATATACACCAAAGAATCCTTTCAAATTACAAAAGACACAAGAAACTATGTCAATGAAAAGGTGGTATAATTCCCATTCATAGTACAGAACAATATTTTTACACAAGTACTGAAATCAAGAGCCAGAAGATATAAAAGTCTGCCATCTCCAAGCCAAGGAACTTTGAAAACCATAGTTGAGAAGGTAACCCTCACCTGCACCCATGGAAACAACACAACTTTTAGTTAGCATTGGCACCGTATGTAGGTGATGCATGGGTATCCCACATGTTATAGATGTCACCCAACTAAATTGCTTTCAAAGATAAATAATAAGAAAGGAGAAGCCATATCCAGATGTAGCTACCATATTCGGCCACATGGGCATCCATAAGATACCATGCACAACCACATTCGGCCACATTTCACACCCTTCACAACCATAATCATAACTATATTTGGTCACAAACATTTTTACCATATTCTCAACCAATCATTCATCATAACTATATTTGGCCACATGAGCAGCTTTGACCCATGATCTGTCACATAACGATCAACCAGTATAGACCGTACCAGAGTGATATAGGTAAGCTTAATACCAAACCCAAGGGGCACTAGTATTGGTAGTACCGGTACTGGTAGTGCTTGTACTAGTATACTGATTCAGTGCTAGTATTAGTAATGGTAGTAGCAGTATACTGGTACTGGTACTAATAGTCAAGAACATGCATGAGTTCTATATTGTAAACTGTTATACTAGTACTAGTATACTGGTACTGCTATACTATAATACTGGTATAAGTATATTGGTATATTGGTACTGGTCTCAAAATTTCAAATGTATTGTATTGGTAGTGCTGATACTTGTTGTACTGGTAATGGTAGGACTGGTACTGATAGTAATGGTACTAGTATATTGGTACTGATACACCAAATAATCCTTTCAAATTACAAAAGACACTAGAAACTAGGTCAATGAGATGGTGGTATAATTCATATTCGTAGTACAGAGCAGTCTTTA
Organism: Adiantum capillus-veneris; assembly: GCF_014529385.1. Taxonomy (NCBI): domain Eukaryota; kingdom Viridiplantae; phylum Streptophyta; class Polypodiopsida; order Polypodiales; family Pteridaceae; genus Adiantum; species Adiantum capillus-veneris. The sequence continues at coordinate 130,693,888 of NC_140939.1, read as the reverse complement.
TACACAAGTATTAGAATCAAGAGCCAGAAGATATAAAAGTTCGCCATCTTCAAGGAACATTGAAAACCATAGTTGAGAAGGTAACCCCTCACCTAAGGGTCAGAAGAAGTAGACAACTATTCCCATAATAGTCATACATCGACTTAGTATAGTCAAGAACATGCATGAGTTGCTAAATTGCTACGCTAGTTCCGGTATAGTGGTACTGCTATACTGGAATACTGGTATATGTATATTGGTATATTGGTACTGGTTTTATAATTTCAAATGTACTACTGTACTGATAGTACTAGTACTGATACACCTTTCAAATTACAAAAGACACTAGAAACTAAGTCAATGAAAAGGTGGTATAATTCCCATTCATAGTACAGAACGGTCTTTATACACAAGTATTAGACACAAGAGCCGAAAGATATAAAAGTCCTCCATCTTCAAGGAACATTGAAAACCATAGTTGAGAAGGTAACCCCTCACCTAAGGGTCAAAAGAAGTAGCCAACTATTCCCATAATAGTCATACATCGACTTAGTATAGTCAAGAACATGCATGAGTTCTATACTGCTAAACTTTTATACAGGTACTGGTGTACTAGTACTGCTATATTGCAATACTAATATATGTATACTGGTATACTGGAACTAATCTTAGATTTATTTAGTGCTAGTACTGGTATAGATAGTACTAGTACTACAATAGTGATATATGTATATACTGGTATACTGATACTGGTCTTAGATTTTTAGTGCTAGCACTGGTAGTAGTAGTATCGGTACTACTGGTACTGATATATGTATACTGGTATACTAGTACATGTCTTAGATGTTTAGTGCTTGTACTGGTACTGGTAGTATTGGTACTGATAGTACTAGTACTGCTGGTACTAATAGTACTGGTACTCGTATACTGCATAACTGGTATTGATACACCAAAGAATCCTTTCAAATTACAAAAGACACTAGAAACTATGTCAATGACAAGGTGGTATAATTCTCATTCATAGTGCAAAACGGTCTTTATACAGAAGTGCTAAAATCAAGAGCTTGAAGGTATAAAGGTTCACCATCTTCAAGCCAAGGAACATTATAAACCATAGTTGAGAAGGTATCTTTTACCTAAGGGTCATAAGAAGTACCAACTATTCCCATAGCAGTCATATATTGACTTAGTATATTCAAGAACATGCATGAGTTCTACTACTATATTAAAGGTGAATCACATCCCGACCAAGCGGCTCGTAAAGTAGTCCATATTGGAGACAAAGTCACCTAAGATTGAGTCAGAGCAGCTAGCTCCACAATAGCTTGCTTGTCTTTGCCTTTTGCCATAGCCAACAATACACACCCTTGAGAGTTAAATCCTCACACTCTCAAGGTACAGACAACCTTTCACTAGTACACATACACACCATAGATGCACACTTGTACCAATGCTAAGTGAGCATGGGAGCTCACCTTTTATAGGCTTTGGTGCCAGTAGCCACATTCCATACATAGCAGCAAGGTGGGTCCGTCTTCAAGAGGGCCAGTCGAGTTCATCTTCAAGAGGGGGAAGAACCAACAATGCCGCCTCGTACACACACACACACACACACACACAGATGTGTTATAGAGCAGATGCCACCTAGGGAGCCACCACATCATCAAGCATATGAGAATACTTTATACAGAATCACGCCAGCTCGTCTAAAACCCATTATCTTCCTTAACTCACTAGGAGTTAGGTATAGTATATCACGTACCCACCCACAAGTTGCCTATTAAGAATTTCACCTTATAAAAACCAACCCCATTTTTCGCAAGAGAATTCCTAGGTCAATACAAGATATTGATGTTAATCCCGAGTTAATTACACCGAAGCTGGCAACAAGCCACTCCTATATTCAAAAGGATTTTAATCCTTGTTTCAACAGCAGCATGTGTGTGCGCGCGGGCCCTCCCTTACCCAGGCACCATAATTAATGAGTATACTAGGCACATTAGATATGGGCCTACTTCCTTAGTAAAAGAATAAGTAATGCAACATCAAACCTTGCTCCAGGCCATTCTTTTCTACCCAGGGTAGCTGTTATGGTAGAAATCAATGTTCTTCTATGGAAGCCATTAGCTTGAAACTTCCTAATAAGAACCCCAGTTTCTTCTAGGGCTGAAAATACATTAGAAGAGGAGTAAATAATTAAATGTAGAATACTCAAACAAGTATGTAGAGCAATTTTGAAAGGTCTATTGCTCTTTTTCATTACAAACTCAGCAAAGAGGAGTAAATAATTAAATGTAGAATACTCAAACAAGTATGTAGAGCAATTTTGAAAGGTCTGTTGCTCTTTTTCATTAAAAACTCAGCGGAAGTAAGCTTAAGGTGATCCCGTTTCTAGAAAAAACTAGTAGAGAAGTTACCCTCAGAAGAAGTATCAATATTAAGTTCAATTGACAAATAGTTAGTACGTTTAGTGAAGGTGATACCATTGACAATTTCTTGTTATGAAAGGGTGGGATCAATTGCTAGACAAGGAGGATAGATATCCAACACCTGCTGGGCAAAGTTAGGGTTATTGATACTTAATATGACATCCATAAATCTAAAGGTGTTGGAGGATAGATATCCAACACCTGCTGGGCAAAGTTAGAGTTATTGATACTTAATATGACATCCATAAATCTAAAGGTGTTATTACATTATATAAGCTGAGATAGCCCTTCTGCTTGGGAAGTTTGGCTAATAATCCATTTATATTCAAAATATAGTAAATAAAGGTTACACATAGCCGGACAACAAGAGAATCCCATAGGAATGTCGCATGTTTGAGAAAGCAGTTATATTACCAATAAAGATATAACAGTGGTTCAGAACCCACTGAATGATTATTTGAAACTGAATACGATTCATATGAAGAGGACAAGACTTGCACACTTTTTTAACCCACCTAGCTGACTTAACAAAGGTGAGGCCAGAGAGCCCTTCCTTGGCTTTATTAGAGAAGGCCAAGTCTATGAGATTATTCAATACATTTATGAGACCATAGTCACCTACCAGACAGATGTTTTCGTAGCATTGGGTAATATCAGCTGTATATACTGAATAAATAGCAGATGGAAGGTTCAAGAGGACTTCATCTGAGTTACCAACCAAACCAGAAGGGTTGGATGTCCATTCCTGAGAAGCGCCTTACATCTTCTCTTTTACTAGCACATATGTTTTTGAGCTCTTCACATACCAATTTAAGCCCTTCAGTAACATATTCTGTAATACCAAAAAAATGGCAATTGGAAGCATCTGAGATCCATCGAAATTTACTCGTATGACTTTTAAAAGTTGGAAACAAGATGGGAATTTTGGTGGTTTATACCTAAAATCTTAATTCGGACATACTTTCACATGTTCTTTGTATAATAATATCCAAGTTTCCTTCAATGTAACAGAGCTCATCACCTTTGAGTCGGTTTTCAACCGCTTCAAAAGCAAGCTTTTTGCAGATGGCAAATGCCGTATTAGATGCTTTATCTAAACCCACAATGAACCATTTTGACTTAAGCTTGAAAAAGGCTAAGGAAAGATCAATGGTGAGCCGTGTAGATTCAGTATGTAACCAATCATGTGGGAGTTGTGAAACCAGCAAGGCAAAGATAGCCTCTAAAGTTATGTTGAATTCATGTCACTCCAATTGGAGTTTACTGACCAAGTCGGCTAGACATTTAGTAAGTGCTTTTAAAGCGATATGAGGATTAAGTGGGAGGGTATGTGGTTTAGGCCTTTGGAAAGGAAGCCTCTTACAGAGATATTCTCTATAATAGAGAGATCCGTGGTACATACGTGCATTCCAAGAATGCCAAATTCCTTCGTAAATGCATTCCATTAATGACAATCACATGACAACGATTTTTCCTTCCTTAAAAACTCATTAGCCTTATACCAGATGTAGAATATATTCAATAAATCTCTATCCTATCCTAACCTGGTTTAGTAGATCCAAATTACCAAAGATAGTCATAAAGCATTTGTTAAATATAAAACGAGGTGAAAAGAATTCCAAAATTTTGTCGGCGGTGAAGACACGATGAACGAAAATTACTTGCATACTGAGTTACAAGATGCATTCTGTCTGCCCCATTACATAGTACCTGCATTTAAAAATCCAACAAATGTTTGACAGGATAGCCTCTGCCCCTCCCTCTAATCATGCTTCTTGCTTTCCCTCTCCCTCCATAGGACTCAGCAGAAGAGGAGGCCGGAGTCAAACAGGATGTGTAAGAAGAAGTGGGGGAGATTAGAGAATTGGGTCTTTTAAGAGTAGGGGAATCCTTAGTATCAGTATTAGGTTTTAACAAGCCAAGGAGAGTTTTAATACCAAGATAGTTACCATAGATAGTCAGAAGTAGCCGGGGTTTTTTTGCAACCAGCTCTTTGAGAAGAGAGAGCATGAGGAACCAAAACTGAATGAAAGCCATTTGAGCTAAAATATGTTCTTTGGCCTGGCCTCCTAGCCAAGAGAAAAACAGGGAAAGGTAGTGAGATGAAGGAGTGTTGGGAAACATGAGATCCAAGTTGTTGAGGGCATACCATATAGCATGATCAAACCAAATAATGCTTGATTCATAAGAAGCCTTAGGGTTAAGAACCGACAAGCGCATTTGACATATGGCCTGTAAATGTTCCAAATGGACTTAGTGTAGTATTCAGAGTTACTTTTGGAGAGCTCCATCAATCCCTTTGTATGCACATATAAACCAGTGTTGGAGCCACATTTCTTTGAATCAAGAAACTGCATAGTGAAAGGGGTTTTCATAAGGTCGCCTTTATCAAGAGACTGGACACCTCTTAATACTTTGCGTCGTGTTTCTTCAATTGAAGATGCCGGCAGATTGGCTTAAAAAAACCCAAGTTTCAATAGAGATAGGAGCTAGAAAGCCTTTGTTGGAAAGGGCCACAGGTGATGGTCCACACCAAGGGATTTGATTTCAACTTGTTTGGAAAGCAAGAATGGAAAAACCCGAGAAACTTTAGGTACCATTTCCATAAGAGAGGTCTCACTGAGGGAGCACATCTCTTTTTGAAAGGCCTTGACTACATATATGGCAAGGGGGTTCCTGCAAAATAAACTATTGGATATTGTTTGCACCGGATTGGATGATGAAACAAACCCAGGGGTGAGACCACATAATTTGCATAAATAATTGGTTAGTTCAGCACCTTCACAAGGGAACTTGGCTAACTCTCCTTTTGAGCAAGTGTTAACTTCAGGAATGTTTTCAATGGATTCGATAACTCTACCACCCCTTCCTTAGAGTTGTTGACAAGTTGGGCAAGGGTATGGATACACTTATCGAGCGACATAGTTTGAACCAAGGAGTTGGCTAGATTAGTTGAAGCCCCTGCTATCAGTTCAAATGCCATAGGGTCATGAATGCATCTAAGTACCTGAAGCGAGGCTTTAGAAAGAGGCTCCATAGGAAGCTCTAACCCTTGAGATAGTGCTAAGTTCTGCATAGTCCATAAAAAGTTATTTAGAGAAATATATCACCAAAGGTAAGAACTTGTAGCCTCTTCAGCCTTCAACCGACCAGTAGAACCTATAAGGATCGTGTGAAGAGAGCCCCATCCCTCAAGGATCAATCTAAACTAAGATTATCTAGGACAGACACCTAGGGATTTGTGAGGTCCGCACCCCACCGTATCAAACGGCGGATCTGATGGTGAACCTGGTGGCCACTAGATCTATAGCGGAAGCAAACAAAGTGGTTCAGGGTTCAACTAGCGGACGATCTCTCATCACAAAGCGAGTCGAGTTCGAGCCTACTAGTAATGAGATCTAGCTCCACCTCGCAGGGGAAGCATACTTAACCTATCTAGAGATCCTAAGACCCACCTTCCAAGAGGAGAGAAACCTCGAGTTCCTTTTTTCCCATGTCTCAAAGGCACGTACACTTGAGACTTCGCCGCTCTAGGGGCAATGAGTATTACTAGTATCGATTTTAACACTATGGGGACAAAGAGTTCCCGACCAATCGGGACCACCCTTCTCATAGGCATTGGCAACCTGAGCCAAGCCCCCACTTTCCACCCCCACACTCACACTTCCTTGTGTGTCCTAATTACTACCACAATGGTTATTCAACATAAAAATTCCTTGATTAGATTCCGAATCACAATGTTCATTAAGACAGCCCTTCAACCAGTATTGCAAAGCGGCACCAAGACAGTACTCTAGTAAAAATTCTACTCAAACTTATTCATTAAAATTCCAATGTTCTGGAGGTACAACATCCCCCCTCCAGCGAGAGTTTACTCCTCCCGTTGTCACCTAGCTGCCCATACAACTAGGTATGTCCACCGCATAGAAAGCACGACATGGACATTCCCACCGCTTAACCAGCAGATGTGGGTATCGACCGCTTAACCAGCAGTCGTGGATTCAAGAGCCCTTAACCAGGAACTCTGTACCCTGTGATCAGGAGGGGGTTGAGGACTAATTCAACATTGGAAATAGAATGAACATGCCGAGCTAAATTTTCCCTAGCAAAAATTCTTTCCTATTGCAAATAGTATATTCGTCAATCATTTCTTTCCTACTTTAGACAAATGAATTCAAATGCCGAGGTTTCCGTCAGATTTCTCCAACATGTTTGGGGATATGTTCCTTCCTAGCTAAATGTGTGCAATGTTAAATTAAACAACTTGAATAAAATTGTGACCTACCTCTTCCATTTCTTCGTCAATGGCTCGTGAGATGGCCGGTGCTTGTTCGTCCATGGGAGCTTTTCCCTTTTCATTCACATTGCTCGTTCCTGCCTCGTGGTCGTGGGCACCACCGAAGCGAGTTCTCTTAACCGAGGCCATTTTGTACTCACTACTTAAAATGATAAACTTGAAGAAAAGAGCTAAATCCGGAGCATCATAACAATTCAAATGACAGATTAGAATCATTGAACAATCCTCCTTATGCAAGAGGGTTAGATTTTTCCTTCGAGACCTAGTAATTTTATGGGTAATACTTTACTTGTCCTATGGGAACCGGCTCTAAAGTTAATCACTTGGCTTAGATGATTAAGAATTTCAAAATTTTACTAATTAAATTACAAGAGAGATGAATTAAGCAAGCTCAATCACTTTCCTAGTGCAATTAGAAAGATGCAGAATTACCGCATGCATAGGTGAGAGAAAATTCTCTTCTTAGTGGCTTAATGATGGATTAATTTTGCCTTAATCACATCTTAATGTATGAGAAAACTAAATCTAACTTAGTTACAATAATATTGAGTGGTAAAAGAAGAATTTCATCAAATCTACATTATTACCGGCTTGACAACTAATTACTATGCTGCCTAGAGAGAGAAATCTCTTCTAATCATGTATTAATCATTGATTAAGAGTGATGAATGGCTGCATAATTAGCTATTGGATGATGATTATGTAATGGAGTATAGAAATAGAGAATTAGAGAGCAGCTATCGGGAATTATAGCTAGGATTAAGCATAGTAGACGAAGAATTAAGAGAATGATGAAGAGAATTACAGAAGAGCATAGATTAAATCATGATTACCGTGATTAGGGGCTGAAATCCTCTCGATTTTCTGATCCAAATGAGTTCTCAAGACGAGAATTCGACAGCACTTCTCTCCTTTGCTTCTCCTTCAAAAACTGTGTGTACCGGCAGCACCTCCCCAAGGTGTGTGTGTGTAGGTGTGTGTGTGTGTGTGTGTGTGTGTGTGTGTGTGTGTGTGTGTGTGTGTGTGTGTGTGTGTTCTGGGTGTGTGTATGAGCATGTGTGTGTGTGTGTGTGAGCATGTGTGTTTGTGTGTGTGTGTGTGTGTGTGTGTGTGTGTGTGTGTGTGTGTGTGTGTGTGTGTGTGTGAGCACACCTTTAAATAGGCTCCTCAAGGCTAAAAATCGACCTGGGTTGCTATAAGCATCTGAGTGAGCACTCCCTCCTTGCATTGGCAATTCTAGTTACCTACCCACCAAGTGTCCAGTTAGCTAGTCTAACTGGCTCTCACACTCACTCTCAAGCTTGGAAACTCTCCCACAAGTCCCACAAGGCAAGAGGGTGCCCCCTAGCTGCTAAAGCTGGCTCAGAGTGGCCTGGAACCTGCTCCCACAAAGCCTCGAGCCCCAGTGCCTCCCCGCACAGCTTTAGGAAAAATTGGTTTTAGGCTAAAACGGCCCATAGGAGTCGGATTTTAATGCCGTAAATTGCTATACTAAGCTCTAACTAAGGCGTACTGGTCCGAGTACCTGCTATATTTAGCAAGCCCCCGGGGTTCCAAAATGCATTTTTTTCAAATTCGAGGTACGGGTGTAATTTTTCGAGACGGTCAAAACTAAACGGGTCGGGTGACCAAAAACTTACTATTTTTGGAAAATTTTCACAAAACTTATTTTAATTCACATTTTGAAGCTTTATAACATTCTAAACATCAGGGAACTGACAGAATTTGGAAAACTGCAAAAAATAGTAACTTTTTCCATTATGTTCATTCCTGGTACAATGGTGCTCTTTTTGGTCGGGTCAGAGACCTTAAAGGATTAAAATATTGTAACTAGGTCTTAGAATAGTACCAATAATATCCTTGTTGTTAGGTGTGTGTGTGTGTGTGTGTGTTCCAATAACAATATAACATATACACCAAAGAATCCTTTTGAATTACAAAAGAAACTAGAAACTATGTCAATGAAAAGGTAGTGTAATTCACATTCATAGTACATAACAATCTTTATACACAAGTACTGAAATCAAGAGCCAGAAGATATAAAAGTCCGCCATCTTCAAGCTAAGGAACTTTGAAAAACATAGTTGAGAAGGTAACCCTCACCTGCACCCATGGAAACAACGCAACTTTTAGTTAGCATTGGCACCATATGCATGTGATGCATGGGTAACCCACATGTTATAGATGTCACCCAACTAAATTGCTTTCAAAGATAAATAATAAGAAAGGAGAAGCCATATCCAGATGTAGCTACCATATTTAACCACATGGGCAGCCATAAGGTACCGTGCACAACCATATTCCACCACATTTCACACCCTTCACAACCATAATCATAACCATATTCGATCACAACCATTCTTACGATATTCTCAACCAATCATTCACAGCTATATTCGGCCACATCAGCAGCTTTGCCCATGATTTGTCACATAACAATCAACCAATATAGACCATACCAGACTAATATAGGTAAGCTTAATACCAAACCCAAGTGACACTGGTACTGGTAGTACTGGTACTGGTAGTGTTGGTACTGGTATACCGTTTCAATGCTAGTACTGGTATTGGTACTAGCAGTATACTGGTACTGGTACAGATAATCAAGAACATGTATGAGTTCTATACTGCTATAGTGATACTGGTATAATGGTATTGCTATATTGCAATACTAGTATATGTATATTGGTATACTGGTACTGGTCTCCAAATTTCAGATATACTAGTACTGGTAGTACTGGTACTTATAGTACTGGTAATGATAGTATTGGTACTGATAGTACTGGTACTTATAGTATTGGTAATGATAGTATTGGTACTGATAGTACTGGTACTTATAGTACTGGTATTGGTATATTGGTATTGATACACCAAAGAAACCTTTCAAATTACAAAGACACTAGAGACTAAGTCAATAAAAAGGTGGTATAATTCCCATTCATAGTACAGAACAGTCTTTATACACAAGTATTAGAATCAAGAACCAGAAGATATAAAAGTTAGCCATCTTCAAGGAACATTGAAAACCATAGTTGAGAAGGTAACCCCTCACCTAAGTGTCAGAAGAAGTAGCCAACTATTCCCATAACAGTCATACATCGACTTAGTATAGTCAAGAACATGCATGAGTTCTATATTGTTGAACTGCTATACTAGTACTGGTATACTGGTACTGCTATATTGCAATACTAGTATATGTATATTGGTATATTGATATTGGTCTTAGAATTTCAAATGTGTTGGTATTGGTAGTAATAGTACTTGTAGTACTAGTAATGGTAGGACTGGTACTAATAGTATTAGTATTGATAGTACTGGTACTGATAGTACTTGTCTTCATAGTACTTGTTTTTATACACCAAAGAATCCTTTCAATATAAAAAATACACTAGAGACTAAGTCAATGAAAAGGTGGTATAATTCCCGTTCATAGTACAGAATAGTCTTTATACAGAAGTATTAGAATCAAGAGCCAGAAGATATAAAAGTCCGCCATCTTCAAGGAACATTGAAAACCATAGTTAAGAAGGTAACCCCTCACCTAAGGGTTAGAAGAAGTAGACAACTATTCCCATAACAGTCATACCCTCGACTTAGTATAGCCAAGAACATGCATGAGTTCTATACGCCTAAACTGCTATACTAGTACTTTTATATTGGTACTGCAATACTGGTATATGTATATTGGTATACTGGTATTGGTCTTAGAATTTCAAATGTGATGGTATTGGTAGTAATGGTACTTGTAGTACTGGTAATGGTAGTACTAGTACTGATAGTACTAGTATTGATAGAACTATTAATGATAGTATTGGTACTGATAGTACTGGTACTAATACACCAAAGAATCCTTTCAAATTACAAAAGACACTAGAAACTAAGTCAGTGAAAAGGTGGTATAATTCCCACTCATAGTACAGAACAGTCTTTATACACAAGTATTAGAAACAAGAGCTAGAAGATATAAAATTTTGCCATCTTCAAGGAACATTGAAAACCATAGTTGAGAAGGTAACCCCTCAACTAATGGTCAGAAGAAGTAGCCAACTATTCTCATAATAGTCATACATCGACTTAGTATAGTCAAGAACATGCATGAGTTCTACACTGCTATACAGGTACTGGTATATTGGTACTATTATATTGCAATACTGATATATGTATACTGGTATACTGGAACTGGTCTCAAAATCTCAAATGTACTAGTACTGGTAGTACTAGTACTTGTAGTACTGGTAATGGTAGTATTGGTACTGATAGTACTGGTACTAATAGTACTGATACTAGTAGTACTGGTACTGATAGTGCTGGTACTGATACACCAAAGAATCCTTTCAAATTATAAAAGACACTAGAAACTAAGTCAATGAAAAGGTGGTATAATTCCCGTTCATAATACAGAATAGTCTTTATACACAAGTATTAGAAACAAGAACCGGAAGATATAAAAGTCCGCCATCTTCAAGGAACATTGAAAACCATAGTTGAGAAGGTAACCCCTCACCTAAGGGTCAAAAGAAGTAGTCAACTATTCCCATAACAGTCATACATCGACTTAGTATAGTCAAGAACATGCATGAGTTCTATACTGCTATATTGGTACTGGTATACTGGTACTGCTATATTTCGATATTCATATATGTATACTGGTACATTGGAACTGGTCTCATATTTTTTTGGTGCTAATACTGGTACTAATAATACTCGTACTTCAATACTGATATATGTATATACTGATATACTGATATCGGGCTCAGATTTTGGTGCTAGTGCTAGTACTGATATTGGTAGTATTGGTACTGATAGTACTGGTACTCTTGGTACTGATATATGTATACTAGTATACTAGTACAAGTCTCATATGTTTAGTGCTAGTATTGGTATTGGTAGTATTGATACTGATAATACTAGCACTGTTGGTACTGAAGTATTGGTATTGGTATACTGCTATACTGGTAATATACACCAAAGAATCCTTTCAAATTACAAGAGACACTAGAAACTATGTCAATGACAAGGTGGTATAATCCTCATTCATAGTGCAGAACGGTCTTTATACACAAGTGCTAAAATCAAGAGCTTGAAGATATAAAGGTCCGCCATCTTCAAGCCAAGGAACATTGAAAACCGTAGTTGAGAAGGTAACTTTCATCTAAGGGTCAGAAGAAGTACCAACAACTATTCCCATAACAGTCATACATCGACTTAGTATATTCAAAAACATACATGAGTTCTACTACCATATCAAAGGTGAATCACATCCCAACCAAGCAGCTCGTACAGTAGTCCATATTGGAGACAGTCACCTGAGATTGAGTCGAAGCAGCTATCTCCACGATAGCTTGCTTGTCTTTGCCTTTTGCCATAGAGACAACAATACACACCCTTGCGAGTTAAATCCTCACACTCTCAAGGTACATACAACCTTTCAGTAGTACACATACACACCATAGACGCACACCTGTACCAATGCTAAGTGAGCATGGGAACTCACCTTTTATAGGCTTTGGTGCCAGTAGCCACATTCCATACATAGCAGCAAGGTGGGTGCAAGGCGGGTTTATCTTCAAGAGGGGGAAGAACCAACAGTGCCGCCTCGTACACACACACACACACACACACACAGAGATGTGATGTAGAGTAGATGCCACCGAGGGATCCACTGCATCATCAAGCATATGAGAATACTTTATATAGAGTCAGGCCAGCTCGTCTAAAACCCATTATCTTCCTTAACTCACTAGGAGTTAAGTACAGTATATTACGCAACCACCCACAAGTTGCATATAAAGAATTTCACCTCATAAAAATCAACCCCCTTTTTTTCAAGAGAATTCCTAGGTCAATAGAAGACATTGATGCTAATCCCCAGTTAATTACACCGAGGCCGTGGCAACAAGCCACTCCTATATTCAGAAGGAGTTTAATCCTTGTATCACCAGCAGCATGTGTGTGTGTGTGTGTGTGTGTGAAAAGTGGTTAATATACATGATTAAATTGGATTTTTTATTGCCAATTTGATGTATGTAATGATTGATTTTTGTATTTTTGTGCTTAAAACAAGGATGTACACAATTTGATTGCGCTAATTCTTCACCTAATTTTGCCGATTTAATTTCCTAGTTTTAATATTCATTGGCAAAGTTTTTTGGCAATTGAATCAATGTGTTGTTTGAGATTTGATTTGACTAACCATTCATTTATGTGTGGAGAATTCTCAAAAAAACAATTGGGCATTTTTTGGATTATTTTTGTAAACTTCCTGCCAATTTATTTCTGTTTTTTGCTTTTTTAGTTAATTTTGTAAAATTTTCATAAACTATGATCTTGATGAGTTGTTTTGCACGTGTAATTACGGAATAATTTGGAGTGCTTTTATGTACTCATTGGTTGAACTTTGCTATTTTTGGGAATCAATTTGATAATTTTGTCGTAAGTGGTGTTTTCCATAAAAATTTGATATTTTTAGCTTGCTTGTATGTGTCAAAAGTGTTCAAACGTGATTGCCAATGATTTTAAAATGTGATTTTTGATGATTTTCTAAGGTCTATGGAATTTTTTAGAATTATTTATATTTTTATTGATAGTTTTGAATTTTCTAGTAATTTTTAAAATTTTGGCTAATTTGTTAGTTAATTATGGCATTTTTGGTGATTTAAAGCATGAGAATTAAAATTTGCCTCGACGCAAGCGAGCAATTGTTCACGAGCTTCAGTGCATGCTCCAAAAATATTTGACGCTTGTTTGCGAGCTCAATAGTGAAATTTCGGACTCCGACGGAAACTCAATTTCAAGGACCCGTTTTGGTGAGAATTGTTTCTAATTAGTTCTAATGTTCAAAAAATTAAAAGAATTAAAAACCCACCTCCCCTCAGGTCAAGCACGCTTATTATCCCCCTCACTCTACTCCCACTCTCTCTCTCTCGTCCCTTGAAAAAGTTACGCTTAATATCTTTCTCTCACTTCACAATCTCTCTTCTCCCACTCTCAATTCATTTCTCTCTTTCTCTCTCTTCAAACAAAATTGCACTTATTATCCAGAGCCTACTCTCTCTCTCTGTCTCTTATCTCTCTCTCTCTCTCTCTCTCTCTCTCTCTCTCTCTCTCTCTCTCTCTCTCTCTCACACACACACACACACACACACAGTATTTTCATATGGCCTTTTGGCGCTTTGTTGGAGATCAACACACACACATGAAATCTCTCGTCTCTCACACTCCACGCCGTTTCTCGCGTTGGCTGGCTTGACACCACCAACACTTACCAAGTTGCCCACCCACCCAAGGTTGAGCAGAAATTTGCCCATGTGCCACTCTCTCATACTCTCTCTCTGACTCTAAGCATGCTGAGAGCGGACGTTGGTTGCTAACTCTCTCTCTCTCTCTCTCTCTCTCTCTCTCTCTCTCTCTCTCTCTCTCTCTCTCTCTCTCTCTCTCTCTCTCTCTCTCTCTCTCTCTCTCTCTCTCTGTGTGTGTGTGTGTGTGTGTGTGTGTGTGTGTGTGTGTGTGTGTGTGTGTGTGTGTGTGTGTGTGTGCACTCTATCACTATCTCTCATTCTCTCTTTCAGTCCTTTGTGCTGACCGCCGTCGTGCAAGAAAAGCAACACACATAAAATATTTTGCTCGTTTTTATCTCCCTCTCTCTCTCTCTCGCCACGCTCACCTAGACTCTCGGCGCACTTCGCCCCTGCAAGCCTCGCCATCACCCACCTCTCTCACAATCTCACTATGTCCCTCTCTAGTTGTATGTGCGCATCGAGCTACATCTCTCTCTCATCACAGCACATTGTCTCTCTCTCTTTTACGGCTCACCTACACTGCAGCGTGCCTCCGCCCTTCCCACCGACTATCGACGACAAACGTCAACAGAAAGTCAACGAGGTAAGTTTTATTTAATTTAAGTTATTTTTATTTTTATTTTTATTTGTTTTGTCTTTGTCTTTGTCTTATTTAAAAAACAAAACAAAAACACAAAATAATGAAAAAACAAAGAAAATAAAACACAAATACCAAAAAAAGGATTAAAAATCTAAAAAAATGGCAAATAAATTCCAAAGAAAGATAAAAGGAAATAATTCAAAAAAATCAATAAAAACCCAAAAATCAAAACAAGAAAAAAATTCAAAAAAACAATCAAAAAAATTTTGAAAAGAAAAACCACACAAAAGCTTTTTAAAATTGGAAAAAAATCAAAAAATTTATAAAACATCCAATAAATTCAAAAAAGTTACAAAAGTTTACTAAAAATATCATTACATTCAAAATTTAAAAAACTCAAAAAAATTTAACAAAAATCCGCATAGATAATCACACCAAACCGAGCAGCCACAGAAAAGAAAGGAAAAGCCAGACGAAGCTAAAATAGGCTCAACCTTGAGCCATAAAAATTCTGCAAAATTGTCGAGAAGAGCAAAATAGAATCTGATGAAAACAGAGCGGACAAAAACACACCCAAAACTGTCGAAACTTGAGTCGCTACTAGAAAGACATCACGCACAACTCGTCAGAATCCAATTGTCCACACGTAAACCCAATTGAAAAATTGACTCTTGCTAAAACCCAACCATAGGGCAAATTTCGCGAGCCACAACTACGAATCATGGTGGCTGAGTTTTAAGCTTGCCTTGGGGAAAACTGGTCAAATCCAAGTCGTAAAACACGCCAAAGCCTAAAACTTTGACTTGGAAAACTGGGAGGATTTTCCAATTGGGTCTGAACTCCTTCGAATTAAAAAACATCTTTGTTCTAGCTGAGTTTTGGAAAAGATAATCAAAGTTTAATCGAGGAACACCAAAAGCTAGAAGTGATCGTGCAAGCCACAAATTGGAAAGAGCAAGCATTGCATTGCACATTGGGCCTTGAATCAAACGACTAGGGACACAATTCACGTTTGATTGCAGACTAAGCTATTTAGAGCCCTAGTTTCATCATTTCAAATTATTGCAGCCAATTCTAATGCATTCAAGATAAATTTACCCAACTCTTGTGAGTTTGGAAAGCAACCAAGTGCCAAAATCCATGAGTTGCATTTTTGAGTTTTCACTTCTCATTAGACATTGGTAGACATTCCATTTAAATTCTAATCGCAAGTTTGCATGAATTGAAAAACAAGGGCTCGTTGGAAATTTTGCTCTCTTCTTCCTCATTCCCACACTCTCAAGTGCCAATAGTGGCCAAGAAAACTCTCTCTCTCTCTCTCTCTCTCTCTCTCTCTCTCTCTCTCTCTCTCTCTCTCTCTCTCTCTCTCTCTCTCTCTCTCTCTCTCTCTCTCTCTCTCTCACACACACACACACACACACACACATGGGAGCTCTAGAGACGGACTCTATGCTCAAGAACTTGGCTATGGATGCAAATCCAAGCAAGTGAAAGATCTTCTTCTTCATCATCATATTCTACTACTCTATTATGGTAAGCTATGCTAAGATATTTCTCATGGAGTAAATATATACGAAGTACTATTTCTCTTGCTTGAAAGATATTTCTTTCACCCTCATCCACCTCTTACTCCACGGTTCTTTCTCCCTAATGGGGTGCTTAGGGCTTGAACAAGAGGATGACAGCATGGAATCTTGAAGAACACAATCTTCTTGGTTTGAGGAAAGCTCCACAAGATCACAGGATGTGTTGTAATTAAACTCTAATTAAAGGTCTCTTTGAGAGAGAATTATAATACAAAGATGTTTTGGAGGGGGACCGGCTCCAAAAAATCTGATCCTTATCAAGTTGTCAATACTAATTGTGGTACTCTCTTTGAATTATGTGCATGGTTTTAATATTTTAAAGTGTAAATGTGCCATGAAATCAGCACATCACAACCTCTAGTCTCCTCTAATGAATTCTCTTAAGGAAGACTCTCTCCTTTCATAAGTTAAATTCTGATGAGCCTAAAGTAAGTACTACATTCTCTAACGCTGCATATGCAATGGAAGTTGTCCAAAGGTATATGTTCAATCCTAAAAAATAGCATTAGGATGTTGTCAAATCAATTCTTAGATACTTGAGTGGCATAGCAGATATAAAGGTATGCTATTATCATGGAGCGGTATCCATTAGGGGAATGCATTAAACATGACAACTTCATGATTTCCTTGGGTTATAAGTCTCCAAGTACTTTCAAAAGTCTGGTAAGAATATGGCAAAGCATCAAGAACAGTCTGCACAAGGAAACTATCAAAAATGACTTCGCCCACAAAACTAAGTTGCTCATTAATATGCTTGATGCTAGCAATGAAAGTGTTACCATATACATGTGGTAGTGATGTGTGTGAACACACTAGGACTGCCGGGGCATTTTTTCCCTCTTTAGGAGCTTTTTCCCCCCGTGCATTGTATATACGCCCATCACTCTAGGGCTATCTATCTTTCCATTGCACACTAAGTAACACACTCTCTATTGTGTGCCTTGAGCTTCCTTCATCTTTTCCAAGCTATGTGCGTTTCTCTCCAACCCTAATTCCAACAATTGGTATCAAAGCTGGTTGCATCCTCCCGGGCTTAGTCGTCAGCTGCTTCAGCATACGCTGCTCCCTTTTTTCGATTATAGTGAGGTTTGGCGAGCGTTCGCAGGTCGGCAAATATTTTGGGTAAGCTTGTAGAGCTAGGTCTGCGCAAATTTTTGATTCGGGCTCATTTCGGCCTCCATTTCCACTACATGTAGTACTGCACATGCTATTTTGCCATTTTGTGCAAAATTTCTATAAGTGCCGTTTTTTGCATAACATGTGCCTTACAGTCTTCTACGGTTTGTGCTATATAGCACGTGTTGTTCCCGCTCCGTTTCTCCTATTTTCGGGCAGTTTTCACATCATGTGCAGCATTTACCATGGCTGACAACAACAACACAGATGTGTTCAAGATGTTTGCTGCGAGGACAGGTCGGATGGGGACAACTACCCTATGTGGGCTTATATGATGCAACATGTTCTTGTGTCAAAGGGCGTGTGGAGCATTGTCCAGGGCATTGATGTACGTCCTGGTTCTGAGGATGTAGGCGATGTTGAGGAGTTGCAAGGATTGCTGCTCTTAGAGTTGTTGCCTACGGCAGAACAAGCTCGTTGGGATGTTAAGGATGCGAAGGCTCATGCATTGATCGCTTTGTCTGTGAAGCACACCATTGTTCCTCACATCCGTTCAGCAAAATCTGCAAAACAAGCTTGGGATATTTTGGATGGTCTTTATGCAAGTCGCAATGAGGCTAAAATTGCTTTGCTGCGTAAAGAGCTGGAGTCAAAGATTATGCATGAGAAAGATGATATATACACTTTCCTTGCTGGTGTCAAGGATATCAATGAGCAACTTATTTTTGCAGGTGAAGTCATTTCAGACAGTTCCCTTGTGCAGAATATTCTTGATGCCTTACCAGATTCTTACCAGACTTTTGCTAGTACTTGGAGACTTATGACCCAAGGAAATCCTGAAGTTGTCAAGTTTGATGCAAAATGCACATTGTTGTTGTAAGAGTCACTTTCCAGAAAAAACAGGACTAGACAGCGTGCAGTTGAACAAGCTTTTATTGCTTCTCAAAGAAAGGGTGGTAACAGCAATGCAGCCACTTCTTATGGTTCTGCTGCGAGTCGCAAAAATTTTGTTCCTAATGCTTCTGCTGGCAGCAATTCATCTGGAAATTCTGGTGATAAGGGGAAAAAGAAGATGCGTTGCCATTATTGTAAAGCTAATGATCACTTGATCAAGTTGTGTCCTAAGTTGAAGGCCAAAGAGGCTAGGAAGAAAGAGGGTGGTTCCACTGCAAATGCTGGTTCCACTACAAATGCAACCATTGTTGAGTCTTCTTTGAAAGGAGATTGTAATGTTGATGTTGATGCAGAATGGGCTTTTAGCGCAGAGTGCACTTACAATCCTATTGTCCATGATGCATGGTTGTCAATTGCTGCAGATTCACATGTGTGGTATTTCGATAGTGGTGCTACAAAGCACATTACCTCACATCGTGAATTGTTTACCTCTCTCGAGTTTGTCCCTCATGGAAATTCAGTCACTTGTGCCAACAATGCCTCTTATCCGGTTCAAGGAGTTGAAAAGATTGTGCTTACTGCTGCAAATGGTATTTCCTTCACACTTGTTGATGCACTTTATGTACCTGGGATCAAGAAGAATCTCTTGTCTGTATCCGCACTTGCTAGACTTGGCCTTATAGTCAGATTTGTGGATGACAGATGTACAATTCATGATCTCAATTTTGGTGATGAAATTGTTGCATCTGGCCTTTTGTGCCGTGGGCTGTATAAGCTCACTTTGTATGACAAGTGTGGACAAAATTTTGCAAATGTTGTTGCAGATTCAAGGGCTATTTTAGATGCAAAACTTTGGCATGCACGTCTTGGTCATCTGAATTTTGCCAGTTTGTTGCGTTTGCAGAAATCTGATATGGTTGCTTCTTTGCCACCTCTTGAAGCACATGTCAAACATGTTTGTGAAGGCTATATTCTTGGTAAAATGCAGCGTTCTAAGTTTCCAAAGGATGGTCCGAAGTTTTTATGTGCTTCAAGCAATTTCTGGCTATGGCTGAACATGTCTCGAAATGTACTATGGGCACCCTCCTTTCCGATCGAGGGGGGGAGTATATGTCTCATGAATTCAATGCATTTCAAGCTAGTCATGGGATAAAACACCAATGTACAGTGCCTTATACACCTCAGAAAAATGGTGTTGCTGAGAGGAAAAAGAGGTCACTGATGGAAATAGCATGATGTATGGTCAAAAGTCAAGCTTTGCCACATTCTCTTTGGCTTGAGGCCATCATGTGTGCCACTTATGTACTTAACAGGTGTCCTACGAAAGCTTTGCAGTCTATTACTCCATATGAAGAATGGCATGATCGAAAGCCTTCTATTGAGCACATGCATGTTTTTGGCTGTTTGGCATATGCTTTGGTGCCACAAACACAGCACAGAAAATTGAATGATAGGGCTGTCAAATGTATTTTTGTTGGTTATAGTGCTGAAAGCAAAGGTTACAGGTTATATCATCCACAAACAAAGCATATTCTGGTTTCACGGGATGTAGGGTTTGTGGAAGATTCTACTCAGCCCTTGCTGTCATGTACTACAGACAGTAATGTAAGCTCATAGGACATTTATGACACTTTGTTGCCTCTTTTCAGTGGTGGAAATACGAATGTAAGTTCCAATGAGGCAAATGTACAGCCTATGGGGGTTTCTGAAAATGTTACAGATCAGCCTATTACTGATGCAGATGTACATGATGTACTTGATGAGGAAAGGGCTGAAAATGAGCAGGCTAGAGGTATGCCAAAATGGCTGGTGCACACTTTGCGTTACAGTAAATTGGATGCACCTTTGTCTAGTCGTACTCATTCAAGCTCTCACCATGCATCAGATTGTTATGCTTTGGATGTGTCTAGCTTACATTATGTTGAGGAGCCTCTGTCTTTTGATGAAGCACAGAATTCAGAAAATTGGATGGCTGCCATGCAATCAGAATATGATGCACTTATAGAAAATGACACATGGACTTTATGTGATTTGCCTCCTGGCAAAAAGGCCATTGGTACGAAGTGGGTTTACAAGTTGAAACGCAAGCCGGATGGTGAGATCGATCGCCATAAGGCTTGACTTGTTGCAAAGGGTTATGCACAACAAAAAGGCATAGATTATGAAGAGACCTTTGCTCCCACTTGTCGTATGACTACTGTGCATTTTCTATGTGCATTGGCAGCTCATTTTGGTTGGGATGTACATCAATCAGACATTGTTGCTGCTTTCTTGAATGGTGACATATTTGAGGAAGTTTATGTAACACAGCCTCGCGATTTTGTCATAAAAGGACAAGAGAACAAAGTGTGCACATGTAACAAGGCTTTGTACGGGTTGAAGCAATCTCCTCGTGCTTGGTATGAGAAAGCTGACACCCATTTGGTCAAACGAGGCTTTCGTAACATTCCAACAGAAATCACATTGTATGTAAAGTGTGAGGGTGATGTACTTCTCATTGTGGTTCTTTATGTCGATGATTTGTTGATCACTGGACCAAATGAGAGACAGATTGCTGAATTTAAGGCTGATTTGAATGCTACTTTCAAGATGAAAGATTTGGGGATGTTGCATCATTACTTGGGTATACAGTTTAAGCAGTGTGATGGTGGTATTGCCTTGTGTCAGAAAAGTTACATAGAGACATTGCTATGTAAGTTTGGACTTGAGGATTGCAAACCTATTGCCACTCCCATGGAAGCAGGTTTGAAGTTGAGTCTACATGATGCTGACGATCCTACTGATGTTACTCTTTATCAAACTGTTGTTGGTTGCCTCATTTATGTATGCAACACGAGGCCAGATATTCAGTTTGCAGTCTCACAGGTCAGCAGATTTATACATAGCCCAGGGTCTAAGCATTGGCAGGCTGTCAAGAGGACTTTTCGCTACCTTAGTGGCACTTTACATCTTGGCTGTTTTATCCGAAGGGGGGATCATTGCCGCCAGACTTACATGCTTTTTCGGACTCAGATTGGGCTGGTTGTTTTGACACGCGAGTGTCCACAAGTGGTTATTGTTTCATGCTTGGCAGTTCATGTATATCATGGTTGAGCAAGAAGCAACCTACTGTGGCCACTTCGAGTTGTGAGGCTGAGTAAAGGGCAGTCTTCACAGCTATGGTTGAGTGTGTATGGCTCAGACGCCTTATGGCTTATTTGGGTGTTGGATAGGACACTGCCAACACTATCTACACTGACAGTTAGAGCGCATTGGCAATTTCAAGGAACCCAGTTTTTCATGCTCGCACAAAGCACATTGAGGTGCATTACCACTATGTCAGGGAGAGGCTCTCAGCAGGAGCGATCAGCTTGGCTTATGTGCCAACACAGGACAACCTTGCAGATCTTTTCACAAAGGCATTGTCTCATGAGAAGCTTGAAGCTTTCCGCAAAGCTTTGGGCTTACTCCCCTTTGTGGACTGATCATGTCCTCAGGGCATGGCACTTCCCTTTACTCATGTGCCAGTTCTCGTTCACGGCATCACTTCAGAGGGGATTTGTTACCATATACATGTGGTAGTGATGTGTGTGAACACACTAGGACCGCCGGGGCATTTTTTCCCTCTTTAGGAGGTTTTTTCCCCCGTGCATTGTATATATGCCCATCACTCTAGGGCTATCTATCTTTCCATTGCACACTAAGTAACACACTCTCTATTATGTGCCTTGAGCTTCCTTCGTCTTCTCCAAGTTGTGTGCGTTTCTCTGCAACCCTAATTCCAACAGAAAGTGACTAAACATCACCTGTATCCACAGAACCAGGATGTACATCAATCATTTGCACAACATTCCAAACACCCTTTGACACAAGAACATGTTGCATCATGTTAGACCACATTGGGTAATTGTCCCCATCCAATTTATCCTCAACAACAAACATCTTGAGCACATTTGCGTTGTTATTAGCCATGGAGAACGTCTGCACTTGATGTGAAAACTACCCGAAAAGAGGACAAACAAAGCAGGACTAACACCTGCTATATAGCACAACCCAAAGAATACTATAAAGGACCTGTTAGGCAAAAAATGGCATTGACAAAAATTCTGCATGAAAGGATGGAGTTGCATGGGTAGCACTGCCTGTAGTGTAAATGGAGGCTGAAATGAGCCTGAATAGAAATCTGAGCAAACTGAGCTCTGCGAGTTCTCCGAAAGTTTCTCAACCTGTTGATGCTCATCAAGGCTCACCCAAATCTAACAAAGTGAGCAGGCATGTGCTTGTGATGCTGGTGACTATGCCCGAGAGGATGCAACTCGCTCTAAGACCAATTGTTGGAAATAGTGTTGCATGAAAACACACACAACTTGGAGAAGATGAATAAGATCAAGGCAAACAAGAGAGAGTATTATTGCTTAGTGTGTGATGGAAAGATTAAGATAGCCCTAGAGTGATGGGCTTAAATACAATGCATGTGGGGGAAAACATCCTAGTGAGGGAAAAATGCCCCAACATCCCTAAGTGTGTTCACACACATCACTACCACATGTATATGGTAACAACTATTATACATAACTAATCAATACCAAAATTGAGAATTTGTAGCCAACTAGTTACCAACTAACTAGCAAACTACGTACATAACTAACCACTACCAAAATTGATACTATCTAGCACCAAAATTGGAACTATGGAGTGCACTATTCTATAGTGGAGCAAACTACTACGGCTTTGGTACTATAACTTGTATCAAAATTGGTACTTTATAAGGACCAAGATTGGCCTTGTAGAGTTCACTTACATGAAGTACAATGATGTAGTATATTCTAGAAGAGCTAATCAGTAAAGCAGTAGTCAAGCATGCAAGCAAAATGGAACTGTACAAATTTTGTACATGAATTAGAGTGCAAAAAGTAACTAAAAGAGCTAGCCATTACCAAATTGGGTACTTCAAAACAATAATCACACTGCCAAATTTAACAATAACCACATATTCATTGAACAACAATATTATATTAGCATTAGGTTATGTGCTACAAAAAAAATGGGTAACCAAATACAAAGCTTAGATATCAAAGTTGAGGGGTTGCATAGGAGTAACCATCCATGGTATAAAAGTGATTTGCAATAAACCCAAATGTATCATCTTTAATATCAAACAGTGGGTTGTTGCAGGTGTAAGCAATTGGGTAGGGGTCCTTTATCCATCCGAAGAGCCACGACAAAATTTGAATCATCAAGTACCCAAGACTATCAGGCACATTGGCCTTCGGCTTGTATGATGGAATGGCAAGACAATTTTCATGATTGTTCTTCAAAGAATTGATCTACAATTATCCACTAGGATTATGTTGTTGGCATCAAATTGTGGGTGCTTCACCCACACTGTTCGTAGGTTCTTTAAGAAAGATAGCTTCTCATCATTGCTTGCATCTATTCCAGGTATGTTTTCCATATTCTCCATCCACTTCTCACAACCCTCTTGGGAGAATATGTCTGCAATCACAAGAGAAGGATCAAAACCTAGTTGGCATCAAATCCATCAAAGAAACTTGACTAGTTACCATCAAAGAAACTTGACTAGTTAACATCAAAGAAACTTGATCGATGGAAAACCAAAGGCCGCCTTAATTTTAAAAAAATCATTAATCATGAGATTTGGGAAACAAGCATCCAAAATCATCCATAATCCCTTTTATATCAAGACAATATTATTAGCTTTGCCCAATGCTTAATTTCCCACATGAATTCTTTGATATCTGGCCTTAAAGCACATGTTAACCATGATTTTACCCTAAGCAGCAATGTCATGAGGAAGTTGTGTCTATAAAGTTGACAAATCCAGCATATTCAACTGTTTGATTGAAGCAGCAATGTCACGAGGAAGTTGTGTCTACAAGTGGACTCATCTAGACACCATGTTGGTCCCACTTATCACATAACAACAAATGACCTAGGAAAGTAGGTAGGGCCTACAACAAGGATATAGTTCTCAAAGTAAGCCAAAACTATAGTATAAGAAAAACCTTTTTGGATTGCAAACATAATACAAGTTGCAAAAAATAGTATGAATGGTGAACAAAGGTACAAAGATGGCAAAAGATTCATTGATTTTATCAAAAAAATGTGATGCAAAATACAACTAGCCGTCACTGGGGCTACATCTTGCATGCATTACCATGAATGCATTTTTAAAAAATTTGATGCACTTGAAAAAGATCTAAAAGAGTAGTAGCAACATCAGCATTGTCACTTGCAATGCTCTTGGCCCCTTCCCCATTAGTAGCCTCCTCAATCCCGACCCCCTTTGTAGTGACTACATTATCTCCTTCCTTGAATTCCTTTGCCCCTTTGCCATTATTGGCCTCAACCCTACCCCCTTTGCATTGGATGCATCACCTCCTTCCATGGCTTCCTTGGCCCCTTCCCCATGATTCACCTCAGCCTCAACCCACTTTGCATTGGTTGCACCATATCCTTCCTTGGATTCCTTTACCCCTTCCCCATTATTGGCCTCAACCTCACCCCCCTTTGCATTTGTTGCACCATATCCTTCCTTAGCTTCCTCTACCCATTTCCCATTATGGGCCTCAGCCCATTCTTTCTTCTTCATGTCCTCAACCATTTCCCCCTTCTTTGCATCCTCTACCCCTTCTTCTCTTTTGGCCTCTGCCCCTTCCCTAGTGTCAGCTTTTGAATCCTCCATCCATTCCCCAACTATGTCCCCCGCTTTGTTGCCAAATATGTTAGGGGCCTCACCAAAGGGGTGGGGGGTGTTGCAATTCTCACCCATATGTCCTTCCCCTTATCCCTGAATCACTAAACAAGCCAACCAGGACATTCTTTACCTTCCTGGCGCTTTCTTTAGCGTTGAACACACGACTTGCATTGGAGGGACGGTTCCATACTTTTTCTTCTCCAACCCTTTTTACCACCAGTGATTACATCAGGATCATCCTCCTCATCTACAACTCAACAAGCGACAAAACACATCTGAAAAATAGACTGACAATCAACATAGAGAAAGTTCCAACATGCAAAGCACTAACATACTTACTCTTCACAATGTATAATCCATTGATGCAAGATTTTTTCACCTCAAGAATAAGAATGTGACAATCCAGTTTGGCACAAAGTTTTTGGTTTTGTAACACAACACTAAAGAAAAGGGGGTGATATTGATGTTGGCATTCAAGCATACATGTCCCAACAACATGTGCATATTCTAGATGCTTGCTACACGCAAGGCAAGACCCAAACACATGGATCACCTTGTGTGAATCCACAATCTAGGGCCTCCGGAATAACACAAACCTCTTGCCATACTTCACCTCCTCAATCATATACTCCACAAAACTGGTATTGCCTTGAGCATTTTTCCATGTTTCCTCCAGCATCTTATACTCACACTGTGAAAAGATAGAACAAGGATCATACAAACAAAGAGGTTATCATCTCAAAAAGTACTACAAAATGCAAATTACTAACAAAAACTTACCAAAAAGTAGAGTGACAAAAGCATCAGTAGCACCAAAAATACAGTACTAGAAGAAGGGTTTCAAAAGGAGAGTACCAATAGTAGAGTGCCAAAAGAAGGAGTAAGAATAGCATCAATAGTACCAAATACAACCAAATCACCAAGAAAACTACCAAACCAAATCAAAATGACAAATCTCCAAAGACTACTACTCACCAAGAACTACCTATCAATAGAATCAGTGAATCAATGGACCACCAAAAATAGCAACCCCCAACATGCCTAGTCAGAAGAAACTCTTAGACTCCAAGTCACAGGACTTACCAACAACATATTTCACCAATCCATCAAAATCTCCTACCCACCAAGAAATAATAGCCATAGAAAAGCACCAATATTAAACCACCAAAACCTAAGTGGAACCAATATTAGAGCTATTCAAAATTTTGATAGAATAGTACAGCAAACAAACCAACAAAACTACAAAAAGCAGCCTAGCTAGCAAACATCAGAACTACCAAAATAAAAAAGTACCACAACCATCAAAACCACCAAGAGCTCAAGCACTGTACCAAAAATACTAAACTTACAAACCACAAAACTAGCAAAGAATCGTAACCACCAAAAACAAATAATACCAAAAACTCCAAAAGCTTTACTTACAACAATAAAACCCAAAATAACTTCCAAAAACAACAAAATGATGAAATAGCAAAATCAAAAAGTACCAAAACCACCAAGAGTTCAAACAATGTACCAAAAGCTGCAAAAAACAGTAAACTTACAAACCAAAAAACTAGTAAAAAAGCACAACCACAAAAACAAATAATAGCAAAACCTACAAAACTAACAAAATTTTGGAAACT
Source organism: Adiantum capillus-veneris (assembly GCF_014529385.1). Lineage (NCBI taxonomy): Eukaryota > Viridiplantae > Streptophyta > Polypodiopsida > Polypodiales > Pteridaceae > Adiantum > Adiantum capillus-veneris. Next base: position 130,667,387 of record NC_140939.1, on the reverse strand, counting down.
ATGCCAAAATATGCTAAAATAGTAAAACCAAAAAACCATCAAAACTACAAAAAAACAAAAAAAAAACCAACAAAATAGCAAAATCAAAACTACCAAAATCACCAGCTCAAACACTACACCAAAAGCTACCAAAAATAATACTCTTTTAAACCACAAAACTAGCCTGCAATGTGAAATAGGTGAAAATAATTATACATCTTACTTTATGCTTTTTAATAGTAAAAAAACATTTGTACAATCTCAAACTTACTATGGATGCACAACTGCTTAGTGAATAGTATCAAATTTGGTGATTTACAGTACCAAATTTGGTGCTATACACATTTATATTCTCAGTTTAGGCTTTGATAGCTACTGTCTGTTCATGTTTCAATAGACAATGGGGCATGAACCCATGCACACTAGATCTTGATGCATTGAAAGTTTGCAAAGCTCTCAAGATAGAGCATAGATATTTCTTGCATGCAATCCAAAATAAAGATACAAAACATACTTTGCATTATGCAAAGAAACCATTCCATGCATGCATAAATGACAAGGCACAAGCAAAGAAACCATTCAATGCATGCACAAAGGACAAGGTACAAGCAAAGAAACCATTCCATGCATGCACAAAGGCACAAACAATCCACGTTGTAATGAAGGCACAAACCTCGACTCTGTTTTGTGGTAGACATGTGTTCATCCTCAACAAAAAGCCTTTTTGAATGCTCAACAACCTTGGGGATCATCTTGCTTGCTCTAGTGTTTGGGGAGATTCTTTCCTCCTCTAGATTACCCTCTCCTTTATTGATACTATGAGGATATTTTGTATCCATGCGGGGGATTTTTGAAGGTGTACCCTTCATCTTGCTCTTCAAAATGTGTATCATATCAAGTGAGTTAACTGAAGAGGATTATTAATTTTCCAAAATGTATACTTTTTTATAGGCTTGTTTTGTAAGTATAGTATGTATATTGAGGTATTATTAATAACCTCTTGAACACACATGATATAGGTAGCTTTTGATAAAGTGATTACCCCGGGAGAATATGCAGGTGAAGAATCTGACTCAGACACACTATCGAAGATTTTTATTTTGAATGGACCAAAGCGCCCTATAGGTCATGGTTTAAAGTTGCATGCCTCCAAGGTTTAGTCCCCCTGGGGTATGCGAATTGTATTGGATTTACATGAATCAAAGGCATTCTTTTGTTCTTCTATCATTGTTGCTATCTATCATTAGTCTAGTTTATATAGGCTTTCATGTCTTGTGAAGGAGTCAAATAATGTTGTGTAAAACCAAATGATAGTTTTGGTAATGTTCAGCACGAAAATTTGGTAACTCAATGCTATCAAATTTGAGATTATATACTACCAAATGGTTTGTATAGTAATATCAAATTTGGTATTGTTTAGTAGAAATCCTTCATGTTGTCTTCCTTATAAAGTTTTAGCAATCTTTCATGCTACCTTTTTTATAATTATAAAACTAAATGTTAGTTTTATATTATTCAGCACCAAGTTTCATACTACAAAATTTGGCGCTTTATACTTCCAAACATTGTATCTAATAGTACCAATTTGAGTATTGTACAATAGATATCTTTCATGTTGTCTTTCTTATGAAGTATTTGGTATTTCATGTTGTCTTTCTTATAAGGTTCTTGTGGAGTCAGATAATGACATATGTTAGCTTTTATACTACACATCACTAAATTTGGGACTTAATACTACCAAATTGGCTACTTTATACTACCAAAAGGTCGGTTTAGTAGAACCAATTTGGTATCGTCCAGTCTAAAACTGCTTGGTTTCAGTAAGACCTTGACTAGTTCCAAGAATGTAATGCGTTACATTATTTTGATAATGCCTAGTCCCAAAATTGGTTGTGTTTTGTCAGTTTTATGGTATTATATATTTCTATCCTTAGTTGCAGTTGTTGTATTCAAGCTTCTGATGCAAATAATGTGTCTGATTTCACTCCTTTGAAATTTGGCTACTATAGGAAAGCAACATCCATGGTGGTTAGAAGAGCCATTGGCGAACACGGAGCTCCCCAAAGATCTACCAGCTAAAAGCCATCGGCTGGTAATTTTGGATATCAATGGTGTGTTGCTAAAGAGTTATTTTGAGGTGCCAAATGATCTTTGTCAGTTGCCCTTCCCAGATAAATTCAAACCCCGCGGTGTGCAAGTCAGTAGATAATTCTATTGTGTTGTGAGGCCTGATGCTATAGAGTTTATCCTCGTGCTAAAGAAGAAAGTCTATATTATGCTCTAATCATGTTGTAAAATGCATAATCTCATCAATAGAATGTGCACCTGCTTTATTGAATTGATGAAGATGCAAGGATTGCTTCTAGGTAAGGTGAGCCTTCTCTATTTTTGTGCATTCTTTTTACAAGCATGTACTTGAAACTAACCTCTTACTTACATCTATATACACACTGTGACAGGACAAATGTAAGGTTTAGGTTGACACTATTCACTAAGTTCCGCACATGCCACTATAGTTGCATGACAAGCCTGTATTCTTGAGGAGGATAAGCATAGCATGGCAGACTGGATATGCTCCAAATACCCAACCGCTTATTCTCACAACAACGGCTTGTGTTTGATATAGAGAATGACATCTCCCCTATAGTTGTTAACCATTTCATAGAGCTATAGGGGTACTCTTATAGGTTTGACCCTCTTGACATCATTAAAAAATTGTAACAAGATACCCTTTTTCTATATATACTGGCCAATGGCCCTTTTTGGTATACATGATCAATGCATTCTCTATTTTGCGTCTATGGCAAATTTGGTATTCTTTTTTACCAATTTTTTGGTACTATTGGAATATCAACAACTATACATGATCATAAGGTGTTAAGTTGATGCTCCTTTGTTCTAGGTTCTTTTATTAGTCACAAGTTAGTGAAATAAAAACATTGAAGTACATACTAAAATATAGGAAATCAACAAAAGTAATTTTATATTTGAACACCATCTTAGTGAATTTGGGAATTCCCTATTCCCACTTTCAAAACAAGCCTAAGATTTGACCACATGGTTAAATTTTAGCCAACTTTTTAAGAGCATGGCTCGAAAAAGCTTCTCATCAAGTATTACATTGTGGAAAGATTTGTCCTTTAAATTTAGCTTAAGATTTGTCCATATGGCCATATATTTAAGACATGGATGATTCCCAAATTTGCTTCAAAGTCTCAAACTCTCTAATATGGTGTTTTTGGGAGAAGTACAGATTGTCCCAATTGCAATTCTGGGAGATGGGTTGAAGTCTAGCATGCCATCATCTTGGTCACTTCCATCATCAAATGGCATACTAATATATATGTTTTCATATATCTCAAAGGACAATCTAAACTGGTTATGGAATCAAAGGATAGTCTCCATGTGGAATCATATGTGAAGTTGGCCTTGGAAGCTTTGACTGTGAAGTTGGCCCCAATGGACAATATCTCACACAACAATTCAGGTTACAAACTTACTTATTCAATGCACAGGTAGTATGAAAGTGTCTCGAAGGTCGGTCTACTTTTTGGTTGAGTCCACCTCAAGGAAACCTGACTCTCCTCTGCACACAGTAGCGTTGCGACCCTCCATGTTTATCTTGAACCATTGCACGTCGAGAAAATCCACAAAAATCCTCTATAATTGATCCTCAAAATCTCTTGTAGCGTGCCAAAGTAAGTGAGTTCCACCACCACAGGATCTGCATCAGAGGACCTTCGTTGACTAGATTGTTCGAATTTTGCCATGATTCCACAATCTTGTGTAAAACGCTTTTTCTCAATCCGTTCCACCCTAAAATGTCGACCTTTACACCATGTTTCCGTGTATGACTTATACTACAACCAACAAAGATTATGAGTGGCCGTCACTCCCTCCTCGATCACCTCTTTGCCGCAATTTTGTGCACTTTTCAATTGGTTGTGCAGCCATCTTAAGCTCATGAATGTTGGTAGGCTCTCAAGACCCGCCGGATAATGCATCGGTGGTTGTCTTCCCCGTCTCCACTCGATTCATGCCCTTTGTCGCTCTTGCTTTGCATCCTCATACTGTGAAATCCACTTTTGCATCACTAGATTATGAAGCATGCAAAATCGATTGATCTTAGCCTCTAGATCTTCAGTCATTTTCTTTTTAATACCAAGATTGCACATCACAATCCCAGATATGCGCTCATCATCTATGGTTCACCAAAGCATATCTCGAGCACAATCAAATCCGTCTAGCCACTCTCCAATGTAAACTAGGAACTCTGATACCAGCCAACCCTCTGCCATGCTACCCTCCGGACATGCCTTCTGACACACATATCCCTTGAGCGTTTTCATGAAATGTTCTAAAAAGAACATCCACCTAGAATGCACTATGCCTACTATTTCCACCTCATCAACTATGTGAACAAGAAGATGCACTTCAATGGTTAGCATGGTAGTAGGAAATAATTTCTCGAACATGCATACAACCTCCGCAGTGTTTAGTTTGGCGGATGGTATGGAACCTACATGGATCTCCTTTTGCGAGATCCATTGCACCAACTTCGCAAGTTTTTAGATTGTGGTACGGATGCTAGGAGACAAACAACCCTCAATGGCCACCAGTAAAATAAACTGCAAAACACGTCTAGCAATGGTATTAAAGTCCACACATAGATATGCTACACAATTCCCACTATGATCTATTCCACTTCAAACATACCTGACACATTTTATGCCAATCGTGTACTTAAAACTAGTAAGTTTCCCTTCTTCAGTGAAACATGTTCGGAGCGAGAGCATTACGCCAGTGGACGTCCGCACGGATCGAATGATCTCTTTTACTTTGCATTCTTGGCCTCCTGTCAAAATGCTTTAGGGAGTTTTATCGATCCATCGGGTGATGTCTGCGGTCAGTATTGCTCCATATGATCTGCATTTCTAAGGTCAATTCTGGCTCCCAAAGTATCTTTCTTGCCGATGAGATGGTTCAACAATAGATTGCCCACATTATTGAATATGTGCATTGGATTAAGCAAGTGATTGATCATGAGTATGGGCCAATATGGTAACTCGTACCATAGAGAGAACCTCTTCATCCCTGGGGACAAACCGTCATCACACATCTCCTTCTGCTCTAACCATGCTTGAGCAGACATCCTCAGTGGCTCTCTTCCCAAAAAATCATCGTGTAACTCGTGATTCTCTAGAAGATGTGATGGATGACCTTCATAGATTTGCTTCTTGCAAAAGGACGCCCGACAGGCATTAAGTCTAGGTCCGCATGTGACGCATACTCTGTATCCACTTGTTTGGAGCCATGCATGTATACACATGACAATAGATAAGCCTGAGAAAAACAAAGGTTTATAGTGTTTGAGCTTGAGTATATATCATATGAGCATTCTGTTATTCCGGGATAGTCATGCATAGTCCACATCAGAATGCCTCTAATCAAAACATTGCGTTGACTTGTGTGTCGGCTCATATCCACCACTTCTAAGCCAATCCACAATTGTTGTAGCTCTTCCAATAGTGGACGAAGATACACATCCATATTCTTCACTTTATAACGTCTCGACACAATCAAGCTTAGAAACAGGTGCCCCTTCTTGGTAGTCAACCACAGGGGAATGTTGTAGTTGACAATGACAATTGGCCTTACAATGTAAGATGTTGACCTCTAACCAAATGGATTTACGCCATCCATAGCCAGGCCGAGGTGCAAATTTTGAGCTTCCCTGGCAAAATCTAGCCATGTGTTGTCTATATGCTTCCATGCCACACAATCTGCAAGAATCCACAGCACACCATCCAAAGATCTATTTTCCTCGTGCCATGATGCTAGGGCAGCCATGGACTTACATTTGAAGAAATGCTTGATGCGAGGCAGCAGAGGTAGTGTCGCAACACCTTCTAGGGAATTTTTTATCCGTAGAGATCTACTCGATATCTCTCGGAATCACATTCGAACACTTCTCCATGTCTATGTATTCCCCTCTAAAAAGAATGCAGTCGTCAGGACAAGCGTGAATAGAATTGTAATCCATCCCCAAGTTTTGCAAGATCTTTCTTGCTTCCTCTCTGGAATCTGGCATCACATTATCAGCTGGCAGTATGTGCTCTTTGAGCATCTACACAACAAAAAAATGCGGTACACTTGTGTAAGTAATTTGGTACATTGTACATTTATAGTTTTTGATTGAAGTAGACACATTGTAATAGATCACCTGAAAAGTGTTGTGATGCTAGTGTCACTCTATCCGAACTTTGTATGCATGTTGAAAAGAACCAGGAGTGCCTTCAATCTAGACACACATGCTCCACCATATAATGGCGTATCAGCTTCACTTTTCATGTCATCATAGATAAGCCTTTTTGAATCCATGATCGTCTCGATCATTTTGTTGATCTTGGGCTCAAACATAGCCTCGTTGGGAATGTGGTCTGCATGATCACCCTTCGAGCTGTCAGAGGCTCCATCTTGTGGCCTCATGTATGCTGCTTGAGTAAAGCACCTGAAAACACGTCTATTGGGTTGCAAGATTGTTCTATGTTGGCTAGCTTCCGAGTCCGACGAGTTGTAATTGGCAACAACTCAATCTATAATAGATGGGTCAAACTCACCGAATTCACGAACGTGCTGCAAAGAAACACGTCTTGTCCGTCGCACATCATGTTTGCATTGAGTACAAGGACATAAGATCCTTGTTGAGAGATAGGCGTTTCGGTTGGACGGTCCCACATCGTCGTCACTACTCATAATAAATGCAAAAACCTTATAAACTGAACATAAATTTAATCTTCTATTGGCATCCTTTGTCTCTTATCTCTCTCTCTCTCTCTCTCTCTCTCTCTCTCTCTCTCTCTCTCTCTCTCTCTCAATCTCCCTCACAATCAAGAAACCATAGATCACACTGTAAACTACCTCAAATTCTCTAGCCATGTCCAATCCCCGCACACCTCGGTCTAGAGGTGCGCGGAGATCAGAACCACCGGGTTATAATCTCGTCTTTATTGATCAATGCCTATATTTGTGGGTACAAGAAATCTACACACCCACATCTACATGACAATGCATGTAGTGGACAAAACCCCTTTCCCTCTTGTTCAGTTGTAGCCATTCACATTTGCTTAAATCTCTTCACAACAGCTCCTTGTTCGAGGGATTACTGTGCACGTTACATGTCTGCCTCCATGCTGAGTATCATGCCATTGAAATATTTCCAACCTAACATCGTATCCGTGGAGAGAAAGAGAGGGAGAAAGAGAGAGATTTGTTTGCACTTGTGAGCTTGCAAACAACTACATACCTAAACTCATGTAGCTACATGCAAACTACTGCAAACATAACCATAAACCTAGCTCTAAATTTAAACCACCATCCTGAATCTAAACTTTAATATAAAAACTAAATTCAAAATCTAATCTCTCTCTCTCTCTCTCTCTCTCTCTCTCTCTCTCTCTCTCTCTCTCTCTCTCTCACTCTCATATAAACATGCACGCACATACATAGAACAAAAATGCAGATTTTTCAAATGAAAACTGCTCCTGCTACGTTGTCCGCTTCAGCTACTCTAATTCCTGCTCAGCACCGCAAGAGCTCTCTCTCTCTCTCACACACACACACACACACACACACACACACACATACACACACACAAAGCCAACTTGATACTTTGCGAAAGTCCTAAGTTGTCCACTTTCCTCTTCCATCACTCAAGCTCAATAGAAGGAGAACGCTTTCAGCAGCTAGTGTTGCTACCTACCCTTTGAACATTCCAAACCTAACTAACTTCAAACACCTTTAAGCTCTACAAAAAAAGAGAGATGGTTGGGCCTCTTCTTCAGCTCTAAACCTTAAATCTTGAGTTAAATCCTAAACCTAACCCCAAAGCTCTAATATTAAATCTCTCTCTCTCTCTCTCTCTCTCTCTCTCTCTCACACACACACACACACACACACACGCGCGCGCGCACGCGCACACACAAAAAGCCAAGTTGATACTTTGTGAAAGTCCTGAGTTGTCCCCTTTCCTCTTCCATCACTCAAGCTCAACAGAAGGAGAATGCTTTCAGCAGCTAGTGTTGCTGCCTACCCTTTGAACATTCCAAAGCTAACTAACTTCAAACACCTTTAAGCTCTACAAAAAAGAGAGAGATGGTTGGGCCTCTTCTTCAGCTCTAAACCTTAAATCTTGAGTTAAATTCTACACCTAACCCCAAAGCTCTAATATTAAATCTAAACCTAAACTCTAACTTAAATATGAAAACTAAATCTTAAACCTATGTAGACTCACTCTCTCTCTCTCTCTCTCTCTCTCTCTCTCTCTCTCTCACACACACACACACACACACACACACAATGTGTGTGTGTGTGTGTGTGGGGGGGGGGGGGGGGGAGAGGGAGAGAGAGAAAGAGAGGAAGGGAACATGAGAGGGAGGAGAGGGAAGGAGCATACTTGGCTCTGCTTCCTCTCCTTGTGTGTGTGTGTGGGGGGGTGTGTGTGTGTGTGTGTGTGTGTGTGTGTGTGTGTGTGAGAGAGAGAGAGAGAGAGAGATCTGAGTTTTTGTTAAGTATGGAGCCTGATTTACCCTTGGAATTTTCTGTGGTAAAAGCGCACATTTGTAAGGTCCCCATTATGAGGAGAATCCATCGTGCATGAAGGTAAATCACTCACCGGAAACCAAAATTTTCACAGTCAAAAACCAGGGGCAACTTTAGGGGCCTTGGGGACGGAAGCCCGTGAGACTTTTTTTTCCTCGCCGGAATATTCCTTTTCGTCGGAATATTATGGCCAGACGGCGGCCGGAAAGTGGTCGGAAAACAACCGTCGGTTGGCCGGTGGCCGGTGGCCGAATTCAAAAGCGGACTTGTCTTCTCAAGGGCGGCCACACATGGGCAAATTGGAGGGTCCGATTTGGACTTATTCACACAAGGGCGGCTACACATGGCTGCCTCTCATAAGAGAGGGCAACCCTTTTGGTCTATAAAAGGAGGCCATTTCTACACACATTTCATAGTGTGAAGTTGATGCAACAAGGTGAGTGTGAGGTGGTGAGAGTGAAGCAAGGCGGGAGCTCCATTAAGGGTATAATCTCTTTGTAAACTACTTCTTGTTTTGAAGTACTAAAGCCATTGAGTGGCTGCTTTCCTGTGGACATAGCCCACATTGGGTGAACCACGTATATCGTGTGTACTCTCTCTCTCTCTCTCTCTCTCTCTCTCTCTCTCTCTCTCTCTCTATACTCTATAATCTTGTGTATGTAAATTTGTCTCTCTCCATTAAGTAATCTACTCAATTATCTATTTAGCTACGTCTTATTTCCTAACAGTTTTTGGCGCTCGTGGATTTTTTTTTACATGGTCGACGTCTCTATTAGCGACGCTATAAGTGTCGCTATATTATTTATTGTATACCGATTCTCATAGCGACGCTCATAAAGACGCATATAACGAAGTCGTGAATTTTCACATTTGAGCATCGCACTGCTAGCGTCGCTACTATGAAGAACCTCTTGTAGTATATATTGTCAGCTTGAGCTTCATACAAATAATTTCTCCACCTTTTCAAAAGCATACACTACATCATAGAGGTCTCTTTTGTTGGCGAACTAATTCTATTATGCACTATCAAGTTTCTTTCTCTTGAAAGCCTTCAATCTACCATCTTGGAGTAAAACTATGTAATAAGCATCTATTTTTAGAACCAACAATTTAAGTGGGTCAACTACAGGGACATAGATGTAGGCGTATGAGAGTGGAAACAATATGTGAAGGTAGGTGCATGAGTGCAAAAATGTATGTGTGTGTAAGTGTGAATGGTAAGTGTAAGAGTGTGAAAGTTAACTACTTAATGAAGAAATAGAAAAGAAAAGGACAAGTGTGGAAGATGATGGAAGAGAACAGGACAAGGAAGAGGTGCATGAGTGCAAAAATGTATGTGTGTGTAAGTGTGAATGGTAAGTGTAAGAGTGTGAAAGTTAACTACTTAATGAAGAAATAGAAAAGAAAAGGACAAGTGTGGAACATGATGGAAGAGAACAGGACAAGGAAGAGGTGAATAGGATGATGAGAGGTGACAAAATCCCCAACAAGGACAAAAAGATGTAAGAGAATAAAGCAGTTAGTGGGAGTTTGTTGTTGAAGTTGTAAGGGGAGTGAGTTAAGAGAGGTGAGAGTGTGCAAGGAATGGTTTATGTGGGGTGTGTGCAAGGGGAGCTTCCCCCTTGTGGGAATGTGGATGACAATAAATGAGCGATTATTTGTGGATGCAATGTGATGTGGATATGGAGCAGAACGGGAGGTGCACCTCCTTTTTTCTCTCTTTTGTTTATCTTTTTGGCTTTTGCCCTTTCTTGTTAGCTATCAAAATTAAGCAATTTAGCACTAAAAATACATCAAAATTTCTTTTAGAAATTAGAAAATTCTTTTAAAAAACTAAAAATAAAAACACTCACTTCATGCTAATTTTACAATTAAGATTTTGATTTTGACTAATTAGATATCTCAATTAATCTAATCGAAAGCATTTTTAGCAAATTTTGTACTAAAATAGGAAAGTCGAAACACGACAACTTCCAATCTAGCAAATGAACACTAAAATTGAACTTTTGAAGCAACGAGCATCTAATCAAGTTGAATTATATGCTAATAACTTGAATGTGATGTTATCTCAATAATTGATTGTGCACCCCATTTTCGGCCAATTTTGACAACATTTCTGCACAATTTAATGATTAACAAAATTTCCTTTTAGCACCAAAATCCACTTAAGGCACCCCCCTCATGGGTTGTGCATGTTGTGCAGTAGCTCCATGCCCTCCATAGCCAATGCTGAAAGGCTCATTTTATCTCTCTCTCTCTCTCTCTCTCTCTCTCTCTCTCTCTCTCTCTCTCTCTCTCTCTCTCTCTCTCTCTCTCTGTGTGTGTGTGTGTGTGTGTGTGTGTTTGATTGAAAAATCCCATCACTTAGAATCATATACTGAGAGAACTTAAATACTGTTTGCACTTATCATATGGTTACAACAAAGAAAATTAGAACTTTTTGATATAAAAATTGTTACAAGATCCTTCGGTACATAAAAAATAGGAGCTTTAAGCCAGAACTCCTATCAGATGAAAGCAGGGATCTTTACCTGTCAACCAACCACAAATACAATCAATTAGAATTAATTTGCACTAAATGGGTGACAGGTATATCAAGCAATCCCCACTACTTGTTATCGTTGTCACACCCTGAAGCCCAACCCTACTCCTAGGTATATGTTACATTTTTTTTTGCTCGTCTATGTAGGTATGGTCAATTACGGTCTGTGAAATTTCGTACGGGTTTACAAGGTTTGGAAATGGGGTCTCTAATTGCTAATGGCTTGGTTTGATTTTTCCCTTTGTGTGCTGCCATGAGCTTGTCCCAAATCCTTTGTAGCTTGAATATATCATGAGTGACACTCATCCTAGCTGCCTGCATGTACTCCTGTTTGTCACCAATGATTAGGAGTTTAGCATTCTTTAGAGACTATACTATGTGTTGCTATAAGGTCAACCCTATCGTTATGGTATATAAGTAAGCATTCTAATCTACAAGTACTCTTGATTTTTTGAAAATTTCGGCAGCATTTTGTTTGTAAAACAGATTATTTTTCAAAAAAACCATATTCCAAACGAGACCGACATCTGTCTTTACAAGAGGTGTCTTATATACTAAATCATTGATCCATTCTTTTGCTAGGTATTAATCATAAAGAAGAGCAAATTTAAAGACCTTCCGTTTTGACTTACAAACCTTACATCTAAGGTTTTCTGTACCAGTTCTTATATACTGTATGGTTAATGCCTTAGGGGCAGCCTTTCTATGGTCTAAAAGTGAGTATATACTATGATCAATTTTCGTGAAAATTTTGGTAGAATTTTGTTTGTTCCATCCTTTTTTCAAAAAAAACCGGTCTTTTCACAATGACATTGTCTTTATATGAGGTTATCCTAAACCCTCATGCAAAGATTTAACACCTCCTTTATGCCCAATAGTACATACAAGACAAACCGATAAGAAAAACACAGCTTTGCTTCTTATTTTTTTGAAAAAAAGCTTATACTCCAGGTTTTCAATATCAGTTCACCTGGTTGTTAGTTGCAGTAGACATCGGAAGTGCTCCTTTTGTCTTTGGAGGTTCAAGGTATTGCTCTCCTTGCAACCGTTACCTTCGATTGGCAAGTACTTTTTTGTACAAAAATTAGTCGGTCCACACATCCTTTTTAGTTTAGGTATACTACAAACCTGTTTACATGCCAAATTGTTGCTTGACTACGCTTATGAATGCACGCCATATGCATAAGTATGCAAAAACAAGAGTGTGGATGAGCAATGTATTCTTTTTTGTGCTTATTACGTGCCATTTACATGAATATGGGGTGTACAAACTGTACGTGAAACTTCCTATTGCTATACTTTGCATGTATGCATATCCTATCAATGTTTAATCGGATTGCATGCCCGTAGGCAAGTCTTAGTTCTACAGCCGGAGATGTAAGTTTGTGATATCATGCTTTTTTCCTATGTGTATCAATAGTTGAGTACCTTATGTATGAGAAAACCTTTACTGGACGATGTGTTAACAGAAAATAATATTATGCCTTTAAAAAACGTTCTATGAGAACACGGTATACAAAGGGTGTTTTTAAAGTATAGCAATGTTACTGTATTTTGACAGATAAGTGCTACAGAAAAACGTATTTTTACCTCTTCTGGACGGTTTGCAGCCTGGGCGTTGCCTTTGTGCGTAGGAAAGTATGATGCCTTGTGGTGGCTTGAAGGTGTAGTGCCTCTGCACTCCAAGCTTGTGTGCCTTGACTGGTTGGGATGCTTGCCAATGGCAGCGCAGTGTGTGGGACGCTCAGTGTGTAGGCCGTGACTTGCGCCTATGGCAACTCAGTGTGTGTGAGGAATACGTGCTACTGTTTGCCTTAGCAGGCCTTGCGACGCCTTTGCTTTATAGGGAGTCCTTGTGCGGTGCCTTAAAGGCGGTATCTTGGCTATGCCAGCTGCAGCAAAATTGCGCCAGAGGTGGATACGACGTTTCCTTTATGCCTATTGCTACTTTTAGCAAGTGTGCAGTCTACAAGTTGCTAAGCTTTAGAAAAAAATGTATAATATTAAGTTACCTTGGTGATCCTACAATAAGTAAGCAGTGTTTGTTACATATTACTTGCTAAAGGTGTAATTGCTCCGGTTGTAAAAAAAGAGGGGGAAAATTCCTTGAGATGCGAACACCATAATGCCATTGAGACCTTGCATGCATTATTCTCCATAGGGTGTACATTTACAGAAATTTGATAAATTGCAGGATGCTAACACGCATCTGGAAAACAGTTACAAAGTACTTGGCTTGTCTATGCTAGAATAAACCAAAAATAGGAAGGGTTCTTGCTTGAATGCTCCATCATCCTGCTCGTGTTGTATTTCCTCGTCTTTCTATTACTCCTCCGCCAATGATGTTGTTTGTGTCATGAAAAATCTGTTAGTAAAACTAACTTATTGTTAATATGTTAGCATGTGTGTGTTTAAGTATGAAAAATCCCCTCATAATTGAACCATACTTAGACAATTGCATTAGATAATATATTAAATAACAATATTTTAAAACAAGATGTCATAAATCATTTCATATACACCAATACATCATTCTGTATCTAATGGATAATGCAATCATTTAGATCAAAAATTTGATCTTTGCTCATTACAATATAATATCTTAGTGTTGTATCTTATGTGCCCATCCTTTGGGATGAGCTTCCACTACATCTACATGTAGAAGGATCTAGCTGGTACATTTGCTGGTACATTGGACGATCTTTTGTTACTGCTGCAGTTTTCATTGTAATCCCCAAGGAAAGAGTCTCTTACCTGCCACCATCCAAGAAACACAAGCCTGTCAGAACTAGCATTACTTGGGAAGACATGTGTCAACGACTCCCTCCCCTTGTTATTGGTGTCAAAAATTACAACACAAACTACCACCGTAACCAAGATCTAATATCATGTTTGAGCCATTTATATATGCTATTGTTTATATCTTTTAATTCTAGAAAAAATTGGACAGCATCTCCTTTGTAAATTGGATCAATTTTCAAAAGTCCAGTCTACTACCATCTCTTCCGAGACCCCCACTTGAGGATTAAGGCTCTTTAAATTTGAACGAACTTCAAAGTAAAACATTTGTGTTCAAAATTATGTATTTATCCAAGAGCATCAAAAAGTACTTTGTAATTGTGAAGTCACCACTATATACTTGCCTTCATCAGAAGTGATTTCCTGCATACAAAGATACATGTCTTTAAGGTCATTTTGCTAGGTGGATGTTTTGAGTTGGACAGCATATTTTTTACATACAAATTGTATTTCAAAATTTCCGGTCATTACCACTTCCTCGAAGATCTTTACCAGAGGCATAAGCATATTTATGCTAATGATAGTCATTCCCCATCCATACATTTATTATTACTTTTGCCAAGTTCCGGGAGCAATCAAATATATATGTGATAAAAAAACCAATGCCTAAACTTGATTAACTCCAAGTCTAAAGGGTAATTTAGACCAATCAGGTCACCCCATTTCCATATTGCAACTCTGACTGCCAAACCCCAAACATAATCCGATACATATACTTTAGTATCGACTTCCAATAACGAAATGACTAATGTAGTTAGCAATCCAGGTAGATATCACGGCCAATGGATCCCCAACTCCGGTCCATCAACTCAGGCAAACTCTCATCAGTGAATAGAAAATCCAGAAACTTCAAACTATGTTAAGTACAAAACCCGGAAATGGACACCACTGCTTGCAGGTTTCAAATGTTTTTCTTTCCGACATACCTTCTAAGAACTTGTTACTTATCAAAAACCCAAAATATACTGAGTAGGTGCAATTACGATCATGTCAAAACGCTCAGTCACAGATATGCAACAATATATCAGCACCAGTAAAGTGTCCATTATCAACTCAAGACACTGACTATGCAAAAGGATACTACCGCCAGGCAAATCTGTAGTATAAGATTAGGACTTCAGTGTTTAGTGGACGTTTTTCGAGAAACAATCCCAAATAAACCATCTAATATTATATGCAAGCAAAGCACCAGGGTATGGCGAATCGGAACTATGTATGCAAAAATTTCGGCAACATTTCCTTTGTTTATGCTCAGTCATTTCAAAAAAGACAAGTCAATGCCATCTCCCACGAGACCCTCACATGAGGTTGTATGCAATCGATAGTGACAATCATTTCCTCAGACAAAGAGTGTCTTTTATTTTAGTTTAATCCAACCTTGTTGCATTTAGGTCAAATGATAAGACTTTTTCCTGCAAGTCAAAATGTGAGCAGCATGGGTAATTTGCTTCAGACAGCATCAGCAAAGTGTTGAGACAAAGTATGAAAAACCCCAAATACTGACTAGGTGCGTGGCACCTACTTGTAGAATACACATTTTTGAGGGATGCTCATTCAAATACACATGTACTGAGTATACGGAACATAATAACCTGTATATATGTCTAAACCTGTCTATTTCATTGAATTTATTCAAGGCATGTACTCAAGCAAAGCTGCAACCAAAAAAATCCTCTAAGAAAATGTTTAGGCTTATGTACAAAGTTTAGAGTATGTCAAAAACCTCGAAAAACAATCAAAAGACTAAGCCATCACAATATCAAAAAAGTGTACTGAGTAGGTGCAGCTGCACCTACCTGGATTGCGTAACTCTCCGATGCAACATATATGGAATTGGTGATGAAGGTCAGAAGAACCCAAGATCACAAGTCTGCGAGATCGCCAAATAAAGCATATGTCTGTAACCAAAGCAACACCGTGACGATGGATGTATTCTTCAATTCTACATTTACAAATGATGCCATCTTTCAATAGCCAGGGAGTTGATGGAGCCCACACCTGAGAAGGGTTGATAAAGTGCACAATCTGCAAGAGCAAATAGAGCCAAAGAGCCATCATTTTTGCCACAATATGTCCGCCACATTGCTAATTGATTGTGTTCATGCGTGGTATGTCCATGATCCTGTGAGGACTGTCCATCATATGCAAGCAGGGCACTAGGGTATGGCAAACAGGAAAATACATACACACGCTATCATGTATATGTGTGTGTGTGTGTGTGTATTGGAGGAGGCATAGGGACGGGGGACTGCTCCAATCCCTGTGTGTGGATCCTGATATAGCGGATCCTTGTGTGTGTATGTGAGTGTGTGCTTACACGATAGAGAAAGAGAGATGTAGAGCATGCGCGCTTGTGTGTGTGTGTATGAGCCGAGGAAGATAAGTTGCTATCTGCGAGCACCAACCAGCGAGGGCGCTGCAGTTATGCACGCTCGATTGTGTGTGTGTGTGTGTGTGTGTGTGTGTGGACCTACCACGTAAAGTGGTTATAGTTGTAATGCAGCAAAAAATGGTTAGAATTGTACTTCGATTGGGTAGGAGAGAGTGAAATGCATCTACAGCTTATGTGCCATGCAGGATACATTTATGTATATGTAACATGTTAGGGTATCCACCGAAATTCGGTACTTAATGCCCATGTGCAAGCGATGAAGGCATCCATATGTCCTTAATCAGAGGTGGGTTATGCATAAGTAATGGTACCATATTGAGTTCTAGTTACTACAATCATGAACAAAACTCTCACTCCCCCTGTCACAAGAAGAGGCAAGGATAGAAGGTGGTCTTTCCTGTGACTACCGAAATTAGGAGTTAAGAAAAGGTAGGCTTGTTTGCTAGCATGTAACAAGATAGGGTATCCACATGTTCACAACTCCAGCTAAGCCAAAAGACACATCATCAAATAGCAGAAGTTGCGTTAAAAAAAATATGTAAAGCATTCAGTAAACCAAGCTATTATCAATAGTGCATGTGTGTGGGGAAAGAGAAGGGGCTCGAAAGCAGTTCCAAGAGGGATAATGCCCACTAATTCAGTAAATTATTGCTACTATTCGCTTTATCGATCGTGCATGTGTGTGGGGAGAGATAAGGGGCTCGAAAGCAGTTCAAAGAGAGATAGTGCCCATTAATTGTCATTGAGACCTATAAATCGAAATATTTGTTTATTAAGGGTGAAGAGGGAAGCACTAATACACACCAACATACACATTATTATTAACTATGTAGTGACTGGAGTAGGGCCGAAATAGAGAATAGTCTCTATATCTAATAAGCAAGGGTGTGTGTGGGTGTGGTAGGGATTTAGTACCATGAACCATTACCTGTGGTCTTCTATAGAGACACAGGGAAACTTTTCTAGAGAATAGCAGCTCTAGGTTAGCACACTAGAAAGGGAAGCTATCAGCCAAGGGTTGGCCAAAAACTTGCCAGCTAGATAAGTGTGTGTGTGTGTGTGTCTGTCTGTGTGTATATGTGCAAGAAACCCTAGCGGCAGTAGCCTCTTTGTCTCCTGCTTTGTCGACCTCCCCCTAAGCGAGGGGCTGCCCTGCGGGGGGGGTCCACAGCTCTAGCCAGCGCAGCCCTGCACCAGTCAGCGCTAGCGCTATCGCTTTCAGCCAGCTAGCCAACACCGCTTCTCTGCATCACCGCTTCCCCTGCTCTCTCTCCCCGCACCCCGCCGTCCTCATCACGAGTTCCCTCCCGAGCTTGTCCTTGTCACTGGCTACCTTAAGTTTCCTGCTCTCTCTCTCCTCGCATACCCCGTTGTCCTTGTCACGAGTTCCCTCCCGAGCTCGTCCTCGTCACTGGCTACCTTGAGTTTTATTTTCCGGACCTTCAAGCCTACCCACACACAGTCAAATTATTAACTATTAAGAGGTCTTTCCCACCCCGAAACTACTGACAGCCCATCCGTGGGTCTTTTGAGCAGCAGCCATGGCCAGTCGGGCTTCATCCCATGGCAAGCTCACCTTCGCAAGGGTTGTAGCAACACCCCAAAATAGGACAACGTCGTCGGCCTTCAAAATGAAGTCGAAAAACTGTGCAAGGAGAACGATGAGCTGAAGCAAAGACTTGCTGCCACATCAAGGTACAAATTGCTACAATGGAATACTGCAAGAAAGAAGAGATGAAGAGATGGAAGTCAAGTTCAATAAAACAAAGGCAAAAGTGGAAACCATCCTCACAAAGGAGGTCAAAACTCAAGTGTAGGAGGTAATCTTTCGCAAGGTTGAAGACTATGTGGCATCCACGCTACGCGATCAACAATGACAAAAGGACATCTCCTTCAATGTTCACGTCGGCGGGCTCCCAAGTGATTGGAAAGGGGAGGGGGATCTCAAGTCTCACGAGTGTTTTTTCCGTATCTAAGCAACAACCCACTTGGTACAATGGGATCCAACAACAATCACCTCTCTTACACATGAGCATCACACCAATCATGCAATTCCTCACTTTCAAGACCAAGGCAGATCGAATCAAACTCCTTGAGCAATCAAGGCTTCTCAAATTATTAACTATTAAGAGGTCTTTCCCACCCCGAGACTACTGACAGCCCATCCGTGGGTCTTTTGAGCAACAACCATGGCCAGTTGGGCTTCATCCAATGGCAAGCTCACCTTCACAGGGGTTGTAGCAACACCCCCGAAATAGGACAACATCGTCGGCCTTCAAAATGAAGTCGAAAAACTTCGCAAGGAGAACAATGAGCTGAAGCAAAGACTTGTTGCCATCGAGGCATGAATTGCTACAATGGAATACTACAAGAAAGAAAAGATTGAAGAGATGCAAGTCAAGTTCAATAAAACAAAAGAGAGGTTGGTATTCTCTAAGAAGCTTGAAGTTAACAAGAGCATGACCTTGTAATTTTTTTTGGGCTGCTCAATATAATTCACTCACAATGGTGAGTTTTGCAAAAAAAAAAAAGAAGAAGCTTGAAGCTAGCATGAGCCATCTTGTGGTCTCTTAAAAGTTTTTGGTTGTAAAGCCTTTGTGCATGTGCCTATAGAGCTTAGAGAAAGACTAGAACCAAAAATTTTAAAAATGGATTTTTTAAATGGCTATGGAGAAAGTCATGAGATAACCTATTTTTTGTCGATCCAACATATCATACAATTTCCCTTGTTGTGATCTTCAATGAGAAGAAAATGCAGAGTCCCTCTTAAAGACATCAAGATGAGAAAAGCTACTTTTGAGGCTGCTAATTTATGTGCAAAAACAATCGATTAATCTACAC
This sequence comes from Adiantum capillus-veneris, assembly GCF_014529385.1. NCBI lineage: Eukaryota > Viridiplantae > Streptophyta > Polypodiopsida > Polypodiales > Pteridaceae > Adiantum > Adiantum capillus-veneris. The sequence goes on along the minus strand of NC_140939.1, from coordinate 130,648,233 downwards.
TTTAGGGTCAAGTGATAGTGCAAAGTGTACAAAGGGATGCTCTAAACATGCTGATAATAGTGGCCGTTCATCAAATAGTGTTAAAAAGCTAGTGTGAAAACCAAAAAATAATGTGAAACTTGTTGAGTTGAGAAGGTAAATGCACATTCCTTAGTAGTCTAAATAATTTGTGCCAAGCCTAAACTAGAGTATGTTCATGGATTTCAAAGATCCTTTCTACTATATTGAATCTATATTGAGAGAAGACGAGCTTAAGTGGGAAATTCCTATGTAAACAAGTATAGATACTTGGCAAAAGAAATAGACTTGGGACTCACTTGGGACTTAGTACCTTTGCCAAAAAGGGAGAATGCTTTGTTAAGTGAATGGGTATACAAGTAAGAGATCACATCCAATGAGGAAAAGCCTAAGTATGAGGCTACATTGGCTAACAAAGGGTCCAAGCATGAGTAGGGTATATGCTTTGATACATCTTTTCTTCCACTATACTATGGGACAATTCTTGGTCTGGTTTGCATAGAGGACATATAGCTAATTCAAAGGGTTGTTAAGACATCATTCTTACATGGTGATCCTCGTGAAAACATTTACATGACATAGCCATAGGGTTGAGAAAGGCAAAGAAAAATTGGTATGTAAGCTTGAGAGGCGCATATATGGTTTGTAGCAAGCACTAAGGGAATAGCATCATAAAATTGATGCTTTTAGGAAGTTTGACAATATAACAAAGGAAAAGTGATAAGTGCCTCTACATAAAGAAAGACATGGATCGTAGTCTTTTGTTATCAATCCTTAATATTGATGATATGCTATAGTTGGGAAGACAACTATGACATAGATGCATTGAGGTCTAAGTTGCATGAGAGATTTGATATGAAGGCTTTGGGAGAGGCAAAACATATTCTTAGCATGCATATTATGTTGTACAATAGTAAGAAGGTTCTTTACTTGTGTCAAAACGAGTACATATGCAAAGTACTCAATTGAATCAGTATGAAAGGGGGAAAGCTGAACAGTACTCCATTGGCTCCATTTTTGGACCTTAGACAGGAGGATGTCCAAAATCTCTTGAGGATAGGTTGCTATGGACAAGGTTCCTTATGCTTCTATTACTGCCATGATTAGGACTTTTGTAGACATTGCATTTGCAATGGGAATTGCTAGTTGAGTTATGGGAAATCTTGGCAAGAAGCACTACAAGGTAGTTAAAAGGTGCAATGAGATACTTGATTGACACAAAGGACTCGTGCATTTGCTTTGGATGCAAGAAGCATGCATACTTGGTTACACGAATACAAACGGTTTAGGAAATGTGGACAATAATAGATCCACATAAGGCTACATCTTTTACGTTTAGTAATGGTGGAGTTTCACAGAGATCTTGTTTGCAAGATTGCACATATCACTCTATCAGACAACAAGAGTATGCTATTGCATTAGAGGCCAGTAAGGAAGCTATACAACATACTCATCTAGCGAGAGCTTTGGCCATTATCGCAATGTTTTAGTTTTTCATCGTGATAGTTAGTTTGCTATCCGTTGCACAAAATCCAATGTTTCACGTGAAGAAAAAGCACATTGATGTGATGTATCACTTCATGCACGAGGAATTTGAGGACAAGCTCATATGTCTCATGAATCTTGTGTGAATCTTGAAAGGCTCGATACGCTTATCAAGATTCACACAAGTGGCAAGCCTATAGATCTCTTGATAATAGGTCTACCTGTCCATAGCGTGATTAAAGGCACATTGACCTTTGATTGGGAGATTTTTGTGTTAAAAGGTAGAGAGTCCAATTGCCCATTAATTGCTAACCATTTATACCATTCAATTGAGCTTTACACTGGAAGATGCAGATCATCTTGCTACTAGATGATCTCTACCCAACATTTTGTGCCATGCTCTCTCTTTGGTTGTGTGCAGGGATCTACACCATCACACTTCTCTAGAGCATACAATGAGGCATAAAAAGTGCAAGTACGCATGATTTACTAAAGCTATATGACTTTCATTCTTATTGTTATTTTGTATTATGTATCCACGTGCGGTGACTTGCATGTAGTTTTTGACATGGGATAAATTAAAGAGGAACCCCATAACCTTTTACTCGGAGGTGTAGAAAATAACTCGAGGGAGAGGGGGAGGCCACATGTTTTTTTACCCTTTTAATATCAAGTCTTTAAGCATTCACAATCAACCATATTCATACTTATATACATGGCTATAAAATATAATAATTTGTAGCCTCATTTACTTCCTCGACACTAAGTGACACCGTGCATTTATTAAGGAGGGGGGGTGAAGGGATCCACGGCCGACAGTGAAGGGCGGAATCTCAAGGCACACTAAACCTGGCCATTGTAAAAATCGAGGCGGTATGGAAACTCTAGCACCCCCTCCCAACCCGGATTTGAACCAACAACCTCGCGCATTGAGTTTTGCATCACATGGGCTAACCACCTCATCCGCACACACATTGTGTAACCCTCTTCATTTTTATGAGGCTATATTTGAGGTTTAATTCGTGTGCAAGTTTAGTTTTTAAATAAATTGTGTAACTGCAATCACCCCAGCTTTCTTGCATGAACTTCCCGGTCATGGATCCCTTTAACCCCCTTTAATAAATGCGGGTGTCACTTAGTGTTGAGGCATTTACTTTGATATGCTCATCATTCTTTACTTGGTGAGCCCAAGGCTCTTTCACCAGTATCTGAATGCAGGAGCCACCACATGGCAATAGATTTAAATTAAAAAAAAACATCTCTGCAATAAAAAGCTCTAAATTAAAAAAAAATTGCGCGTAAAAAATCACCAAGTGAAGTAAATAAAAAAAGCAACCTGTGTTGCTCAATTGCTCTCCGAAGCAGTTCAATTTTCTCCACAAGCAGTTTGCAGGTTCCCCAAAGCAGCTCGAAGCTTTGTCTGTAGGTTTGTCTCTGGCCACTCTTTGAGAGAGAGAGAGAGAGAGAGAGAGAGAGAGAGAGAGAGAGAGAGAGAGAGAGAGAGAGAGAGTAGGCTATGACGCTAGTACGTAGGTGATGATGGCTTTGCTCGCGCAAGCATGAGCTTTAATGGAACCATCAAACGTAGACCCTATTGCCTTCTCATCCTCTGATCTATGGTGCTGGAAGTGGCAACGCCCATCTATGGTGTTTGAAGTGGCATGTGGGAAGAAAAACTTAGCAAGATTGATCACACCGAAGCTTATGATGGTTATCCTCGAGTAACTAAGCCAGAGGCTTCAGTGCTAGTTGCTTGCACTTTTAGTAGAGAGTGTGAGGGGATTAGTGGCAGACAGCTCAATGTTGAGGGAAAGGCATTGGGGAATATTGCCACTTGTGCAAGTCATGGTCTGATAAGCCGTATGCTTCAGTTGCACTCCTCGTCTAGCTCTATTGATAGCCTATCTAAAATTTGATGAGGCAAGCATTTTGGAACAATCTGTAGACAAATAGAAACATCTCTCATGAACAATTCAATGCAGAATATGGTGTCTACGGGAGTTGGTTAAAATGTGTATAGATCCAAGGAGATCCAGTAACATTGCAGCAAAAGTCAAGTAGAGCAGAAGCAAAAACTAATTCTTTTTTCCACACAAAGAGATTTGATGTTGGAGAATCTGAAGAACACGGACTACGGAGTAATGGCATTTTTGGAGACAAGCATACCAATATGTCAGCACCTATTAGCCTTCAGCAACAGTTAACTGCTGGCCAATCAACAACTGGGTGGGATAGCAAAAACTTTACAAATAATATGGCCAATATTGCGGCCTGTAAAGAGCTTCTCTTGCTAAACCGCGTGCAGCGGCATCGAATGCAGGTGTAGTTGAGATTAGCAACAATAGTATACTGCAGTGTTGCTCTTCAGTAGCTGCATACGAAGTAGGCAATGCTGGTGGTGTGGATTTGGATGCACAACAGTTACTGCTTCGAAGCTCCCTTCTTGCCAAAAACCACAATTTGATGGCGGATCCTATGAGCAAAGGTCCATGTATGTAGCATCTATCGAATCAAGTTCAGATGGATACAGATGGCTGACATCAGTCTGGTATTGTAGCCAACACAAACCCTCATTTTCCCTTGGAGGAAAGCTACTCCAAGGTAGGCAGTGAAAGTTTATTCACATCTTCTCGAAGATCTTTTTGCAGCACACGATCAAGGAGGTAGAAACTCCATATAGCAGTTGTAGTATGCCGAACAGACCGAGTGCAATTATCACCAACAGCGACTTAACATTCCATAGCATAGGGTATGCTGCTATAAATATATTGTCTGAGTGTGAAACCAATTTCAACGTCAAGAGGACAGAGTTTGTCTACTATTGAATGCATTTATTCAAAATTTATTTTATTTAGTTATACACTCAATATATCATATATGTTGGGTGCCAAGCGCCCTCTTGTGTAAATACATTCCTCATGATACTGCATCTTATCTTGATTTTCTTGTAGATATGAGTCAGCTTTCTTTGCATCTCTTATTGGCTTAGCATATAAGATCCATTACATCGACAAAATTTCGAGGAGGGTTCTCTTGACAGAGGGGTTGACTGGGGTGTTGCGGATTGGAGGGATGTCAAGGCTTGAGAAGGAGAGTTGGTCGCATGGGCTGGTGGCAGCAACGTCGATTGAATGTAGCATATGGAATCTGGTCGTACACAAAAAAGGGCTAGATTTCTCACATGCTTCATGCCGCCACCTCAATTGCATCATTAACAGAACTACAAGTACCTCTATTGTAAGCACTGGATTCTACATCTTTTGGAGGGATCACACCTTGACAGCCTTCAAGTTGCATCTTTTAGTTAGAGGTATTAGTTTCTAATGGATAACCGATGCACCCTTTGCACGCGGAAAGTGGTTACTGGAGGCCCAAAATTGATGGATCTAAAGTTGTTTTGTGCTCAAAGCATGGGACTCACGGACGTTCATAAGCGGACGCTCAATGCAAAAAACAAATTTATTGCTCTTGAAAGTGAGATCGTTGTCAAAGGCATCAATAGATCTTTTACAATTGGTAGTGAGGAGCTTGAGTACCGTCTCTATGGCTACAAAAACACACTCATTACATCCTCACCTTTGGGCGGTGCTGAAAAGAATTGCTACTTGATTGAGACCCTGATCAAAACCCCTTGGAAATAACATACGTCAAACGAATTGACAAATTCGGTGTCGTGTTGCCTTGAACTGCATGTTGATGTGTTGAGAAGTATAACATGGGGCATTGTCCTTGCCACTTTTTGGCTCTGTTTTGAAGGTGAATGGTATCAGGTGGAACACCACCCGTACTAATGCCCATGAGCGTCACATAATAGTAGTTCGCCAGATGCACGTTTGGATTATTGATGAACGAATTGAATCTAGTACCTTCTGCTATGGGGACGCCGACCTTAAGATGCCCATTATCATGTGTAGTTAGGAAGCACAATACATAACATGGATTATCCAACAAGGAGGCAAGAATACATAATTGTTGACCAAAGCAGCTTACGAGAGAGCGAGCGAGAGAGAGAGAGAGAGAGAGAGAGAGAGAGAGAGAGAGAGAGAGAGAGAGAGAGAGAGAGAGAGAGAGAGAGAGAGAGTAATACTAATAAGAGGACATAGAACAAAAATTTATATCTGCGTGTTTTCTATATGGCAGGGAGGACATATATTCACAACACTACATGTTCAAATTGCACAAGCACAACTCCATCTTGACAACATTGCAAGGTTCGTTATCTGCATCCAATTTTCTATGCGCATGCGTTTGCTTGGCGCAACACATAAATGCTACGGGGCAGGGCACAACTTTCATTTCTTATAGAATTTTGGAGAGACCACAGTGCTAGATCTCCACCATACTTTTGTATGGCACCTTTGTATGACGTGCACTATATACTTTGCACTTTCAGTTTGTGACGTTTCATTGCAAGACGATATGTTTAACAATTCACGTTGCTTTTTTGTAGCTTGACTCAAATATCGAGCTGTAGATTGGACAATCGAAAAGTAACAGTACAACATTGCAGGTTAGTAAATCACCTCATTTATTGTTGCAATTCATTCATGCTTTAAATCTATTTGCTTGTTTTGGAATTTTTCACATTACTTCCTTTCTTTCGGTTTATTTGGATCTCGTTTTCAGAGCCATACACTCGATGTCAATCAACATCTGCATATGTTAGTTACACATGCAACTCTTTGCATACGGTTGCTAGCCAATGCATATGATGTATTACAATAGTGAATACACAAGTAGTGAATGCATGTGGTTTATCGTGGTAGTGAATTCACCTTGTGCATCTTTACTTTAGCTCTAAATAATTGATACCATACTAGGTGTCCAAATAATTGATGCCATACTATATATGTCCTCGTTTCTCTTGTACTAGGTGTCAGTATGAAGTTCTCAAGACCTAGAAGATTACAGTCCAAGCGTCAATAAGCTAGGGAGCAAACTGCAACCAACTTGAAACTAGCTTATCAGGCCATGCTTTGAAATTACTGCATCGTATAAAGATTGGAGCATGCAATGTGACATCTTTGCTCACAATCTAGAAATACGGTCCTCGTGCACAGTGACATACCTCACATATATAGCGATAAACGAGGTCGACAGACAAATGAAATAGGCACTCCTGCTGCCCTCACTTTTGTATTATTCTTGGAGCTTTAGCATCGGAGTGGCAACAACAAGACTTAGCAGCATTGCATCTACAGTCCACTACCAGCTCAAGATACCAATCATGAATCAAAAGTATCCCCTCTCTATTCATGAGACCGATGAGCGATATTTGGATATAAAAGAGGCAGATATTATAATTATAGATGAGCTATCCATGTTAACCCAAACGACTAAAACCTTATCGTAAGACAACATGTCAATGTAACAAGCAGTACATTGGCAAATCCCTTCCATATTAAATGTGTTCTCTTGCTCGGTGATCTTGCCCAACTACTATCAGTTTGTAATTACGCATGGGAGCTTTGTAACACATGCCATCTCACAAGCTCGGTCCACTGGCTACGTGCAACTTTGTACAAGATGTCATGCTCTGCGAGACATGCAACGAACCTTGAATTGCTTCAGTTCTTGATCATTATTCTTGAAATAAAACCAGTCCTAGATGAGATCGATTGTATCTTGGGTGCATATATTATAGATGAAGCGCATGTACATGACTACATCAACAACTCTACTACGATAATCTGTACTGATAAATCAGACGTCCAAAGCTATAACAACCTTGCCTTGAATAAGTTGTACAATCAAACCGACATTACAAAAGTTGAAATGAAGACGCTAACGGGTAACATAAATGTCCTTGAACAATGGATCCTAGACACTAAGTTCAATGAGCTAGATTTGATCGCAATTGGCATGCGCTCCATCCCTGAAAACATCCACTTGACAATCGGTGCGGCAAACGGTGCAACATGCATTGTCGATGCCATAACATAGAACACAGAAGGTGAAGTTACATGTATCACTGCTCTCATTTGTTGTACCGGGAATAACTACAAACGAAGAAAGGTAAAACACAAAAATGTGAACCGATCAACCATTCAATGAAAAATTTCTTTTTGAAATACTTTTCGTTTGCCAAAATTTACATGTAGCACGTACACTAGAAAAAAAATTCATTCGTAGAATTAGTAGTACAACCTCGCTTGGATATAATCTCAACTGTAACCATCCCTATAATCTCTAATAATTGATGCCAAATTAGTCATGCTCTTGTTCCCTTCAATGCTAGATGCTAAATGTCAATTTGCATATGTCCTGCTATATTCTATAGATGTTATATAGCAAGGCCCACCAAGCAAGACTAGTTTCAACAAAGTTAATCTACTAACATAATATGGTGGACGGGTTTCCTTCACCACATGTCATTTTCTGCAAGCTTTGACTAAGGACAAAAAAAAAATTAACTGTCTATCACTTTGCGCTGAATGGCGGCTCTGTATACCTTTCAATTACGCTGGTGGCGGCTCTGCAATGCTTTCAAGTACATTGAAGTATGATGCAGGGAACATCAGTACCTCACCTCATATTCCTTGCTCACTTCCCTGCTCTCCGGTGAAGTACAACACAGAGAGAGAGAGAGAGGAAGAAGAAGACGCAGAGGAGCTCGAAGGTCTGTCTCTCTCTCCCCCCCCCCCCCAGCTTGCTTGCGTCTCTCACTACCTCCCCCCCCCCCCCCCTTTGACGCCACTGTCCACACGGCAGTATCTCTCCTGCTCTCACATGCTGCTTCGTCTGCGTCTCTCCAATGGCGCAAATGCTTGGCTATCAGCTGGATGCCATGTCTCTCCTGGTCTCACATGCTGCTTCGTCTACGTCTCTCCAGTGGCACAAATGCTTGGCTATCAGTTGGATGGTAAGCAAAACTGACAAGAGCACGCACCCACCTGCCCCAAGCAGAGTCCATTCCCGTCGCCCCAGACTTGCCAGACCCAAGCTATCCAGTAAACTCTCCATCGATATATCTTATTTTAGTTGTTAAGGGCTTGAAGGCTCCACGATTGTTGTCAATGTGCGTATTTGTATGTGTCTCCTACGTTCACCAAAGAATGTACGTGAGGGTACTGTGGGGGTACTGTGTGTGTGTGTGTGAGAGTGAGAGAGAGAGAGAGAGAGAGAGAGAGAGAGAGAGAACACGATCTTTGTACTTCCAGCGAGCAAGAAGAGCTTGCTGCTGAGAGCCAAGACGTTCTGTCCAGTCTTTTTGGGCGATCATGTTGGGCACGTCGAGCTCCGCCACTGCCTTCAGAGCCATGGGCAGGGCTGCAGAGAGTCGCCACCTCCATGGTAAACCCGCCTCTAATTCAGGCTTAGCACATGGTAAACATGACCCATAGCACCATGGCCATTTGCATGGTAGTGTATTATGGTGCACCCGCCCTTGTATTCTTCACCACTGGACGACTCCATGTGTGTGTGTGTTTTTTTTTAGAGACACATGTAACATGGCAGAGCTCTCTCTCTCTCTCTCTCTCTCTCTCTCTCTCTCTCTCTCTCTCTCTCTCTTTGCAAGCCCTCATCCTTTCCTTGCCTTCCTTGTTGTTGCCTTTGTTCTTTCCATTCCACTATAAGATCTCTCTCTCTCTCTCTCTCTCTCTCTCTCTCTCTCTCTCTCTCTCTCTCTCTCTCTCTCTCTCTCTCTAAAAACGCTTTCCATTCCACATGCTTTCTTTGCAAGCCCTCGTCCTTTCCTTGCCTTCCTTGTTGTTGCCTTTGTTCTTTCCATTCCACTATAAGATCTCTCTCTCTCTCTCTCTCTCTCTCTCTCTCTCTCTCTCTCTCTCTCAAAAAACGCAGCCGTTTTTTGACCTAGTAGACAGCAGTCCACTCTTTTGATCATAACTTCTTCATCCGAACTCCGATTTGGGTGATCTATAGCCTCAATCGAAGAGCACGAAGTCCTCTACGCATTGATGTAAAGATAGAAATTTTCAGAGTTATGGAAGGCATTTCTGTAGCAGCATTTCCGAAGTGAACAGGTTCAACAAAATTGATTCTCATCTCCTATTTTACATACAATGTCTTCCGGTAACCGCAAGGGTTCTTCTTCTTCAACAAGGTCCACAACCATTGTGGAAAATGATCCAAAATCTCCTAAGTGTGGAGATAGCAACACAACCACCCAACCAACAACATCGGAAACAATGATCATGGCGTACTTGGTATCATTGCAAGAGACCGTAAACAAACAAGGCGAAGACTTACGAGCACTTGCAATGGAGAATGGCACACTAAGGGTACTTGTGGTTGAGAATGAGAATCTCAAGAGGACACTTGAGATGCAAACAACACGTTTGATGCAACTTGAAGAGGAAGTCAAGGAATGTAAACGCTCTCTTGTGGACTTGAATGCTTTGAAGGAGCGGATGAGCAAAGTAGAGCATGACCATGTATTGAAAGAGGAGAATTCGACACTATGAGCCGCGATGTATGCGACATGAAAAATGTATGCACAAACAAGTCTTGGGCTGATGTATGTGGTAGCAATGTGGTTTCTAATTCCTCACTCATGCAAGCTATGGTTCAAACAAAGAATGTTGAGAATGTGGATGTGGAGGAGTTGAAGGAACGGGAGCGACGTTCCAAGAACATTGTTATTCGTGGAATTCCCGAAGAGAAGTTAGAGACACCTCCTTCTCTTGCCATTGTTATTGAAGATTTCTTCAAAACCCACTTTGGCATGTCCGGAGTTATGGTCTATGGAGCACATAGAGTGGGGAAGCAAGGAGCTCCTCGCTCGGGAGAACGGCCAATTGTATGCACCATGCCGGATGAGACCAAGCGAAAGATTATCCTTGATAATAGTTGGATCTATTTGAGGGATACAAAATGTTTTGTATGTGAAGATCGCACTATTAAGCAACAAAATATGCGTCGCAAGGCATATGAGGAAAAGAATAATAAAAACAAGGAGATCTCTCATGAAGAAAATGGGCCCAAGGAGGAGGCAAGTCTCTCAAGCAAATAGGGATGCGTGACCTATGAGACCGAGTTACAATTGAAAATATGCTTTTGGAATTGTAATGGATACCCATGGAATGCGGGGGTTGGCATTGATGAACTAACAAGCAAAGCCGATGTTGTACTTCTTGTTGAAACTTGGGAGCATGATACACAAAGGATTAACGGCTTGGAGGATTACAATGTACATTCATTGATGTGGTCAAAGAATCTCAAGCAACGAAGAGGACAAGGAGGGTTAGCATGTATGGTTAAGAAAGGATTGGAAGATTTTGTATCAATTGTGAAAGATGACAAGTACAAACGTTATGTATGGCTGAAAATTATGACACCAAAAAGAGCACCCATTTTTGTAGCCGGTTGCTACATTCCTCATCATGATTCTCCCTTTTATGCTTGCATGGATAGAGATCAACCATTTTCTGATTTGGAAGAGGACATTGCTTATTTCAAAGGTGAAGGTGATGTTATTGTATTTGGGGATATGAATGCTCGCACAAAAACATTGCAACATGATACTCAACAATTTGATATGCCATACATTTCAAGGGAGTTGGAGGAAGTTCACTTGTATGATCGTACTTCAATGGATGAGAAAGAGCCGGATCACTATGGAAAGTTACTTTTACACATGTGTAATAGCACAGGTATGCTCATTGCCAATGGTGTATCTTTGTGGAGTGGAACCAATGGATTTACATGTAGGAGACATAATGGGGATAGTGTGATTGACTATATGCTACTCTCTGAAGCCATCATGTATCGCATAAAGAGTTTTATGTTTGGTCAATGGACTCCGGAATCCGACCATCGCACCTTATGTATTGACCTTTCATGTGGAGAAGCAACTAAGCATGATAATCTCAGCCAAAGGAAAGAGAAGTTATCACTATGTATGGATTTCAAACGGGCACCAATGTACATTGAAATGGTTGAGCAAAAATTATGGATGACAAAGCTTCAATGTGATGCACCATTGGAAACTAAATGGGAAGCTTTCAAGAAAGCTATTTGTTCTTGTGCGGAAGAATGCTTTGCCATAAAGCATCTCCATGGTATCAACAAAGATAGATCACGCAAAAGGTGGTTTGATAAAGAATGTCAAGATGCTCGAAAGTCCTTGATAAAGCTTGATGCAACTATGGACAAAGAAAACTATCAAAGTCATTTGCATACATACAAGGCATTGATTCAAAAGAAGAGAAGAAGATGGGAAGTAAAGCAACAAGAATTTCAAGTCCAAGAAAAGGCACATGCATGTGGAAGATTTTGGAGAAACTTGAGAGGCAAGCGGGTTGAGAATTTTGGTAACTTGAGTCTAGTGGATATGTACACACATTGTAGGCAATTATATGAGCAAGAAAATACTCAAAAAATGCCATTTTATGGTTCACTCCCATGTATGCCGTCTTTTTTTACTATTGAGGATGTATGCGGTGGGCTTGAAAAGTTGGTACTCGCAAAGCGGGAGATCTTCAAGGTATCAAGCCGGAGATGATCAAATGGACGGGAGATTTTACCCATGAGTGGATGTGTGATATGTTCAACCTTGCACTTCAACATGGTATGCCTTATGACTGGAGTACTAATTGGATTAAGCCTTTGCATAAAGGAGGGAATGTAAAGAATGTAAGCAACTACCGGACTATAATGATCGGGTCTCTTATGGCAAAGTTGTTTGGGTGCATAATGGAGATGAAATTGAGTGATTGGGCTGAAGAGAATGACAAGCGTGAAAAGGGACAAGCAGGTTTTCGTCGATGCCATAGCACCATTGATCATCTTGTCACTCTTCGTGTTCTCATGGAGGAAAGTCGGTTGAAAGGCAAGCGATTGTATTGTTGTTTTGTGGACTTTAAGAAAGCCTTTGATATGATTCCACGTAACAATTTGTGGAGAAGGATAAAGAACTCCAAGTGCCAAGTGAGTTTATGCTTGCGGTTTCTCGAATCTATGAGAAGGTGATTTGTCAATTGCGTATGGGAAGAGAAATTTCAGAAATTTTTGTAAGCACTATTGGGGTTAAACAAGGATGTCCATTGTCACCAACTCTCTTTGGTCTATGCATCGATCAATTGGAACAAATGGTACTTGAATTTATGCAAGAAGAAGGCATTGAAGAGGTCACTATTTGCAATGCGGTAATCATGCTTTTGTTGTATGCGGATGATGTAGTGCTTCTAGCACACACTTTAGAAGATGCACAAAAGCTTATGGTTGTCCTTGAGAACTTTTGCTTGAATAGTGGGCTGATTGTAAATGAATCCAAAACAAAGGTTATGCTTGTGAAAACCAACCATAAGGAGAAGCCATGCATTGTGTACAACAACGAGACACTTGAAGTTGTTGAGAGCTTTAAGTACCTTGGCCTTGAGGTTCCATCCAATCACAAGTGGCATGAATGTGCTATGCGTCGTTTGGAAGCGGGAAAGAGAGCATATTATGCATTTGAGAACATGTGTAATGCGGGAAACATCAAGTGTTGGGTTCTCAAGAAGTATCTTTTTGATGCATTGGTGACACCGGTTCTTCTTTATGGAGTTGAAGTGTGGGGCGGGAGCATCTCAAAGTCTACTTGGAAAGAGTTTGAGAATGTCCAAAAGCGTTTTCTTACAAACTTTCTCCAAGTTAAGACACAAACACCATATATGCTCCTACTTCTTGAGTCGGGATCTCTTCCAATTGAGGTTATGGGCATGGAAAGGGCTGTGGAGTACATGATAAAGATGCGTCAAAACCCCTCACATCGACTTCCTACAATTGCATGGGAAGCAAGCAAAAAAGTTCAAAAGACGCATAAAAGCAAGATCTTGAGCACGGGATGGATGCAAGACATAAAGAAGTGGTTTGGGAGATGGGATGCATTACACTTGCTACATGATGCTTCAATTGACTCTCAAGTGAATGAAGCTTTTCTACAACGCCAATGTATTACGGCTTGGGAGAAATCCGGTGGGTCACGCTTCATACATTACACCACCTATATTGCCCCCAACTACAAAACCATGTTCTTCGCTGAGAGAGGAAACCGTACTCACACTTACATGCTTGAGCCTATTCCCTTGTCGGCGATACGCACTATCGCAGCAATTCGGCTTAGCTCCCATTTCTTCGATGCGAGATAGGGCGTTGTGGCAATGGAGAAGAGTCAAATCGATTGTGCACATTATGCTCACTGCAAGTTCGAGAGTCTGAGTACCACACACTACTAGAGTGCTCAGCTTTTGATCACATCCGAACTTGCTTCTCTCACATTTTCAGCCATAACTTAGACCTACACACTTTCCTCTCCCAGCCAAAGTGTGGGCTCTCCATTGCGACTCTCATCACTACAATTTTGGAGCATCGAGAGTCACTCATCAGCCATACACATACTACATCACATGTAACTTTGGTCCCATAGGTCATATTTGACCTCCGAGGATGATAATAAAATCTATCTATCTATCTATCTCTCTCTCTCTCTCTCTCTCTAGGACCTAAGAGGCTGCATGCCGAAAACGACTGCCAACGTCTCCTCGCGCTGCATGGCGGGAGCTCTCGCCAAGGGATTAGGGTGCAGTGAGCCGTTCCTCGCGCTGCCATGCACTCGACACCGCAACAAAACTCTCTCTCTCTCTCTCTCTCTCTCTCTCTCTCCAAATGTAACTTAAAAATCTATATTTTTATTGTAGGCAGCAAGTGTGCAAGCCAAGGAGAGTGGAGTCGTGCTGTGGTGAGGCAATTCAACCAGGTAGCACAACAAGGTAAACTGTCTTGGCTAATTTTTATTTCAATTTAATTATTTGATTTGTTGATTATTGAGAGAGAGAGAGAGAGAGAGAGAGAGAGAGAGAGAGAGAGAGAGAGAGAGAGAGAGAAATGTTTTAGTAAGTTAGGTTAATGTAATGGAAAGAAATGAAATGAATTGAAATGTTATATTAACGTCTTTAAAAGGCCAAAATGACCTATGAGACCAAAGAGAGACACACACACACACACACACACACACACACACACACACACACACACAGAGGGTTGACAAGTGACCGGAAATGGTAAATTAAAATAATCCATAAAAATACAAGATAGAGAGAAAGAAATGAAATGTTATACTAATGTTTTCAAAAGGCCAAAATGATCTATGAGACCAATTTGTTACAAAATTGTGAATGTTTTGACCTAAACTTAGGTAAATTAGGTCAAAAGGCCAAAATAACCTATGAGACCAAACTGTTACAAAAAATGTGAAGATAGAGAGAGAGAGAGAGAGAGAGAGAGAGAGAGAGAGAGAGAGAGAGAACAAAGTCGAATGAAATGAGATGTTATATTAACGTCTTCAAAAGGCCAAAATCAACTATGAGTCCAAACTGTTACAAAATTGTGAATCTGATACCATGTCTGGGTGCTAAAAGACTAGAACAAAAATACTACTACTACTCCTAGAATCCATCCTCATTTGCACTCTAGATATCGAGAGAGTATGGCTCAGAAATGTTATATTAACGTCTTTAAAAGGTCAAAATGACCTATGAGACCAAAGAGAGAGAGAGAGAGAGAGAGAGTTGTCAAGTGATCGGAAATGGTAAATTAAAATAATCCATAATCCATAAAAATACAAGATAGAGAGACTGATATTAACGTCTTCAAAAGGCTAAAAGTCCTATGAGACTAAACTGTTACATAATTGTGAAGATAGAGAGAAAGAAATGAAATGAAATGAAATGTTATACTAATGTTTTCAAAAGGCCAAAATGATTTATGAGACCAATTTGTTACAAAATTGTGAATGTTTTGACCTAAGCTTAGGTAAATTAGGTCAAAAGGCCAAAATAACCTATGAGACCAAATTGTTACAAAAAATGTGAAGATAGATAGATAGATAGATAGAGAGAGAGAGAGAGAGAGAGAGAGAGAGAGAGAGAGAGAGAGAGAGAGAGAGAGAGAGAGAGAACGAAGTCGAATGAAATGAGATGTTATATTAACGTCTTCAAAAGGCCAAAATCAACTATGAGTCTAAACTGTTACAAAACTATGATTGTGATACCATGTCTGGGTGCTAAAAGACTAGAACAAAAATACTACTACTACAACTAGAATCCATCATCATTTGCACTCTAGATATCAAGAGAGTATTGTTCAAATCCTCTGTTGTACTCTCTGCTATGTAGCCCCATAGCTACATAGCCGTCTGGATCTCCATAGCTCCTGTGCTTGACCGAGAGAGAAATAAAATGAAATGAAATGTTATATTAATGTCTTCAAAAGGCCAAAATGACCTATGAGACTAGAGGGTTACTATGTGTTAAATCTGATACAAAGTCAGAGTAACAAAATGAAATGACAAAATGATAAATGATTAGATAAAAGTACTATGGGATCCTAAACTGGTAGGCGTGAACTAAGCACAAAGAGAGAGAGAGGGAGAAAACACACACACAAACACACATAGAGAGACAAAGAGCTGAAAATGAAATGAGTATGAAGGGTACTTACACACATACACGCGTGCATGCTACACAACCACACACAAACAAAGAGAGAGAGAGAGAGAGAGAGAGAGAGAGAGAGAGAGAGAGAGAGGGAGGGAGGGAGGGAGGGAGGGGGGGAGAGAGAAGGAAAAGACCAAAGTGAATAAAATTATAGGTGAGTGAGATAAAGAGAGAGACAACAATGAAATGAGTAATGGTAATGTGCTCAGAGAGAAGAAAAAGATCAAAGTGAATAAAATTATAGGTGAGTGAGATAAAGAGAGAGACAACAATGAAATGAGTAATGGTAATGTGCTCAGAGAGAAGAAAAAGACCAAAGTGGATAAAATTATAAGTGAGTGAGATAAAGAGAGAGACAACAATGAAATGAGTAATGGTAATGTGCTCAAAGGAGTACATCCATGTGCCACAAGACTAGATTAAAAATAAGAGAGAGAGAGAGGGAGAGAGAGACATAGGGAGAGTTAAATGTGAGTAACAATTCCATCCAAAGATGTAGATTTTAATGTCATAGAGAGGGTTTTCAAAGATCTCGGGCTTGATGTAAATGCCTAGAGAAATTCCAATAGACCTTGGAGATTCTTGCGTAGTCTTGAAAATCAAGGCATGATACTCAAAAGGCAATCCCAAGAGAGCCTTCATACTGAACCAAGATGGGATCTTTGTCTTCACCCTAACAAGGAAGAGGTTTTTAGAGTTCCTGTCTTTGGAAGTATTGAAAGATCTATCTAATGATAGGCCCTCCAAATCTAGCTATGCTATTCTAGTGATAATTAACATAACCAGTTTGTCACTCTCATACGAATAGTTTCAAAAGATCCCAAGGATATATAAGTGCCATGATGTATGAAATTCAAGAGGGAATTTGGATAACCAACATCTTATTCTTAATAATAAGATAAAACACCTGATTGTTCTATACATCATGTCGAGTTTGATAATTGTGGGAGGAGATGATGTCCCAAAGAGGCAAGGACTGATCTATTTTCCATATTATGCGAACTGAGGGCTTCTCTCCTGATGCGATTACATATGCATTACAGTTCAAAATAATTGATAGTTTGATCACCAAAAGGTGACCACATGGATAGAAGATCACATGAAACCATTATAGATTTCAAAAAGGGTTGGATAGAGAGAATAACACGTGTGATTGAAAGATCTAGTACTGCTTTCGAACCCTATAAATTTTAGATATAGAGTGAGAGTGAGAGAGAGAGAGAGAGGGAGGGAGAGAGGGAGAGGGAGAGAGAGGGAGAGGGAGAAAAAGAGAGAGAGAGAGAGAGAGAGAGAGAGAGAGAGGGAGAGGGAGAGGGAGAGAGAGGGATGGGAAATAGACCTAGAATCAGACTTATTTAAAGAGACATGTTGTAAAGTCAAGTTTTGTGGATGAAATCCTAGAGCAACTACACTTACAATGTCTCTCTTTTTTCCCTTAGGAACTTTATGGCACCTAGGGTATCTGCTGAATGTTTTGGTCATGGATTGGAAGCGATGGAGATAGTAATGGATCATATAATGATTCACTACTCTCCGAAAAACAAAGCTAACTTCTTTCAAAGCATTGTTCGAGGTTTCTCTCCGGGTGTTACTATAGAAGAAGCTTGGAGAACCTACGACCGCACTTCCATGACTTGAGATGGGACACCCTTTCACTAGGTGTTTGTCAAAGTCCAGAATGATCCTAGTCAATGGTTTCACAACCTATGCCTTTTGTAAATTCGAGTAAAGATGGGATACTCAGATGCCCTCTACCTCGATTCTGAGTTAAGTTATTGTTCTATGTTTGAAGTTTATAGCAAAATTAATGCGCTAAAGAGCATTGTAGGACATGATAAGATAGAGAATTATAAGGAGCTTATTTTCAAGCGTCCTAGTGCTAAACGCTCTTTTCCCATTTTCAAATGTAGATAGGGTTGATTATGTATTGAGCAAAACTTTTATCTACTGAACAAAAGTGATTCATGAGAATTTTGGTTTGTTTTCACTTCTCATGCAATCCTTTGTTGTTTTCCACGTCTAGATAGAGATGATGTATTTTTTTTATTCTAAAAAAGCAAGCACTTAAAAAGTGAATATTCTATGAGGGTTATTTTTCAGTTTACAAGCATTCAAAACTTCTCTTTGGTTGTCACATTTCTCTTTGCAACCACTGTAGTTTTTTGTGTACAGTAAAATGGAGATTAGTTGTGCCATTCCATTGGCTATTGCAACCAACGGCTTGATATCTTCTGGAATAGCTGTAAGTGCATCAGCGGCGGGTGAAGAGAAGATATTTTCATCTCTTCCTACTATTCGCAATGTGCGTGCAGCAAAGAGAGCAGCTCGAAATGTTGAGAGGAATAGTGCATCTGCTAATGAACGGGAGATACTTTCATCTCTTCGTATCCGAAATGTGCGTGCGGCAAAGAGAGCAGCTCAAAATGTTGAGTGGAATTCTAAGAAGCAAATTATTGACACCTTGCTAGAGATCAAAGCCTCCTGCAAAATAGATGGAGACAATGCAAACCAATGTCTCGGATGTGGTTGAAACTTTAAGCTTTGCATTGGAGATTGAAAGGATATTGTGGAAATGCAAGAAGAGACAAAAGCATCAAACTTGCAGAGACTAGAGAGTGAGGCATACATGAGAGAGAAACTTTCCAAAGTTGAGGATTCTTAAAAGATGATATTGGCATCTATTGAGAATCTTCAAAAAGAAGCTTTGCGGAGTCAACGTGAATCAAAAGGACGAATGCAAGACAATAATCTACGGCAAATCGTGCCAGGATTGAGAAGTATCATCAACAAGCTCAGTGCTTTGACAAAGGTTCAAGGTTCAAGACTTTCAGATATCCGAGCTACCTCAAATAAATTAAGTGCTTTGGCTAGATTAGTTCGACCAAAGGAGCGTCAAGTTTCTCAACGACCTAATCCTACTAATGTAGAAATATGTAATGTTATGATGTATCTTCATCAAACTGTACTTTTTAATTGAGTCACTATCAATGTGTCAAATGTATCTAGTTTAGAGGATATAATTAGATGTTCCTTTTTATATTGATTTTCTATTATGCATAAGAATGTCCTTTTAGTGATTGATCAAAATTATAGCAAGTATATTATATTTATAATAGATCTATTTGCACTTGATTTCATAGATGGTATCTGGACCACGTATATTATCACCTGGTCATGCACGACGTAATCGACTGTGTGATGATTCCTAAAAGGCGAGGCGGCAAATAGCACGAGAGAGAACAAGGCATTCACTACAAATTACTATTGGAACTTTATTGAAGTGCAATGAAAGGTAGAGCATGCATGATGTACATGAAGGAAACTCTGAAGCCATGAATGTTGGGACAACAATGAACAT
Organism: Adiantum capillus-veneris; assembly: GCF_014529385.1. NCBI lineage: Eukaryota > Viridiplantae > Streptophyta > Polypodiopsida > Polypodiales > Pteridaceae > Adiantum > Adiantum capillus-veneris. The sequence goes on along the minus strand of NC_140939.1, from coordinate 130,628,934 downwards.
AGTAGAGAGAAACTATTTTAAAATAGAAAAGCATTGTTTGTCCATCCGCTTTGAATATCCAACGTCTCTCCTTTTACATTACAAGTCTATGGCACCAATTCTATCCAAAAAGTGTGCGTTGCACAACTTAAGAAGCTTAGATTTTGTTTACTCCAAATGTGGAGCAAAGGCATGGAAGGATGAAGGAAAGACTATCCAAACATTTGTGGGTAAATATTGCTGCTCTGATGGAAGAGTTCGATTACTTCCTTTGAATGAGCCACCAAATGAATTGAAAGATTTGATGAGCTCAACCACAACAAGAAGTAGACAGTTCTTACAAAACATTTGGGGATATAATAATGTATTGGCATTTGTGACTATTAATTATGGTGGGAGAGGTGTATACGCTTTTAAGGTTCATGGCTCTGTCTATCATAGCATTGGTTTTATAGCGCCTGTTGAAGGACAAATTGAAGTTCCACGCTTTGCACAATTATATTTTTTTGATACCGAACATGAGTTAAGCAACAGATTGCATCATGTTTCATATTTAGATCGTAGTATTCTAGAGTGTTTACAATTGATGATGCATATAGTAAATCCCTATGCAAATGCTCTACGATCTGTTGCTTCTTTGTCTGGAGATGCTATTGTACCCAATATGAGAATGGTTATTGCGGAGCATCGTTGTGATGGTTGGCAATATCTTGCTCCAAGGGGTTTGGAGGTTGCTACAATTATGCCAGGACAAGGGGATGATAGAAATATTGTCTATCGCGACATTGTACTGAATTTTCCATACGGGGGGCTTGAAAAGAATCTCCAGCATGCATCAAGCTTACATGTCCTTATTGTATGTTTTATTATTTCCAAGTGGAGAGAATGGGTGGCATCTTTATTTACAGACTACCGATGGAAAAAAAAGAGTCAAAAGCAATATTATGTCTTTCGCTTACAGATAAGAGATGATACCGTGGAGTGTCTTCTTCAAGGGGGTAGGCTATTACAACTGTATGTCGTGGATGCTTATAGTACTCTAGAGGAGTCACGGCTTTTGTGGATGTGAAATAACCAAAAAACGCTTCGTGGTGAAGTGTACCAAGGATTGGTTGACATGGTTGAGGCTAAAGATGGCTTAGAGAGGGCTAAAGGTCAAAATGTTGGCCGTAATTGTTTTGTCTTCATCTTTTGTTGGAGGTCCAAGATATATGTGCCAACTATTTTAAGATGCAATGGAAATTGTTCGTAGTAGGGGTAAACCGGATCTCTTCATCACATTCACATGTAATCCACGATGGAAGGAAATAGATGATGCATTACTACCTGGACAAAGTGCTGTTGATCGTCCTGATCTGACTATACGAGTGTTTTATCAGAAGTTCCAAGATATGATGCATTTAATTAATCAAGCAAGCCGTATTTGGGGAGGTGATTGGACATGTCAGTGATTGAGTTTTAGAAGAGAGGTCTTCCTCATGCTCATATATTGTTGATACTTGCATCCGAATATAAACCCATAGATACATTACACTATGACAAGTTGGTTTGTGCAGAGCTCCCTGACAAGAACATGTTTCCATAATTATTTGATGTAGTGAGTCGTTGTAATGTTCATGGGCCATGTGGTCCTTTGAACCCAAGTTCTCTAGGTATGGTTGATGGAAAGTGTGGATTCAAGTTTCCACGAACATTTTCTACTTCTACAAATGTAAACGAAAGTGGATATCCTGTTTATATGAGACGAGATGATGGAAGGTTTGTTTCGTCTAAAAATTATAATTTAGATAATCGTTGGGTTGTACCTTATAGCCCTCTCTTATCACTAAGATACCAAGGCCATATTAATGTGGAGATCTGCTCAACTGTCACTGCATTGAAATATCTTTATAAGTATGTCTACGAGGGACATGATCGAGCCACTATTGTTCTTCAAGATCGTGAAGGAGCTACTGATGAGATCAAGAGTTATCTCAATGCACGTTATGTTTTTGCATGTGAGGCTATGTAGAGAATATTTGGCTTCGACATGCATAGTGAAACGCCAGCTATTCAACGATTGCAAGTACACCTTCCCTTGCAGAATACGGTTACATTTCAAGATGGTGATGATGTATCACATTTGTTGGATAATGAGCAAAATAAAAAAACTACCTTGACAGAATGGTTTGTTGCAAATCAAAACTATCCAGAAGAAAATAGCTTCACATATACTGAATTTCCAAATGGTTGGGTATGGAATAAAAGTCGAAAGGCATGGTCTCCACGACAACAAGGTGTTTCTATTGGAAGAATGTATAATATTGTCCCTACTACTGCTGGTGAGGTTTATTACCTACGAATGCTTCTCAATATTTGCAAGGGATATAAGTCTTTTGAAGACTTGCGGATGTATGATGGTCATATTTATGATACATACAAGGAGGCATGTATAGCTAGAGGATTATTGCAAGATGATGAAGAATGGTCACTTTGCCTCCAAGAGGCATCCTTTTTTCAAAATGAAATGCAGTTGAGACAATTGTTTGCAATCATATTAGTCTTTTGTGAGCCACTTCATCCGGCTGCTCTTTGGGACAGGTTTTGTACCGAATTTGTGAGGACTATGTTTATGCCCTAAGGAGGCGTATTCCAGATGCAAGCGTGTGATTTGAAGTGGCAAAAAATCAAGCTTTGCTTCATTTAGAATGATTTTTGCAACAACATGGAAAGAGGCTTTGCGATTATATGTTGCCTGCAATAGACTCAACAATGGTATCCTTAAGTGAAAATGGTGTTACGGCTGAAGAAACAATGTTCAACGTTGATGAAAAGTGTAGTATAGCAGATTGTATGGAGACTTCCTTAAATGAGGATCAACGAGATTCTTACCACCAAGTGCTACAAGCTGTTGACACACATTCAGGGAAGGTATTTTTCCTAGATGGTCCTGGTGGCTCAGGAAAACTTACTTATATAATGCACTTCTTTCACAAGTGCGAGGAAGTTGTAGAGTTGCTCTTGCATGTGCATCCTCGGGTATTGCAGCTTTGCTTTTGAGTAATGGAAGAACTGCTCATTCTAGGTTTAAGATACCTTTGGAGCTTCACTCTGTAGCAAGTTGCAATATAAAGGTAAATAGTCAACTTGCAGAACTTCTAAGGAATGTAGCTTTACTTATATGGGATGAAGCTCCCATGACACATCACTATGCATTTGAAGCAGTGGATAGAACTTTAAGAGATATTATGTAGCGAGATACTTTGTTTGGTGGAAAAGTCATTTTGCTTGAAGGTGACTTTCGACAAATACTACCTGTTGTACCAAAAGGTAGTCGTACAGACATTGTAAATGCTTCGTTGTGTCATTCTCACATATGGAAATATACGAAGATACTGAGGCTTACCAGAAATATGTGTATACTTGATTGTGGTTCAAATTCACTTCAACAAAGTTTTTCTTGTTGGGTGCTTGATATTGACAAGGGGGTTATGGATGATGGAGGAGACTTAGACAAAGTCAAAATACCTTCACACATGATGCTTCCAAGAAATAGTTTGGCAGATCTTCTAAGCTTTATATATGGAGATTTGTGTCATGTGCAAGATCATGCAACTTTTTTCAAAGATCGAGCAATACTTGCTCAACGGAATAAAGAGGTGGATTTAATTAATGACTATGCATTGCAAAGAATGCATGGAGATTGCAAAGAGTATCTGAGTGCAGATTCAATTTGTATGCCAGAGGAAAACACACATTTGTACACAATTGAATATCTAAATAGCCTTACTCTTGGTGGTGGTTTTCCATCTCATGCTTTAGTCTTGAAAGGAAATGCTCCTATCATGTTGCTGCGAAATTTGGATCCAAGACGTGGACTATGCAACGGAACCAGATTGATATGCAAGCAATTTCATCATAAGGTAATTGAGGCAGAGATAGTTACAGGATCGAATATTTTTCTTCCAAGGATTGACTTTATTATTGGAAACCATCAGGGGCTTCCATTTCAAATGAAGCATCGTCAGTTTCGAATCATGCTTGCTTTTGGGATGACTATCAACAAAGCACAAGGGCAAACACTTGGAATTCTTGGTCTATATCTTGCATCATCGATCTTCTCTCATGGACAATTGTATGTTGCAATGTCACGTGTACAAAGTGCAGCTTCTATGAGGATTGTTGTCAATACTGAAAACACTCAAGCAGAGTCCTACTACACTCCAAACATTGTATTCAAGGAAGTATTACAACTAGCGAGCTCATAACAATAAGTTCAAATTGACATTGTGGCTCTCACTTAAAGTCAAACACACTTGATGTTAAATTTTATTCATATCTCTTAGATCAAAGCATTGCCCACAGATGGATCCTTGACGCAGTGCCTCGTATGTAGTGGGTCACATCACAGAATTCATTCGAGGTATTTATCTTCTTTTTTGAATTATTTTATTAACTTGACCTATTATTTTCTTGAGAAGATTATACATTGACTTACTCTGTTGAAGATCCACCGCAATGGAGAGGAAGAGTTCCTGCTATGTTTTTGGTGATCTTATTTGATACAACTCATATTATATTGTAAGAGTTTTTTTTTTCATACATGGTATATTGGTAGTTTTAAGATTTTATTGCTCTACATAATTCATGGATGCTTTTGCACAGATCACTCCCATTGAGGTTTTATCATCGTAGGTGTTTATGAAATGCTATACTTAGGTAGAGATATGTCTATGGAAGTTCTTGGATACTACCATGTTGCCTTTTCTTCGGACCACGAGCATTGTCAAATTCAAGTTAATATTTGGTTTGTGAGTGACGAGAGGCCAGTCAATGCACAACAGGTGGGAGTTGCTGGAGACCGCACTACACCATATCGATTGAGGATATTTACTCAAGTTGAAACACCATCTCGTATCTTGCAAAATGTATACAACATAGGTCCTTGGACTTATAGAATCGCTAATGTGGTCTCTCGAAGGCTACACTTTGAATAACTGTTTTGTATTGTCTCTTTGCAAAGTTGTGAAGTTTCAAAGTCCTTTGAATTGCTTTCATTTCTCTCTCTCTCTTAAATCCTTCACTAAAACAAAAGAAAGAAGGACATGGTTCTCTACGGCATGATCGCCAAAGTCTTCTTTATTCTACTTCATCTTTGTTCCTCTTAAACTTCCAAATCTGTGCTGTTAGAGCAGATAAAGAATGGCACGATACATCATGGTTTCGTACACCCTCAATGATGTACCTACTTATATTAGAGGTATGTAAATGTAAAATCTTATCTTTGTTACTTACTTTTACCATGAATGAGAACTTTGTGGCCTTTATTTTGTATGTTTACACGTGTTACATTTTTTCTAGATCCTCCATTGTGAAGGGGTCCTGCACATGCTGAGGATATTGTTCGTATTATCGAGGATTTTGAGATCCTTCGGTGCGTATAGCTTGAACTTGAATCCATATGACGTTAAATGTGTTGTTACTTTTTATGTATGAATGGTTGGTTGTTATTTCCATTGCAGGCTTCAATATTATTGTAGACATTCTGTCTTGGCATTATATGAAGCACGATATTTTAGAAGTGTTGTAGGTTATTATCACATAGAGTTTGATATAGATGATATGCGAATCACTATACGAGAGTTAGGTATGTAACAACCTCTCAATTGCACTTTTCATACGATCCTTATGGAGTGAATGAATGGATGTTTAGAATCTATTCTTTAGGTGAATCACCTCGACACCTCGGTCGCAGTGTTCGACATGTCGGACCTTGGATCTTGAGAGTTCCAAGTAAAGTGTGTCGTAGGCTCAACTTCTCTAGATGATCGAACTCTTTGATCCAGTGTCTATGCATGCTAAGTACCATATTTTTTTAGTTATTGTTGGCTTATTGAAGTGGGTTTTTATGTACTACATAGATTAATGAGAGAGAGAGAGAGAGAGAGAGAGAGAGAGAGAGAGATTTGCGAATTGCTAATGTAGGTTAACATGGGTCATGATGTATTGGCTATTCTCCCAATACATATAAGGATGATTATATATTTGAAAGTTAAGGAAGAGTACATTTGTCAAGGATATGGTACATGGTGTTGGTGGCATCATTGGGTGTATTCATATGCTGATGGGTGGTATGAAAATTGTGGACGGTTAAGCATTTCACTATTCAAAGTGTCACAAATATTGAGCGAAATAAAATTGATGAGAGTCCTACAAGAACTACATATGGTTGATATTTATTATGCCAATGTTTGTGGTTGTGATATTCAGTTGCGAAAGATATATCACAATCACAAATCTTACATTTCGGATGAAGGATTTGAAATTTTGAAATTAATCGTGAAGTTTATTAATGGGGTATATTGGAGCGATCCTCAACCGTCCAATTATAGAGTAGAATATGAGTCGTTGCAAACAAAATAATTGAGGTTGTTGTAAAGACTTTGACCTAATGAACCTCTTGACACTTTTTGGCATGACAATTAGTAATTGAAATGTTCGTATTGCGCTTATACTTTTTTAAAGTGTTTAAGTGGCCATGTTGATCATCTCTCTCTCTCTCTCTCTATAATTTAAAGCTTTGAGTACTAATGTTGTTTTCTTTTCTTGCAGCCAATTAAATGACCCACGAAATTGTGGATATTTTTTCAAGTGTAAAAAATCTTATTGTTGATGCCTTTGAAGAAAATTTGTTACCTATTGAACGGGGATGGCAATGGGCATGGGAAGTGATTGAGAAAAACTACATTATTTGTGGGTCATATGTAGATGAAGAGTTGTACACGATTTACATCAAGTTGCTTGATCCCTATTTCTTTCTCAACATTAGGCTCATGCTTTTAAAGCAAGAGCTTGAGTTGATTCGTCATTACAAGATTTACTTGAGTTGGGTTTAAAAAATAGATTTAAGAGAAGTTTGTACAACTCCAGCTCAATATCTTGATCCTGTTGAAATAGCACAACTAAGAGTGCTATGCAGATATGTTCCTAAGCCTTTTTGGCAATAATGTAAACTATTTTTTCTTTTGAAATATGACTCTTTAGTCGTGCTTTTATGTAATCTCTCTCTCTCTCTCTCTCTCTCTCTCTCTCTCTCTCTCTCTGCGCAAAAGGGGTTAAATGTATCGGGAGTAGTTTAAAGGGGCCAAAGACAGAAAGTGTCGATCGTATGAGTGTCAGTAGGCAGGGCACGCGAGCTAGTCATATTAACATGTTTCCCATCAAGACAACGACATGCGGCTAAGGTGTTTACTCTCCTATGAATATATGAGCTAGTGCAGAATTTGCTACGATACCAGGTTTAACGTTTAGGGGTTTTCGGAAGAATTGAACTTAAGTCCGTTCGTCGAGTGTGAAATCTTAACAGGCCATTTCTACAGCAGCTGCCATGGCGAGCTCGTTTATGAAGTCCTTCTCGCTTTGCATCATTTAGCTCTTTCTCCATTCTCCATTACACTCTGTGAGATCGGCATCCTCTGTTTTTGGTTATGGGCAGACCTAAAGCTCACAAAAAGCTCGTGGATTCGTATACCATCAATGGCACGAACAAGGTTGTTCAAGGTGCGTTGAAATTTTCTGTGCGTCCATATGCTGTTTATGCTACCCAAATTATGCTCTGTGTGTGTGTGTGTGTGTGTGTGTCTGAGGAACATAACATGCCACGTAAAATTGCTGAAGCACTAAGCCCATAAGAAAAGCTACAATATGGCTTGTTTTGCTCTCTTGGTTGAGTATATTGTTTCTCTACGCTCAATTCAGCTATCGTGCTAGAGTACATTGTCCATCTCAGCTCAAAAGAAGAGATTTGAGCTGACTTTCACCTATTTACAGTGGGGGATGCAGTTCTGATGCGGAACAATGAGTCGGACACACTCCCTTATGTAGGCAAGGTAGAAAAATTATGGGCAGATAGTCGCAACCATGTGAAAGTGGATGTACGTTGGTACTACAGACCTGAGGAGTCTAAAGGGGGACGAAGGCAATTTCATGGCTCAAAGGAGTTATTCTTATCAGATCATATCGATACACAAAGCGCAGATACTATTGAAGGAAAATGTACTGTGCATACTTTCAAGACCTACACCAAGCTGGAAAATGTAGAAGTCGATGATTATTTCTGTCGATTTGAGTACAAAGCATCTACTGGCGAGTTTGCACCTGATAGAGTTGCCGTGTAAGTACTTGTGAGTTTCTGGTTCTTTTGTTTTGTGATCGCAATTATGTAGAATCTTTTTGGAAATTGTTATTTGCTCTGCTGTGGCTTGTGAAAATACTATTGCATGCATGTTGCAGATCTTTCTATATATATGTATGCTTGTGTGTGTGTGTGTGTGTGTGTGTGTTGTGTGGGAGCATTTACACCCACTATTGGGCATTGGCAATGTTAGTGGGGATGTCGTATATTTACTCAATACTATGTATGGTGGAGCTGATGTTTTTATTGTCTTGTGGATGGATGTTATATGACGAGTCTAGAATCTGCACTTCCGCTTTTAGGGTCATTTGGGCCAGTTTCTTGGATTCATCTAGACATATGTAAAAAGGTATCAGTTGACATGTGGATTCCACCTATAGAAGTTTGATCAATTGACATTTTGTAATGTCTTTCTATACTAAGTGTTACATTTGCCCTATCAACTACCATTTTGCTACACCTTTGGATTCATGAGAGGATCTTTGTTTGTAGTAGACCTTTGTGTTGTTATACGCTCGTGTGCGTGGTATCTTGTCGTAGTCATAGTTTGAGACATCCGAGAAGCATACACATACTCATACAGGTATGGATGTATGTTATAAGTATATTTCAAGGAGTTGCGTGAAACATATGTGACTCTTAATTTTAGCCAATTTTGTAGGTAAATATGCTGTCAAAAAAGCCTTAAATGTTTAAACAACGTTGCAACTTACAAGTTACAACTTAACATTGAACATTTAACACTAGATTTCATAGAGTCCAAAATTTTGAAGTTTTAAGGCTTTTTGACACTTTACACAAAGACAAGAATGCTTGGGCTTTTACACTTTGCAATTGCTTCGTGTGTTTGAACACTTTCAAACACACGAAGCAATTGCAAATGAGCTCAACTTTGATGATGAAATGGAATGGAACCCGAAAGTTATTGATCCGGAATGTTCAGATGTCGAAGAAATTGATGACATGGTGCTTGTGATTGAGGGGACGGATGAGCTATAAAGTTTGTATTATATTCTCAATTAATTTTGTAATGCGAAAGCTGTGTGGAGTTTAGCTTCACAATCTCTCTCTCTCTCTCTCTCTCTCTCTCATTGTCTCTCTTTCTCTCCATCTTCTTTCTATCATTGTCGGAAAGAGGGAGGGAGAGAGAATAACATTCTAAAAAAATACCAATAATTTGCAAATATTTGCAACCTCAAACATGTGTATGCTTCAAACTATGTATTATGAGCATAGATTGATACTTAGGTCTTTGCCACTATTTAGCACCGATGCTGTTAGTGAGGATGTTTTAGGATTCAATCACTGTTTGCATGATAGAGCTGTCGGCTATTTTTCGTGTGAATCACTAACATGAACCTATAACTTCCATTTTCTTCTATTGGGGCTACATTGTACTTTGTGTCACGATATTCTACGAGTACCTTAGTCACCCTAGAATTTATAACAATGTTTATGAAGAACTGAGCTAACTCATGGCTGTCAGAGTAGATATGAATTTTGCCGCTTTAGTCAGACGATTGAGCCAAATGACATCATGGCCTGTTTAGCACATTTTTAATGTACAACCTTATCGAGGTGGTATTGCACACTCTACCGCACGTAGCTCTCAATAATTTGCTAAACCAATAGAAATATTATGCACCAAGGCCATATTTTTGTGTATACCAAGGTGTCTTGCACTTTGTGCATCATGACATGTCAGAGTAGACAATGCAGCAGTGTTGAGATGGATAGAGAAAGCATGAGAGAGACAGATTCTCTGAACCAACACACTCGGCAATGAATTAGATGATTATATTAATGGAGGTTGCGGGTCTTATATACCCCTCAACTGAATTTCCTGACTTAATTCTCATGTCAAATAAGGTTAAAAATACCTAAAATGATAAAATAGATAAATAGGATCATGTAACAAACTTGGACACTCCAAGTCAAGAATCAATCGGGATAGCACCAAATAACCACTTCAAACAATTCACAGATCACAATAGATTTACACTGGCCCGGCAGAGTTCCGTGCCTAGAGATATTGGCCCCAAAGACTCGCGCCCCTTTCGGTATTTCTTTTTGTGTTAATTAGTTCAAAGTACAAGAGAGTGGGTCGGGATTCACTCTTAGACTCTGCGTCCAGATGCTTTGAGAAGTGAATGCCCAAACCACTTATTTAAAGTTACAAGGGATGCCCAAAAGCAAAGCCCCAAAAGCTTGAAAGCAAAAGCAATTTTTCTCTCCCTCAATGAGAGTAAAAATAAAAGCAATCAACTCTCTCTCTCTCTCTCTCTCTCTCTCTCTCTCTCTCTCTCTCTCTCTCTCTCTCTCTCTCTCTCTCTCTCTGTGCCCAGCGTAGAGGCAAAAACAGCCAGCGCAATTTTCGGGACTGGCGTACTGCCACGTCAGCAGGCCAGCGCATTTTCCGGAATTCTCTCTTGTTGCCCTAGGGTTAGGTTTTCCAGGAACTAGGGTTTGTAGGAAATTAGGGTTTTTTTTGGCAAAAATTAGGGTTTTTGTTGTCTGTAGCCACGTCATCACTTTGTGACATACCCCCCTCTTGAAAGCATTGTAATCGATCGTGATTACGTCTGTAAAACGACAAAAGCAATAAACCGTCTTAGCAGACACTGACTGTTAGTACCTACGTACTAGGAACACACATCTAGCACATGTACCAAAATCGACAGTCACATTACACGACATCACAGGACATCACTAGACATCACAGGACATCACATGACATTCAACATTCATTCGGATCTTAGAGCATGATTTATCGGCAATGTAGCTAGCAATCACATCTGGGTCCAATCGGGACCTCATCGATGTCTGATTGACTAACCCCTATTGCAACCATGTCTATTCGAGATCAATCAAACCAAAATGCTGCAGTCATTTCGTCTATCAGTTCCTGCACTTAAGAGAAGTCAAGAACAGATTAGTATCATAATTAGGAATTCCATTTCATAAAGTCATACAGCAGAATATTGTCAGCTTTCAGTATCCCTGAAGTTGAAAGAGACATCAATGACTCTAGTATCTAAATCAAGGCATCTGTTGACAAAGGAGCGGAGCGACTCCCCTCTTGTGCATCCCACTGCACCATATCTTCGGCCAAGCTGAATTCTGGGTTCCATTTGGAGTAGACTATGCTAAACCAAAAGCATCGAGGTAAAGTTTCACAATCTGAGGAGTATCTGCTAGTTCCTTCTCCTCCATCCACTTCGCATCCAATGCAGGATAGTTCTTGAACTTAATTAAGAACCGCCTTCGGACTTTACCTTTAGTCTTCGTATCCTTATGTGCCAAAATTTGTTCAGGAACAAGGATCTCCTCGTTTTCTTCCACTTCGGGTTGCTCATCAGGCTCCCCATCATCAGGCACATCACCCTTAAAAGGTTTCAAGAGACTCACATGGAATGTATTGTGAATCCTCCAAGTATCTGGCAGTTTCAATTGGAAGGAGACATCTTTTATCTTTTCGTTGATTTGGAAAGGTCCGTAGTATCGCATATTAAGCTTTGGAAAAAGCCTCTCCTTTCCCTTTTTCTTTCGTAGGCGTGCCTTCTCAAGACGTAAGAGCACCCAATCATCCTCCTTCAATTTCATGTCGCGACGATGGCGATCCGCTACCTTTTTCCGTCGTTCTTGAGACTTCTGCAAAGTCTCACGAACCTTGGCAAAAGCCGTATCCAAATCTCGCATATATTCATCCGCTTCAAAGATTTTATCTTTCGTGCTTAGGAAGGGTGGAACCTTTGCAGCACCTTCAACAATCTCAAATGGCGCCTTCCCCGTCGAAGAGTGTATCGTGTTATTGTAGGCAAATTCCACCAAAGGTAAGTACTTTTCCCGTTGAGTCTTCTGATCAGAGATATAAGAATTCAATAAATCTAGAACCATTGAATTTGCAATCTCAGATTGCCTATCAGTGTGCGGGTGGAACGATGACGAGAACTGCAACCGCGTGCCAATGTTCTCCCAAATTGCCTTCCAAAACAAACTCGTAAATCTGGGGTCTCTGTCGGAGACAATCGTCTCAGGCATGTCCTGTAATCTGAAAATGTGGGCCACAAACAGTCTCGCTAAGTTATCCGGCTTGACTGTTTTCTTCACTGGAATGAAATGAGCCTGTTTGCTAAATCTGTCAATAAAAGTCCGGATACCATCGTGACCACTCTGTGTTCTCTTGAGATCAAAAATGAAATCCATCGCAATACTTTCCCAGGGGCGGGTGGGTATGGGTAAAGGCTGTAACAATCCCTGTGCCTTATGCCTGTCAAACTTGACCTTCTGGCATACTAAGCAACTGCGCACAAACTCTTCCACATCCTTTTTGAGTCTCTGCCAAAAGAAATATCTCTCTACCCCCTTCATGGTGGTAGCAATGCCGCGGTGACCCGTAAAAGGTGGACAGTGGCATTCAGTCATAACCTTTTCCCTCAACGGCTGTGTAACGAACAACATAGTCTTTTTCATCAAGTAGCCTTCCCGAAGGGAGTATCCAGCTACTATCTCCCCATCCTGTATCCGTGTGAAAATATCTGCAAAATCTGTATCTGTGGCATACTGATCGACCATATCCTCGAAGCTCCTATGATGTATCGCGGAAATAGCCAGAACCAACGGCTTCTGAGACAAAGCATCTGCCACCACATTCTTCTATCCCTGAACATGGACAATCTGGAAGTGAAACTGTGACAAGATGTTCGCCCACCGCATCTGCTTTTCCAAAAGCTGCTTCTGTGACAAGAAGTAACTCAAACTCTGATGGTCTGTAAAGACGGTAAAATCCGCTTGAGTAGGTAATTCCGCCACTGAGTAAGAGCATGGATAACCGCCAAAAGCTCTTTCTCATATATCTGTGCTGTCATCTCCGGCCTAGAGAACAATCGGCTCTCGTAAGCAATGACATGGCCTTCTTGCATCAAGACCGCACCCAGACTACGACCACAAGCATCACAATATATTTCAAATGACTTTTGCAAGTCCGGCAAAGTCAAAACTGGTCCCGTAGTCAATTTCTCTTTCAAGGTCCGAAAGGCAGTCACCTCTGTGGATCCCCACGAGAAAGGGACTCCTTTCTGTGTCAAGATATGCAAAGGGGAAGCGACCTCTGCAAACTTCCGTATGGACCGCCTTTAGTACGAACACAGTCCCAAGAAGCTTCTAACTTCATGGACATTCTTCAAATCGGGCCAATCACGGATAGTCTCTATCTTGGCCGGGTCGATTTGCACTCCAGCTGCTGCTGAGACAATGTGTCAAAAAGTGTGTTTCTGGTAGGAAAAATTCACTTTTCTTTGCATTAATCACTAACTTGTGATCTCGTAATGCCTGAAAGACTTGAAGCAGATGATCTCTGTGTTCTGCCTCATTCTTGGAGAAAATAATGATGTCGTCAAAGAAAATGTCAACAAATAGCCCGTACTCTCGAAAAATCCTATCCATCATCCGGTTAAATGTCGAAGGAGCATTGGTTAAGCCAAAAGGCATCACCAAAAACTCAAATAACCCAAAAGTCGTCCGAAAGGCTGCCTTGTAAACGTCTCCCGGCGCGATTCGGATCTGATGATATCCACTCTTCAAGTCAATCCTGCTAAAGCACGAGGATCCCTGTAACCTGTCGAGTATATCATCGATCCTAGGAATCGGAAATCTGTTCTTGATGGTGATTTTGTTGAGAGCTCTATAATCGATGCACATCCTCCAAGATCCGTCTTTCTTCAAAACCAACAACACTGGAGAGTAGTACGGTGAAGTACTAGGTTGGACAAGACCCTTTTCCAAGAGGTCTTTCACTTAGTTCATAATCTCTTCATTTTGTGCTCGGCTCACACGGTAAGGTGGTCGGTTCGGTGGTGTGCTTCCAGGTATCAGATCAATGGTATAATCTTCGGGATGAGCAGGGGGTAACTCTCCTGGTAGGTCCTCTGAGAAGCAATCGGCGTGAGAGTGGAGAAAATCTTGGCGTTCTTTATCAAGTTTAGACATATTTGTCCTATCCTTATCGCTCAATTCTTTCATAAAGATCGAGTAAACAAACAGACTGGATTTCATTAATTTTGAAATGGCCGAAGCTGATACAATAGGGACAGACTCGCCCTTTAGTTTAATATCAAGTACAATTGTTTTGCCCTTTTCTGTAGTCAAAGTCGCTTTTCTCGCCCGATTATCGACCACGGCGTTGTTCTTATGGTACCAGGGAATCCCTAAGAGAACATCACAACCCTCCAAAGGCATTATGAAGAAGTTCTCATGCCCCAAATACCCCTGACAATGCAACCGAAGTTTGCCAATGACAGGTGTAATGGGTAGATGTCCTTGTCGGGTGCCGCTAGAACTGCCTCTGCAAGTGGTCCCATCCGATCGGGAGTAATCTCGAGCCGCGCCGCCAATTCCGGTGAAATGAAGTTGGCCTTGGCTCCTCCATCAAAGAAAATCAGGGCCTCTTGATCTTTCACTTGTTGAGCGCGCGGCGGTATGTGCAAGTGAAAGAGCACGCGAGGAAGTGCAATGTGTGTGTGCAGAGAGGGGTGGCGAAAGCCAGCAGGAGAGGAAGCGCTAGCAGAAGAAGAGGGAGAGAGAGAGAGCTCATGTTTTTGGGGAAAACTCAATAAGTGAGTTTTGGGTTTTCCCACTTTTATTATAAGCGACCTTTAAAAAATGTGTCCAGGTTCAAAGTATAAAAATGTACAGAAAGGGGTTATTTAGGCCTTTAACCCAACAACCTCCCACTTAAAGGCATAAATGACGCCTTTAAGTTAACCAACTCCCACCAGTTGTGTGCAATGCTCATGTTGAGCCTTAGTAAGACTCTTGGTGAGAACATCTGCAAGGTTATCCTGTGTATGGATCTTAGTCAAGCTGACTAGACCATCCTCCAATACCTGTCGTATGAAGTGGTACCGCACATCTATGTGTTTGGTACGTGCATGAAACATGGCATTTTTGGCTAAATAGACAGCACTCTGGCTATCACAACCCAACACGGGTGTATGAGTAGGCATGCCAAGTTCTTTTGCAAGTCTGCCCAACCAAATGGCCTCTTTTGAAGCCTCTGTGGCTGAAATATATTCAGCCTCTGTAGTACTCAATGCCACAATTTTCTGTAACCTAGAACACCAAGAGACTGCACCACCAACAATGGCAAATACATATCCACTAGTAGATTTCCTGGTATCCATGTCACCTGCCATGTCTGCATCACAATATCCCTGCAACTATAAGTCACTTTTGCCATAACAGATACACTTTGATTGTGTACCTTTCAAATATCTCAGAATGCATTTGACAACTTCCCAATGCGCTTTGCCAGGATTTGACGTGTATCGACTAACAACTCCCACTACCAGGGTTGTCCACGTTCGACGTACGGGACGTTCCGTACGTATCGTACCGTACCGTACGACTCGTACGTTCCGTACATAAGTCGTCCGTTTTTTATTTTATTTTATTTATTTATTTTTTTTTTTTTTTTGTTTTTGCGGGGCGATTTTTGGTGTGGGAATGTTTTGCATCTCGACTGCATTTGAACAAAAGCCCAATGGCTGCATTGGCTCAAACCACCATGACCTATGTGCGACGAGGCTTGGGTAGCGGATCTACTATGGCCGCCACCACTTTGGAGATCATGATTCTTCTTTCTTCGGACATTGCCGTTTCCAATGTCCATGGACAGATCTTTCATGTTCTAACTTGTAAGACTTAAGTTACAAGTATTTAGTACTAAGCAGTGTTAGAAAAAAGCCGGAGTGTAGTGTATTTTAATCGGTTGAAATTATAAAATCCCGGTTAGATTTTGAGCTTGCCTCTAAGAAAACCGGCAAATTTACACAAGTTTTAGTGTAATTACCGGCAAAAGCTTCAAATTTTGACCTGAAAACTCAAGTTTTCCCTTATTTTGATCGGTTAGGAAAAATGTTTGTTTCTAGCCCTGGTACTAAGTACTAAGGTCGATGTCATGACTCATATGATCTATCATGTGTAAGACGCATGATTTTTTTTTGCATCGTACGTTACGTCACCGTACGTCTAATTTTTTTTAGTTCGATTAGTACCACACGTCTTCGTACGTGTACCCGTCGTACGTGACCGTACGTGTCAACTATGCCCACTGCATAAGCAATGTCGGGATGAGTGGCAACCATAGCATACATAAGAGAACCATAAGCTGATGCATAAGGGATTCCCTTCATTGCTTTCAATGTTACCTCATCCTTTGGGCAATCTGCTTTGCTAAGCTTAGTGTATGGAGGTAAAGGTACTCCAAGAGGCTTAGCATCAGCCATATTAAACCTATTAAGTACTTTTGCAATGTACCTTTCTTGAGATAAAAACAACAATTTCAGCTTTCTATCTCTTTTAATACGCATGCCCAAAAATATGCTCTGCATCACTCAAAACCTTCATAGCAAATGTTGAATTTAGCTTACGTTTCAGAGCATCAAGACTAGTCTTATGTTTTCCGGCAAGCAGCATGTCATCAACCTAGAGAACAAGTATGATGGGACTACCATCTTCATCCCTTTTCGTATACAAACAATGATCTGCATGGTTGCGTTTAAAGCCTTGAGACAGCATAAAAGTGTCAAACTTCTTATACCATTGCCGTGATGATTGTCTCAAACCATACAAAGCTCTTTTCAGTTTGCATACAAGTTCCTCACGTGTAGGAACTACAAAACCTTCAGGTTGTTTCATGTATATGTCCTCTTCAATGTCACCGTGCAAAAACGCCTTCTTTACATCCATTTGATTCAGTTCCAAATCAAGCACCGCAACAAGAGCAAAAAGGACACGTAAAGTTGTAAGCTTTACAACGGGAGAAAAGATTTCTTGAAAATCAATTCCTTCTTTCTGTGCATATCCTTTTGCAACCAATCTTGCCTTGTACTTTGGTTTTTCATCCACAATCTTAATCTTGTATACCCATTTGTTAGGAAGTGTCACAAAAATACGGAAGCGTAAACTGACGTTTAATTGCACTTCAAATACTCAAGAGAATTAGAGGGGGCGAGAAAACTTGACACTTCATTGGGGACCAGAAGATGGGCTGGTCCCCCCCCATAAAGAGAATATCTTTATTACTAAGGGAGAATCTTTACAAGCACAGGAACGGGGCATACGCCCGTCCTCTATTCTTTCTTCTGTTCTGTTCTGACTACTGACTGAGAAAGTGTTTCCAATTTCTTACTGCTTAGGGGATTTTCCCTCTTCTGCGAGACTGGTTGGAAGCTCTCGAAAAGAGAGTCTATCTTCCGAAACAGCTCATTGGAAGCTCTCACAGAAGAGAGTCCATCTTCCGTTATGTGTTGCCTTCATGCTCATTCCTTCATGCATAGAACACAAAAGAGAAACAAGCAAAATGCACACGCACATGCTTGCTGTAATTTTCTGCACATAACCTGAAATTCTTACCTGTGCGCACCCCTACGCCGAAACAGAGGTCTTCTTCGCGATGGAATCGCGCCAAACTTGATGTAGACTTAGGATAAGGAGAGAGAAGAGGATTTCTATGGCTGATTTGCTGAAAACAGCCCTAATCGAGGTGATTAGGGGCTGAAAACAGAGAATTACAGCAGCCGCACTCTGCTAAGAGAGCGTCTACGGCAGCTTCTCGCGATGAAACTTCACCAGAAGGTGTCTATGACTGTGAGATCCCTTGTTCTTGACAATGGGAGCACAAGGCTACCACATATGTCGCAAGGGGCTGCTCTCAAGCTTCAATGGAGGGCTCCACCGCGTAGAGCACGCTCACATTAGGGGGGTAGGTGCACTGCCAGCCCTGAAAATGGGGGAGGGGGGGCTCCTAAATAGCCATCAGGGAGAGGGGGCGCTAGGAAGAGAGAGAGGGTGAGAGTGAGAGTGAGAGAGAGTTAGTTTGCATTGGTAAGTGTGCCACTTGGCACACTTACTTTAAAAACTTAAAAACCATTCAACTTTTGACTTTAAAAACTTCTAGCTCATTAATTAAAAATGTGCAACTAACTAACAACTGCTACCAATGATTCTTTTATGAAAACACCAAAGGTCTGTCGGCGCAATGCCGCACCGACACTGCACCGCCTTTACCTGTTCACACTTGTCCGGCCGCCCGCCCGGGTACGGACCGTTAAATTTAACGAGACTTATCCTAAGGCTTTTTTAGCTTTATTAGCCTTAGGGTCACTGTTCTAAGGACCCCATCTCATTCATGTGCTTGTACTGACGCGCGTATTTTTCTGAGCCTAAAATCTGAGGCTACTGCTTACCCCTTTCTGAAGACCCGATTTCCCAATCATTAGGGCTTCAGGGTAATTTCTGCTAAGGTCCCTCTGAGGTGTTCCAGCCCACATTTAGGCTCACCTGAGGCCTTAGAACTGCTAGGTCTATTCTGGTGTGCACACAACTAATTAGATAATTCTTTTCTCGTAAATAAATTAATTATTTACAAAGTCTGACTTAGTTACATCCCTCTTGGTTCTAAACAGTTGACCTCAACTGTAGAGCGTCAACATAACTGTGCAAGATGTCAGGGTAGTCCTTGAGATTGGACTCAGTCATCCACTTTGCATCTAAAGGAGTGTAATTCTTGAACTTGACTAAATACTTTCGATGTAGACTCCCCGACTTGAGTTGTCTCTCCGAGTGGTGTATTATCTGTTCAGGTTGAAGGATTTCCTCAGTCTCTTCGACTTCTGGAGGATCTTCTTGTACGGGCGTCACTGGAGGAGGTCCAACATATGGTCGGAGGAGACTGACATGAAAAGCATTGTGGATGCGCGAGTTAGAAGGCAAATCCAATCTGAAAGTCACATCATTGACTTTATCTGTAATTTTGAAAGGGCCGTAGAATCTATGGGAAAGTTTGACAACTTTCCCTTTGCCAATCCACTTTTTCAATCTAGCTTTCTCAAACCGAAGCAGGGCATATTGTCCTTTTTCAAGATTGAGATTCCTTCTGTGCTTGTCTGCCTTTCTCTTCTGTTGCTCTTGAGTTTGAAGAATCGCTTGCTTTACTTGTTGATGGGCAATATCAATATTGCGCACAAATTCATCTGCGGCGAAGATGTTTTCTTTGGTCACCATAATAGGAAGTAAGAGTGGCTTCCCATAAATAATTTCGAAAGGGGCTTTACCAGTTGAGGAATGTATGGTATTATTATACGCAAACTCAACTATTGGTAAGTACTGTTCCCATTCGGATTGTCGTTCCGAAACATAGCACTTGAGGAGATCTAAAACAGTGGCATTAGCGATTTCGCTTTGACCATCTGTTTGAGGATGATAAGCTGATGAAAAATCAAGCTTAGTTCCCAAGTTTTCAAACAATGCCTGCCAAAATAGACTAGTCATGCGGGGATCTCTGTCGCTCACAATAGTCTTTGGCAATCCATGGTGTTTAAAAATCTGAGCTAGAAATATTCTAGCCATGTGATCAGCTTTGATCGTCTTCTTTACTGGAAGGAAATGTGCTTGCTTACTGAACCTGTCTACTATAGTCCAGATTGCATCATTTCCATTCTTGGATCTAGGAAGATCCGTAATAAAATCCATGGCAATACTTTCCCATGGCGTGTTAGGCACAGGGAGCGGCTGAAGCTTGCCATAAACTTTATGTCTGTCATATTTCACTTTTTGGCATACTAAACACTCACGTATATGTTTTTCAATGTCCGCACGGAGTGTTGGCCCAAAGAAATACCTTTCGAGGGCACTAGTGGTGGAAGCAATTCCCCGATGCCCGGCATAAGGAGAATTATGTGCTTCATCCATCACCTTTTGTCGTAAGGGCTGAGCTATGCATATTGCTTGTTGACGATAGAGTGTATTATCCCTGATAGAATAAGGTGGCTTTGAGTGACCAGCTTGAAGATCTGCCCAAATTGTGGCGAAGTCTGGATCTTGAGGATACATCTCGCTGAGAGATTCTAGTTCCTCATGATAAATTGTTGTGAGTGCATTGATCTTTGGACGCCTGGAGAGAGCATCTGCAACTGCATTCTTTGTTCCAGAAGTGTGTAAAATCTGAAAATGAAACATTGAAAGAAAGTTGGCCCATCTCATCTGCTTTTCTGATAACTTTCTCTGTGTGAGAAAGTAGCGAAGACTTTGATGATCTGTCTTGATAATAAAATCAGCTCCTAATAGATAGTGTTTCCAAATGGAAAGAGCATGAATTACTGCCAGTAGCTCTTTTTCGTATATGGAGGCATGCAACTCTGCATCTTTAAGGCGCCGACTTTCATAGGCTATCGCGTGACCCTCTTGGTTCAGAACTGCTCCTACACAATCTCCAGATGCATCGCAGTATACCTCGAAAGGTTTGCGAAGATCAGGGACGGTGAGAACATGTCCGTGACTGAGTAGATACTTAAGCTTTTCGAAAGCTTGTTTTTGTCCAAACCCCCAATGGAATGGAATCCGCTTCTTTGTCAGGTCATGGAGGGGACCTGCTATCGCGGCAAAAGCTCGAATGAAACGCTGATAATAAGAACAGAGGCCAAGGAAACTTCGTACATCATGTACTGTAGTTGGCGTAGGCCATTCTACAACTGCTTGAATCTTATCAGGGTCCATTCTCACCTGGTTGTGAGATACTATATGGCCCAAATAGTGGATTTCTTTTAGAAAGAACTCACTCTTCTTAGCATTCACAAATAATTTGTGTTTGCGTAATTCTTCAAACACTACGGCGAGATGCTTATAGCGTTCGTCTTCCGTCTCTGAGAAGATTAAGACGTCATCAAAGAAAACGCCTGTAAAGCTTCTGTATGAGTGGAAGATTCTATCCATCATTCTGTTGAATGTAGCTGGTGCATTAGTGAGTCCAAAAGGCATCACTAAGAATTCATACAACCCGAAGGTTGTTCTAAATGAAGTCTTATGCACATCCTGAGGAGCTATGCGGATTTGATGATAACCGCTCTTCAAGTCTATACGACTAAAGACACTGGCTCCTTGTAACTTATCAAGAATGTCGTCAATCCGAGGGATTGGAAATCGATTCTTGATTGTGATCTTGTTTAGAGATCTATAGTCTATGCACATGCGGAATGTGCCATCCTTTTTCTGTACTAGCAAGATAGGTGAACAATATGGAGAAGTACTAGGCCTTATTAAGCCCTTCTCCAAAAGTTCGTTAACCTGCTTGAGAATTTCCTCTTGCTGCATTAGACTAACTCGATAAGGGGGCTGATTTGGAGGAGAACTTCCTGGGATCAAATCAATGGTATGATCCTCAGGTCGCGAAGGTGGGAGTTCATTTGGAAGTTCATCTGCAAAACAATCTTTATATCTTTCTATTAACTTAAGTCTTTTTTGCTCTAAAGAGGAAGAAAGTTGTGAAACAGACACATCTCTCTCTCTTGCAAAAATCAAGTACGCTGAAACACACTTTTTCATTTCTTTCTTGATGGCAATGTGGTTGGCGATAGGAATACGCTAGTCACCTGCATCTGCAAGTACAAGATACTCCTTTCCTTTATGAGCAAAAGATAAGGTTTTCTGAACATAGTCAAGAATGGGATGCATCTTGTAGTGCCAAGGCATTCCCAAGATAACATCGCATCCTTCAAGTGAAGCTAGTAAGAAAGACTCTTGATCCTTGTAGTCGTCGACCTTTAGATTCAACTTCCCTATGATTGGAGTAGAGTTTGAGTTTTGCCCTTTGAAAGCAGATTGCGCTTGAATAGAGACTCCGAAACGATTGGGCTGCAAGTTCAGGTCGTCAGCTAGCTTGGTAGAGATGAAGTTGTCTGTGCTACCAGGGTCAAACAAAATAAGAGCCCGCTGGTTGTTGATACTACCCCATGCTTTGAGAAGAGCTCTTTCTTTTCCATCCTTGGTTGTATTTCCCTGTACATCTGGGACTGCATTGGAAGAGGGTGGTTGTGGAGGTTTGGTTGGACAGTCACCCTTCATATGACCAACTTGTCCGCACTTGAAGCATCTTCCTTCACTAATGTATGTTCGCAACTCAACAGGAGAGAGATATCTCCCTTTCTTGGGCTGATTTGGCTTTGCTTCTGCTTCGGAGGCGGTTCTTTTCTTCTTTTGAGAAGTAGTAGAAGAGGTAGGCTGCTCATGGAGAGCCTTCTGCTTAGCATGGTAAGTGCTTTGCTCCATCTTCCTGGGAGTACCCTTGTCATGTATTCCATCAGCTATGCGGGTTGATTCCATAAGTATCTGCAAGTTACCTCGAGGGTAAAGCTTCATAGCCTTTTGCAAGGCTTCATGCAAACCTGCTTCAAACTTGCGCATCTTCTCCGAGTCGTCAATCTTCTTGAATGGAGTGACTTTCAAGAGAACGTCCCAAAACCTATCCACATAGCGTGGAACGGTTTCGTTCTCTGACTGTGAAAGTCGATCCCATTCTTTCTTTACCTCTTCCTCATAGTCTGGAGGAAGGAACTGTGCGTAGAACTCCTCCTTGAAAGCGGTTCAATCTTGAGGTTTGCGTTCTTCCAGGATAAGGGTTAACCACCAATTGCTTGCGGTGCCTTTCAGGTACAAACTAACATGGCGAAGCTTGGATCTTTCTTTAAAATTCCCTTCAGCAAATGCAACTTCAAATTGGCGGATGAAAGCCAAAGCTTTGTCATTATCACGCCGTCCATTGTAGGTGTCGAATTTCACATCTTTATCTCCCGACTTGAATGTTCTCTGCCTGTGGTGCTTCTTCTTATGGTGCTCCTTCTTTCGATGCTTAGACTCCTTGGGGACAGGAGTCCTTTCCCTTGAATGTACTTCTTGCTGCGACGGATCGTCGAGAAACATGTCTTCCGGAGAAACTATGTCTTCCAGATCCTTCATGAAAGAGAACTGAGGGGAATCAGGGGGATCCTGCTCTTGAACTTTTGGATTAAACCGCACATGACGTTCTGGAGATTTCTTCTGCTTCTCGTGCATGCGGGAAGTTCCAATCAAAGGATCTTTTCTTGGTTGTGGCGCCTTTGGGTTCTGCGGAATTTCTCCCGACCCCATCGGCATTTTCTCCTTCCCTTTTTCAAGAGTATGGAGAATCTTTTGGACTTCTGGATGGGAGAGAGCTTTCTGCACTCTTCCACCTGCTGTTGAAGGAGAGAGAACTCTATCTCGCGTCCTCCCATTTCTGTAGTCTGCCAAGAGTCGTCAATCCCTTCAGGAAGAGAGAGAGGACCTTGCTCTGATACCACTGACACAAAAATACGGAAGCGTAAACTGACGTTTAATTGCACTTCAAATACTCAAGAGAATTAGAGGGAGCGAGAAAACTTGACACTTCATTGGGGACCAGAAGATGGGCTGGTCCCCCCCCATAAAGAGAATATCTTTATTACTAAGGGAGAATCTTTACAAGCACAGGAACGGGGCATACGCCCGTCCTCTATTCTTTCTTCTGTTCTGTTCTGACTACTGACTGAGAAAGTGTTTCCACTTTCTTACTGCTTAGGGGATTTTCCCTCTTCTGCGAGACTGGTTGGAAGCTCTCGAAAAGAGAGTCTATCTTCCGAAACAGCTCATCGGAAGCTCTCACAGAAGAGAGTCCATCTTCCGTTATGTGTTGCCTTCATGCTCATTCCTTCATGCATAGAACACAAAAGAGAAACAAACAAAATGCACACGCACATGCTTGCTGTAATTTTCTGCACATAACCTGAAATTCTTACCTGTGCGCACCCCTACGCCGAAACAGAGGTCTTCTTCGCGATGGAATCGCGCCAAACTTGATGTAGACTTAGGATAAGGAGAGAGAAGAGGATTTCTATGGCTGATTTGCTGAAAACAGCCCTAATCGAGGTGATTAGGGGCTGAAAACAGAGAATTACAGCAGCCGCACTCTGCTAAGAGAGCGTCTACGGCAGCTTCTCGCGATGAAACTTCACCAGAAGGTGTCTATGACTGTGAGATCCCTTGTTCTTGACAATGGGAGCACAAGGCTACCACATATGTCGCAAGGGGCTGCTCTCAAGCTTCAATGGAGGGCTCCACCGCGTAGAGCACGCTCACATTAGGGGGGGTAGGTGCACTGCCAGCCCTGAAAATGGGGGAGGGGGGGCTCCTAAATAGCCATCAGGGAGAGCGGGCGCTAGGAAGAGAGAGAGGGTGAGAGTGAGAGTGAGAGAGAGTTAGTTTGCATTGGTAAGTGTGCCACTTGGCACACTTACTTTAAAAACTTAAAAACCATTCAACTTTTGACTTTAAAAACTTCTAGCTCATTAATTAAAAATGTGCAACTAACTAACAACTGCTACCAATGATTCTTTTATGAGAACACCAAAGGTCTGTCGGCGCAATGCCGCACCGGCACTGCACCGCCTTTACCTGTTCACACTTGTCCGGCCGTCCGCCCGGGCACGGACCGTTAAATTTAACGAAACTTACCCTAAGGCTTTTTTAGCTTTATTAGCCTTAGGGTCGCTGTTCTAAGGACCCCATCTCATTCATGTGCTTGTACTGACGCGCGTATTTTTCTGAGCCTAAAATCTGAGGCTACTGCTTACCCCTTTCTGAAGACCCGATTTCCCAATCACTAGGGCTTCAGGGTAATTTCTGCTAAGGTCCCTCTGAGGTGTTCCAGCCCGCATTTAGGCTCACCTGAGGCCTTAGAACTGCTAGGTCTATTCTGGTGTGCACACAACTAATTAGATAATTCTTTTCTCGTAAATAAATTAATTATTTACAAAGTCTGACTTAGTTACAGGAAGAGCCTTTCTCCCTTTAGGCAATGGCACAAGATCCCAAGTATCATTTGCATAGAAGGATTTCATTTCCTCTTGCATTGCAAGCTCCCACTTACTGCTTGACTCACATGTCTTTGCCTCTTTATACGTAAGAGGCTCTCCCTCATCTGTCAACATAACATGATGCAAAGAGGGCTCAAAGCGTTGTATCAACCTTCTGACACGAGTAGACCTGCGTACCCAATGATCTACATTCGCAGGCACAGGTTCTACATTAGGAGGCAACTCATTTTCAACATGCTCATGATGCTGAAAATCATTTTCAGCCATGACAGGTGGCGGTCCATCCTCATTTGGAGCATCTAAATCATGTCCTACCTCTTTTGGCTCAAGGTTAACCGGCTGATTATCAATTTCAGCTTGCGGTAATGCATCCTGAGGCTCTTTTTCAGCATCAATAGGTGGCAAGAGAGGCTGAAATTTGACCGATTTCTTGTCAATTTCAGAAGATGTAGCATTTTTCAGCAATTTAACCTCATTGAACACTACATCTCGGCTGCGTACTACCCTCTTAAACTGAGGCAACCATATCCTGTAGCCCATTTCACCCTCTTCCCCATAACCTAGGAAGAGTCCTTGGATGGACTTGGCATCTAGCTTTGTTCTCAAGTCATTACGAACATGGACAAAAGCCTCGTAGCCAAACACTCTCAAATGATCATAAGAGGCAGGTTTGCCAGACCAAACCTCCTCTGGAATGTCATTTTTCAGCGTACTGTTAGGAGAGCGATTGCATACATGAACTCCAGTTTTCAAAGCCTCTCCCCAAAACCCATGAGGGAGATTAGCCGTGGACAACATGCAACGCACTCTCTCACGTAAAGTACGGTTATACCTCTAAGCCACACCATTAGAAGATGGATTATAAGGGGCTGTCAACTCCCTTTTAATCCCATATTCTTCGCAATAACGCTGAAATTCAGCAGACGTGTACTCCCCCCCATTGTCAGATCTCAGACATTTAAGCTTACTACCCTTTTGCGTGCTCACAACAGCATGAAACCTCTTAAATGCATTAAATGTCTCACTTTTATTCTTTAACAAATATGCCCAGCCTTTCCTAGTGCAATCATCAATGAATGTAACAAAGTATGATGCACCACCAAAAGACTTAACAGGCATTGAACATACATGGGAGTGAATTAAATCAAGAGCATTAGCTTTGCGCGAGACACCAGAATAATAAGAAGACTTCTTTTGTTTACCATACAAACAATCATTACAAAAATCTAACTTGGTGCCCTTTACATCAATCCTCTTCAAAGAGGAGAGCACATCAAGTCCCTTCTGGCTCATATGGCCAAGTCTTTTGTGCCACAACTCCAAATGAGAAGCAACTTCGGCCACTGCAAGAAACTTACCAGGCAAAGCTTTGCCATGTAAATAGTACAATGTACCACTCTTGCATCCCTTAAAAATGAGCATTGATCCCTTAAGCAACTTCCATGAACCCCCAACAAAAATGATTGTATAACCCTGTGCATCCATCTGGCCAACAGACAATAGACTCTTCTTGATGCCTGGTACATACCTTACATCTTTAAGCATAAACTCTTGGCCATTGTTTAATGCCAAGCGCATAGTGCCCATTCCTTCAATGTCACAAGCATGGTTATTCCCAAGGTAAACCTTGCCATACTTGCTTGCATGATAAGAAGCAAAACACTCCACAGATGGAGTCACATGAAATGAGGCACCCGAATCTACTATCCAAGACTGTGTAAGGCCATCATTTGCACTTAGCAATGCATCAATGACATCTCTACGTGAGATAAGTATGTCTTCTGCATTTGCTACAACAAAATCTGAGGGGCATGAAGCTGCAACCAAGATCTCCTCACTGTCGGATAACTCTGTGATAACCACACTAGAGGATACATTGATAGTCTTCGAATCCTTGGAGGAGGTACCTGCTGATTTTTCCCCTTTCTTATCATCTGTCTTCTTCTTCTCCTATGATTCCTTCTTTCTTTCCTGCTCTTTCTTGAAATACCTGCAATCTGGCTTCTTATGGCCTTTTCTGCCACACTGATAACAAGTCACATCCTTATCCCTAGACTTGCTTTTGCTCCTGTTTTGAGTCTTGGTACCTGTATTTTGCTTCTGACTTCTGTCTCTCGCATTGTAAGCAGAACTGCCACCTTCCCCACCACTAGACTTGCGTCTAATTTCCTCATTTAAGATGGAGCCTCGCACTCCATCATATGTGAGGTTGGGGCTATTACTCAAAGAAACCACAAGCGTTTCCCAAGAGTCTGACAAAGTCATCAAAATAAATATGGCTTTCAACTTGTCATCAAAAGGTTGAAGCCCAATATCCTGTAGCTGACTCATAACACTGGTGAAAGCACTTAAGTGCTCAGAAGCCGACTTGGCTTCGTCAAGCATCATGTTCACCAGTTTGCGCATCAAATGCACCTGATTCACAGGGGTGGCATTCTCATAAGTGGCCTTCAACTTATGCCAAATTGCATGTGCAGTGTCCAAGCCCTTTATGTCCACCAGAATGTCATCGGTCACAGCCATTTTGATATAGGCCTTTGCCCTCTTGTTGAGCTTGGCCCAATCCTCATCCGGCATATCCTCAGGCTTTACAGCCAAAAGGGCGTCCTCACAATCCTTGAGGAACAAAATCCCCTGCATCCTGTCCTGCCATAGGTCGAAACCTGTACCGTCAAATCGCTTGATTTCCATCAAGCTCTTGGCATCAGACGACGAGGAAGTAGAGGCCATTTGCACGGATAAAAATGCAGCAGAAAGTGTCTACTAAAAATCTGAAAATTTCCAGTGATCACAATGTACCGCACGTTGCATACAATGTGCTGAAAATTTCAGCAATTAACAAGTATCCCCAATGCGTACTTGCATAAACCCACAAAAGGCGTACATAAACCTCAATTTGTGTACATAAAAACAGTCCAATTCTGAATTTTCTGCAAATTTAGTGTTTTGGTGCATCAATTTGCATCAAATGGACCTATTTTGAGTGGGAAAAGCAAGGGGCATTCACGGGAATCGATTTAGAACACCTACGTTTTGCTGTTTTGACTTGTAATTTTCTGGTTTTTACTTGTTTTGACCTAATTTCAGCCTGTTTTAGGCTGTTTTGGGAACCCTAATCACCCTAGGTGACACCGGAAGCAAAGGGCTTCACGATGAAAGTGGAAATTTGACGCGAGAGAAGCCTTTTGCCTGCTGTCCAATCACCTGGGCAAAGCTTCTGAAACCCTAATCTGGCTCTGATACCAGTTGTTGAGCGCACGGCGGTGTGCACAAGTGAAAGAGCACGCGAGGAAGTGCAGTGTGTGCTGAGAGGGGTGGCGAAAGCCAGCAAGAGAGGAAGCGCTAGCAGAAGAAGAGGGAGAGAGATAGAGCTCACGTTTTTGGGGAAAACTCAATAAGTGAGTTTTGGGTTTTCCCACTTTTATTATAAGTGACCTTTAAAAAATGTGTCGAGGTTCAATATGAACCTGGACAAAGTATAAAAATGTACAAAAAGTTGTTATTTAGGCCTTTAACCCAACATCACTTTGCCCCAAGCTCGACAAAGTTCTGTACTCTCATCCATGGTGTCGGGATCGGTACCCACACAATCTGAAACTAGTCTTGTTTTCATCTTGCCTTTTCGTCCACGTTCCTCAGCTGCTCTCGAACTCTCAGGCCTGTCGTCGTCCTTATCATTCTGTCCTTTCTGTGCCTTTTTAGGGCACTTCGTGTAGATGTGTCCCTGTTCCCCGTATCCAAAGCACTTCCCCTCTTTGATGAATCGAGCTCGCTCCTGAGGAGTAAGCTTGGGTCGTGCGTCCTTTTTCTCTGGGTTGCTCTTTTTCTTTCTACTTTCATTCCCAGAAGTTTGTTCGGCTCGCTGTGTCATGTTCTCATGTGTGGGGTAAGTCAGACTGCCAGAGTGAAATGGCACTTTGCCCATGTTGCAGAGGTGCTGTATCAATTGCTACGAAAAGGTAAGAGGTTTGTTTGGGAAGAAGTTCACACACAAGCTATTAAGAAATTAAAGAAGATGCTTCTTGAGGCTCGGACCTTGAGGAAAGTTGATTATAAATGCGACAAAGGTAAACCGCTCAATCTGCTCTCTGAACGTGATCTTCTTGAATGAAGAGGCGGGTAGAAAAGAGCTCCAGAATCTTTCACAATAAGCATTGATTGTATCTTTCTTGGTCATCCGAAGATGGTTCCAAGGAGCTCGTATATCTCGTTCATATTCTTGCGTCAACCAAGAAGAAATAAAAAGATTTTTGAATTTCAGCCATTTAACTGGCGCAGTCTTGTTTAAAAGAAGTGTGGACCACCAAGTACGAGCATTCCCCTTAAGGTAAGAGGTAGCTCTGCGAATCTTGGAGTGCTCTGAATAGCGTCCTCCCGCTAAAGCAATGTCAAATTGCTGTATGAAAGACAAAGCCTTCGAAGCATCTGAGTATCCTGAAAAAGTATCAAACTTGATCGAGTGGCCACCTTCCTTAAACTCTCGGACTTTCTTGCTTTTATCTTCGAGAAAGTCACCGCGGCACCTATGGCTTCACGCAAGGATCAGTCGACTCCCTCTGCATCTGGAGATGCAGGCAAGGATCACAACGAAGATTCAGACAGAGAGTATGGCCTGCCTCAGCCTACTCAGGCGGAGCAAAGAGAGATAAAGCGTCGTCAATTGATTGGCGATGCAACAAAGATGATGCTCAGTTTTGCGAAGGATCCGAAATTGGTAAAATATATGAGCAAGACTTCTTTCCAAGAAGTGCATGCACAGTGGCAGAAAACCACTACACCACCCCTAAAACCCGCTCTTAAGAAACCTTCTGGTCACAAACAGTATTCAAAGAAGGAATTACAAGAGGTGGTTGATGCACGGATTGCTCAGCTTTTTGACGTTCAAAAGAAAGCCAAAAAGCAGAAGAAAAGCACTGTCTTCTCGGGATATTTGGGTCGTTACTCGACTTTTGACAAGACAAAGAAACAGAAGAAGCGTGTTCGATTTGAAGGAGTACCCAGTTCTGCTTCTTCTTCTTCTTCTCACAGTTCTTCTAGCTCTTCAGATTCGAGCGAAGAAGACAGAAAAGGTAAAAAGCGAAGCAAGAAAGAAAGGGCAAGAAAAAGGCAAAGAAGGCTAAATCTTGCCCAGAGCCTGACAGTTGTACTGAGGACTCGTGTACAGACAGCTCAGATTTTGATGATGGAAACTTCTATGCGAACAAGAAGAATTTTTACAAAGCCAAGATGCTTTGTCTCGGAACCCCCTTGTATTTGTTATTTTTGCAATTCATCATAGAAGCTTTGAGGATATGATTGATCAGTACGCCACGGATCCTGACTTTGTTGATATTTTTTTACTAGGATACATGATGGGGAGACAGTTTCACTGTTTCAGGCTATTCCATACGGGATGGCTTTTTGATGCGGAAAACGATGGTGTGTTACACAGCTCTTGAGGGAAAAGGTTTTGACAGAGTGCCATTGTCCACCTTTTACAGGTCACCGCGACGTAGATAACACCTTGAAAGGTGTAGAGCGTTACTTCTATTGGTCGAGGCTTAAAAAGGATGTGGATGACTTTGTTTGCAGTTGTTTAGTATGCTAAAAGGTAAAGTTTTGACAAGCATAAGGCACACGGACTCTTACAGCCTTTACCCATTCCCACCCGCCCCCGGGAAAGCATTGCTATGGATTTCATCTTCATCTCCCCAAGACTCAAAGAAGGCATGATGGTTTTTGGACAGTCATCAACAAATTCAATAAGCAGACTACCTTCTTTACGGTATAGAAGACAATTAAGCCCGATCATTTGGCGAAACCGTTTGTTTCAGTGATTTAGTGATTTTTTGAATATATGGCATGCCTTAGTCCATTGCTTGGATAGGCATCCCTGGTTGATTAGTTTATTTTGGAGGACAATCTGGGAGAACATTGGCACGCGGTTGCAGTTCTCGTCCTCGTTCCACCGGAATACAGATTGGCAACTTGAGATAGCCAATTCAATGGTTTTGAATTTGTTGAAGTCTTATTTTTCGGATCAAAAGACTTAATGGGAAAAGTTTTTGCGCTTGGTGGAGTTTGCGTACAACAACACACGGGGAAGGCGCCATTTGAAATATTCAAGGGTACTAAGAAGGTTCTTCAATTTCTAAGCACCAACACAAGATTCTTTTGAAGTAGATTTTTGAAACAAAGTCTAGAAGAAGGTATGGAAGGCCATCTAGCCGTTCAAAGGAGGAGAGCTCGTCCTCTTTTGACAATGACTAGATCAAAAAGAAAACCAAGGAGTTCAAGGAAGGGAGTCAGGCCGTTAGGTTTTAGACGTTTTTGAGGCTTTCAGGACACCCATCGAGCCCTCGAGTTTGTACAACAATTTGAGGTCGCCCTCTCCGGAGAGCGGTTCTCTGAACATTCCAAAGAGCGAAAGGCGGCATCTTACTTAAAAGGAACGGTGCAGGCATGGTGATCTACTTTGTTGTTACGCAGAGAAACACATGCGACGTGGTTAAAATTCTATTTGTTTTACGTCAACTTGGATATTAGATGAATATGCAAGAGATGTCATCACGACTTGGCATCACGTGAAAATGACTGAGAAAGATGCATTCGATGACTACTGCCAGAGGTTTTGGGATACTTGTTTGCCAGTGTCTTCGTTTCAGAAGATTACTTTGAAAGACTAGATTGAGAGGTTTTGCTGTGGTTTGCTAAAGAGATTCAAGACTATGCTTTAAATTAAAAGTCTGACTCCATTTAGAGACTTATGGGACATGACTAACCAACGATTTTGAATGCATGTCGGCTCATTGACTTATGTGACGGACATGATAGTATCCACCTCAAAAAGACAAGAGTCTGGGAGTGAAGAGAATGAATCAAGGGAATTGGATGATAGCTCATCATCGGATTCTGGAGAATCAGAGGTTTCTGACCAACTAAGGGTTCCGATGATTGACACTGACGTGCCAATGGACAGGGGAAGCGAAAGAACACCCGCAAGTCCCAGGGCACAAGGAAAGAAAGGAAAAAGGGAATCAGCTTGTAGATCAAAACGTTCCCCAGACCCAAATGATAAGATTTTTGAAGCAGATCAGTATGATCTAGATCTACATACTGCTTTTGCCAAGGTGCACGAGGCTCTTGAGAAGTCTCAACACGGATTCAAAAGGCAGTCGCCACGATTCGACGCGATTTGCAACTGAAGGAAAATGATTTGGGTGCTCTTATGGTTTGAGAAGGCATGCCTTGGGAAACGAAAGATAGAAAGAATGAAAGAATGAGATGATGATCACTTTGGAGGAGTGATAACTTCCAAATGAAGCTATAGTGAAAGAGAGCGAGGAGATGTTCATTTCGGAACAGATATTGGCTTGCCAAGGTAGGAAAGAGAAAGGTTAAGTGAATGGTGGTTCTTACTTAAGAACCATTCGGCATTGAATGGGAAGTGGATGGAGGAGGACCTAGCAGATACCCCTCCAATTTGGAACTTTACCTTGACGCTTTTGGTCTAGCTTTGGCAATTCCAAGAGTTCCCAGAGATCAACAGGCTGAATCTGGTGGAGGCAGGAGTGCACAAGAGAGGAGTTACTCCGCTCCTTTGTCACAGATTACCTAGAAAGAATAGTCACTAATATTCCTTTGGATTTCAGTGATACTGATGGGCTGATAGTATTCTGTTGAATGACTTCATGAGAGAAGTACTTCGAAATGAGATCCCCGGAAAAAATTTCTTGCACACGATAGTGCTTGAGGCGATTGATTACTTGCACAGGACAGTGCTTGAGTCGAAAATCTCTATAGACATGATCGCAATATGGGATTAGCTAATCTGACATGAGTGAGGTCCAGGATGGATCTAGATGTGATTACTAAATACGTTGCTGGCAGTCATGGTCTGAGATTTGGAATGAATTTCTATTCGATGTGATCTGAACGTGATCTGATTGTAATTTGAATGTGAGGTCATGTGATGTGATGTGATGTGATGTGACTGTCGTCTTTGTAGGAGTGCTGGATTTGTGTCGTCTAGTGCGTCGGTACTTAGTGCCAGTGTCTGTTGAAATGGTTTATGGTCTGTCTATTTTGCAGGCGTAATCAAGGGCGATTACAATTCTTTCAAGAGGGGGGCATGTCACAAAATGATAATGTGGCATGACCACCTGCAGATAGGACTACTGTAGGGACAGATGATGACGTGGCACAACTGTACGGACTGTCCACAAAATGCGGTGACAGGCAGATGACGCGGTAGCCGTACGGACACCCGCAATTAGCGCTGACAGCCTGCTAACATGGGAGCCTGTACGGAATTCCGAAAATTGCGCGGATGCTTTTTTTTTTTTTTGGGCAGTTTTTGGAGCCTGCTGCTTTTGGGACTTAACTGCTTTTGAGTTTAATTGCTTTTGGGGCTCTGCTTTTGGCATCCCTTGTAAATTTATAAGAGCCCTTGGGGCCTCACTTTGCAAAGCATTTGGGCGTAGAGTTTGAGAGCAAAGGTTCCAGAGAGTTGTACTTTGCCATGATTATTGAAAAAGAAATACCGAAAGGGCCGCCAGACTTTGGGGCCAATACCTCTGGACGCGGAAATTACTCCGGGCCGTGTCGACTCTCTCTCTCTCTCTCTATTAAAGTTCAATGATTATGAAGTTTCTATTTGTGTGTTGCTATCAATTTTCTCGCTTGGAGTGTCCAAGTCTGTTACACTAAACCCTAAAATAAAGTAGGGTGCTTGCTTTTGAATCAGATGCTTTTAGAAGTAATGCTTTTCATGTGAGATGCTTTTGGATAGGCCAAGGGTCTTTAAATATGTTGTGTGGGCTCTCTCTTTGGCATTCTACCGCGTGGATAAGCAGAGTGGAGTTCCTAGAGCTTGTACTTTGTGGAAGCAATATAAAGAAATACCGAAAGGGACACCACGGTTTGGGGCTAGTGCGCCCGTTCAATGCCATGCCATCATGTCAGCGAAAAATCTCGAGCGCTTGTATTGTCGTGCCATGTCATCAGCTAGCTGCGTAAGACTTTCTGAGGGTGTGTGTGGGTCTTGCCTTAACTCTAGTGACTTGGGCCCCATCGGACTAGGTCTCATAAGTTAATTAAGTGGCTTGACATGTTAGTAGTTTGTGACAAATGCTATGCTTGATGTGTTGTGGGTGCTGGATGCCCCTGTGGGTATTGGGTTCTGATGTCCTAAAAACTGAAGGCCAAGTGACTCTTTTATAGGTTTTTTAGTCATTTTCCCCACCTACTTTTTATAAATGTCATGTGAAAGACTAAAGTCACTTATTAATAAATGACTTAAATGATTGTTCATATGGCTATATGCTCTCAAATGACTTAAGTCACTTATCAATAAATGACTTAAGTGACTGTTTATATGGCTATATGCTTTCATATGCCTATATACTTACGTGACTGTAGTGTGCAAGTGAGGGTATGCAACTATGACGTGCCTGATCATGCATGTCCTTCCAGTGGCTCACAAAATGCCAGGCTAAATTCTAAGCTAACTAAGACTGGTGCTGACCTCTAACAATAGCTTGTCCACGTGGTTCAAGTGCAATGCACACTTGACAAGGCCCCTCGGCCAAGCTCTACAAGTTGGTCAGGTTTTTTGGATTTTAGGCCTCTCGACCATGTTCTTTAAGTTGGTCAGGGATTAGGGTTAAAGAACCTAACCCTCGTCCTTGTGCTTTGGGTGTTTCCACGTCACCAAGTTGTGACATCCTATTCAGTGAAGGGTGAACTGAGTTTTGAGGAATCCTATTCATAAGGATTCTCGCGCTATCTCTAGAAAAATCACTCTCACCATCACTTGAAGACAAGGTCACTTCAGTACATACGTACGGTATGTACCATACAATCCGTTTTGTACGGATCCGTACGTGTGCGGAACGTACAATATGGTATTTTCTTTAAAAAAATCCAGCTTGCTCTCGGACTGCCTTGCCTTTTATGCTGGGAAAGTTTGGGGCTTTTAGGGCCTATCAGTAAGGTGTGTAGGCTTTTTTAAGTCTCCGTGCAAAAGTGAGTCTCTAGAGAGAGCAGAACAGAGACGGAGAAGTTGAGAACCACATGCAGAGAACTTGCAAACTTAGGTTTAGGGTGGAGATTTCATCGAGGTACATCCCCCCCCCCCTTCTCTCTCTCTCTCTCTCTCTCTCTCTCTCTCTCTCTCTCTCTTTATCTTGCACACAATATTGGGCGTCAGTTCTCGCGTAAAATTTTCTTGGTTTGCGACAAGAGACACCATGCCTAAGCCTACCAACCCTCTCTGGGCTTTGCATGCCAATGTTATCCACATTGTCAACACTCCAAAGCAAAGTGGTTCGGGCACAGGGTGATGCCAGTGCGAGTACTGTAAGTTAATTAGCACAATTTTTTGAGCCATAAAGCACTCGACAAGCATTGGCACAATCAATAACTGTGGGGGGTGCAAGAAGATTCCAAAGGACATCAAGGACCAGTTGATTGCTGATAACTTTCTAGCCATGGGTGCTTTTGATAAGGTGCCAGGTACACAACAGACACAGGATGCTCTTCACGATGCTGTTGTGGGAGATTTAGGTGGTTCATCTACACATTCAGGGCATCATCTTTTCTAGTAGGAAGAGGACCCGTGTTAGTGATATATAGGAGGATGATTTGGATAACACGCAAGTGCTTAGGCAGACAACCTTGCCTTTTCAAGTGGCCTCTTTATCCTGGCTGAAAGAGCACCAAAAGGTGGTTGAGATGGAGATCGCTCGCACTAAACTGAGTACGACATCTCTCTCCATGTTTTGAGAAGTGAGCAGTGGAAGAGAATGGTTAGAGCCATAGCAGAGGTTGGGCAGACAAATTCTTGGTTTGGATTGGAGTATAACAAGATGCACACTACAACTCTTGATGAGCAGGAGGCAATGATAAAGCGCTGGTTCCAATGAAGGCAGGCTGGCAGCAATTTGGATGCACTATTATTTCGGATGGTTGGAGCGACATTTGGAGACAACACATCATTAACATCTTGTGAATTTATCTACATCACATTCGAGAGGCTATTCTAGAGGTCGGTGTGTAGAATGTCGTGCAGATTGTGATTGACAACACCTCAAACTGTAAGGCTATGGGTGACATGGTGGAGGCCGAGTTTCCCACGATTGTTTGGACTCCATGCGCTTCACACTGTGCTGACTTGTGATGGAGGATGTGGGAAAGTTGCCATGGATAGCGCCTACTCTGTCAGATGCCACCAAGATCGTGACATTCTTTCACAAGAAACACCAAGCACTAGCTATGTTTAGGAGTCACAACTCACTTGACATAGTGCGCCGTGCGGCCATTGAAGACCAGGTATGCATATATATACCTGATCTTACAACAACTCCTTGCATTGAGGGATTCACTAACCTAGACAACCATGGACCCAAAGTGGAGAGAGATGCATCATGCAAAGGAGGAGGCCACCGGGTACATACAACGGCGAGTTCTAGACGAGACTTTTTGGGGAGAGGTGGAGAGCTTGACCTCAGCACTGCAGCTAGTTTACATGCTTCTACGAGTCACAAACATGGAGGGCTCTACCCTTAGCTTGGTCTACCATCTCTTTCAAGAGATAAAGGCCCATGTTGTGGCCTCTACTTCATTGACTGAGGATCGGTAGGTATTGTGTGGCATTGTGTTGCGATTTGTCGTCTATGTAGTTACCAGTATAATCTTGTAAGGTGCAGCGGAATGAATGATGAACTTTGCTCAAGATGAGTGCTCCGAACTGTGCTCAAGGGTTCCTTTTACTTACGGAAGGGAGAGCCTTTCATTCTTCAATGAGAGAGTGCAATGGACAAACAAAGTGAATGGACACTGTGCGTGAAGGTGCATGAGACTGAGAGATAGAGAGAGAAGAGAATACGACACCAGAGACGTTTGTAAACCCTCCTCCGAAGGCCCCACTCTCGTTGGCGAGAGTGGTCTACTATTGATTGCACAATCTGGTACAAAAGTGGATGAATGATAACTGATGCAAGTCTAGGGGCTATGTCGATGTCGACGACGAGACCGACTCTATGGCTGCAAAACTGAGTGCTTGCTCTGTTGTCCAAAAACGCCAAAAGGGCTGAAATCTGATGCTTCAAACGCTGGAATGTCAGCCCCAAAAACGCTGGTTTAGGTTGCAAGAAAAACGCCGACTCAAGCTATAGGAAAACTGCTGGTTGTGGAGGCTATATGCTTGCTGATTTCGCTGGTTATAAGCGCTGCATTGAGGCTGAAAAACACTGCAGGCTGAGGCTTAAAACGCTGATTTGCTGTGGTGTAAAATGCTGATTTGCTGTGGTGTATGGCGATGATGCTGAGTGCTGAAAACGCCAGTGTGTTGGAGCTTATGGCGATGATGGCTGGATGCTGAAAAACGCCAGGGAGATGGTGGTCGAATGCTGGCCTTGCTTGGAGGAAATCGCCACCAAGGGGGGGAAGGTCTTGCTTGAGAGAGAGAGGGGGAACCTGCTGCCCTTGGCCTGTATTCTCCTTGCTCTTCTGCCAAATAGTGCTAGCTTAGGTTTGCTTATATATTATCTTACCCAATTTGCCCTACTCAGTTCCCAACAAAAGTCACTTAAAATAATAAGTGAAAAATGTCAAAAATAGGGAAAATAGGTTTAATGCACTGGAAAATGCTCTTGATGGATTTGGTTGGATTCTGATGGTAATGCTGATGATCATGCTGTGTGCAACCAAAGGATATGCATCTACGCTAAGTGCCTGGGCATGCACGGTCTGCTAACAGACTCACAAAAGTGCCAGAATATTTCCTAAGCTAGATTGACTGGACTGACTGAACCCTTGTCATGCTGTAGCTTGTCCACTAACACATAGGGTTGGATGTGTCATGTGACATCCCCTCCTTTTTAAAGTGAGGTATTGGTACCGAGCTGCATGGCTTCCTTGTAGTCTGCCAACAACTCTGGATAATCCTTGAAAAACTCTTCGTCGACCCACATCGCTTCGTGGGTCCCTCGATCCTTGAACTTCAAAAAGTATTGTCTCACTTGCTTCTTCGAACCATGTCGAAACCGATGCAACAACACTTGCTCCGGCTCCATGACTTCAGCTTCATCGATGATCTCTGGTTCTTCTTCTTCCGAAATGTCCTTCGGAGGTGTTCCCTGAAACACTTTCAACCAAGAAACATGGAAAACGTTGTGCATTGACCATGAGTTAGGCAACTGCAATTTCATTGAAACCTCATTTATCTTTCTAATGACTGGAAATGGACCATACATCCGAAAAGACAACTTGGGACACTTCTTTCCAACTTGCTTAAGATGTTGCTTCATGATTCTTAAATACACCCAATCCCCTTCCTTGATCAAAACATCCTGACGATGCTTATTAGCCTGTCGTGAATAAGATTCCTGAGCCTTGCTTAGCCGAAGCTTCACACTCTCAGATATCTCATCCAATGACTCACATATGACTTTAACACATCAAAAGCCAATTGATTGTAAATCTCTGTTTGACCATTTGACTGTGGATGAACAGCTAATGAAAAATTCAACTTAGTGCCAAAATTTTTAAAGAGTGTGCCCTAAAAATTGGACGTGAGCTTAACATCCCTATCTGAAACAATTGATTTTGGCAAACCACAGAGGGGGTACCAATGCTTAATGAACAACCGTGCAACATCTTGTGCGGTGACTGTGGCTTTACAAGGAATCAACATGCAAAACTTGCTGAAACGATCGACAATTGTTAAACATTGAGTGTTCCTTGAATGCAAACTTGGTGGAAGGTTAGTCACAAAATCCATGGAAATATCTTGAAAAGGTCCATCAGAAATAAGCAACGGAAGCAAGAGGCCTTGCTGCTAACCCCGAGGAGCTTTTACCTTTTGACATATAGTGCATCGAGTGACATAACGAAACACATCGTTTCACATTTTAGGCCAATAAAAGAATCTTTCTATTTTTTCCACAGTGGTGTTCATTTCCTTGTGCCCACCCGTGAGAGAATCATGCGCATTCATGCAATATGGTTGGCCTGAGAGAGGGCAACACACATAAACGTTAACGAAAATACAACAAACCATCACGAATGAGATAGTTGCTTGGCCCTTGGGAAGCAAGAGCCTGCAACCAATGCTTACCAAACTCGGAATCTGCATACTGATTCTTCATACTGAGGTGGCATAAACCGCGTCTTGAGCTTGTCTTGGAAATCAGCCAATTGATGGAAAGGGGCGTGAATTCGTCGGCTTCCTCTAGGTGCACGGCTAACTGTGCCTCTTGCCATCCGTGGTACCAATTTATGGCATCACCAGCAAGGTACATAACTGCCGTCAAAACCTTGCTATTTCCCGTCTTCTTAGTTGTCGCAAAATAAGCATTAAATTGATGCAACCAAGAATGAATAACCGTAGCATCCATCTTACCATCATACTTACTGAAAGTCAACTTCTTTGTGACTGGGTTGTTGGAGTCCGCATCTCGGCTTGCGCCACTTGAGGAACTACCAACATCTTTGGCTAGTTCAGACTTCGAGGCAAGAACCTGTTGAACCAACTCTTGAGTGCGGAGGTCTGTTGAACCTCCCTATCGGCCTCCAAGGCCGCTCGTGTAAGGTGCAGCGGAATGAATGTTTGAACTTTGCTCAAGATGAGTGCTCCGAACTGTGCTCAAGGTTCCTTTTTATTCTTATGGAAGGGAGAGCCTTCCATCCTTAATGAGAGAGTGCAATGGATACAAACAAAGTGAATGGACACTGAGAGAGAGAGAGAGAGAGAGAGAGAGAGAGAGAGAGAGAGAAGAGAATACGGCACCAGAGACGACGTAAAACCCTCCTCCGAAAGCCCCGCTCTCTATGGCGAGAGCGGTCTACTTATGATTGCACAAATCTCTACAATGCTTGGACTTGCCGACAATGTCGACGACGACGAGACGGGCTGAAATCTGAAAATGCTAAGGGCTGAAATCTGCAATCCTCTATCTGCTGAATTCTAACTCTATGTCGGTGACGATGTCGATGATGACGGTACGACGACGACACGTTGAAAACGCAGATGCTGAAATCTACGTTTTCCGGGCTGAAACTGTAAACCTTGCGGAAACTGACCGTACGGCGAGGAACTGTTGCGGGAAGGTGAGATCTGCGAGGTTCGGGGGTTCTTCTGCGAGTGCTAAAGGCTGAAAACTGAAAACACTAGTCCTATGGCTGATTCTGTCGCGATGATCTGCAAAAACACTGAGGTTGTGCTGCAAACCAAATATGCTAGGGCTGAAATTGGTCCTGCTGTCGCCGGTGGTTCTACAAATGCAAAATGATAGGGTGATCTGCTATGTCGTGATGACGTCGGGGCTGATCTGCTATGCACAAAACGCCAAGGCTGATCTGATGCAAAAACGCTTGGTCCTTAGATGGCTGAAAACGCTAGGGCTATTGCGGGTGTTGGTCTTGCTGAGAAGTTGCCTGTTGAGCAAGGTGCTCTTGCTGCCTCTCCTGTTAGCTAGGTTTTTATTTATACAAACTTAGCAAAATTGCCCTACCTACTTTCCAACAAAAGTCACTTAAAAATAATAATGAAAAATGTCAAAATAGGGAAAATAGGCCTATGCACTGTAAAAATGCTACCGATGGGATCTGACTGGAATCTGATGGTCATGTTGTGTGCAACCAGAGGATATGCATCTAATCTAAGTGTTTGGACATGCACGGTCTACGAACAGACTCACAAAAGTGCCAGATCACTTCCTATTCTAGACTGACTTGACTGAACTGAACCCTGGTCATGCTGTAGCTTGTCCACAGACACATAGGGTTAGATGTGTCGTGTGACATCCCCTTCTTTTCAAAGTGAGGTACTGTTACCGAACTGTATGGTGTCGAGGGAGATCGCCAATAGCATCCGGAATCTTGGAAGGGACTCTTCGCCGGCCCACTCTGATATGTGGGTCGTGCGGTACTTGAACTCCATAAAGGTTTGCAATGCATTCTTCTTTGGGTCGCGCCGAAAACGACACAAAATCTTCTTCAATGCTTCAACTTCGTCTAGAGTCCTGCTTCTTTCTTCTTCAAGAATCTCCATGGCTGAAAATTCCTGAAACCACTTCCAACACAAAAACATGAACACACCTATTCCATGTAAAGTGACTGGAAAAAATCTTGTCTTCCTAAAAGAGTGTGCATGCAATGTAGATGAACAAAGAGACGGAGTGCTAAACTGTTCACCACACACACGCAAACAATGAGATCGAATCTCTCTTCTGATCTAAAGCAATCAACTGTGGCAATTCACAACGGAAATGCCCATGCTTGGTGCTCATACTTTCATGTGCTCTTTCTACCACTGTGTCGTGCCAAGGAAGAGACATGGAATGTGACTTCCTTGAATGAATATTTTTTAGCTTTTCATGAAAAATTCGCATACATCCGTGCTCATTCATGAGTGAAACGTGTTCAACGTACAATATGTTATGCCTAGGAAAAGGGATCACATAAAGACGCTGACGAAAATACAGGAAACGATCACAAATGAAACACTTGAACAATGCGTGCTGACAAATCATTCGAACACATAGTACTTCCTGTAAGGGTTCTTTGGACCTAGGCTCGAGAGCCAAGATCGGTTCTTCCTGAAGGGGTTCTTGGGA
This sequence comes from Adiantum capillus-veneris, assembly GCF_014529385.1. Taxonomy (NCBI): domain Eukaryota; kingdom Viridiplantae; phylum Streptophyta; class Polypodiopsida; order Polypodiales; family Pteridaceae; genus Adiantum; species Adiantum capillus-veneris. The sequence goes on along the minus strand of NC_140939.1, from coordinate 130,587,481 downwards.
CCTAGGCTCGAGATCCAAGATCGGTTCTTCGTGATTGATCGAATCTGCAATTAGGTTAGCTTCACTAGAGAACGTATCCACTAACACATCATCCTTGTGAACAATCACATCATCTTCATGCAAATCATCATGCTTGTGAGAAATGACATCTTGATCATGCAAATCATCATACTTGTCAGTGTCATCCAAATCATCATGCTCATCATTATCATTCAAACCATCATGCGTATCATCATGCAAATCCTGTGTGTCATGCTTTGGAGAAGAAGAGACTGAGAGGGTTTCTTTTTCCCGAATCTCTTGCATCTGTGCCTGCACTTGAGAAAAGAGTCGCAACATCTCTTTCATGTGTCGGTCGTTCATTGCTTGTCTTGCTTTGTTCTTGCGATCAAGTGTTGCTTGTCTTTCTTTGTTCTCGCAATAAAATTTTGCTTTTCTTTCTTTGTTCTCGCGATCCAATTTGGCTCGACTTTCTTTGGCTTCCAAATCGTACTTACGCTCTATGGCTGCGACGCTTTCTTCGTAGTCACGATCTATGGCTGCCATGCTTTCTTCGTAGGCTTGTCCACAGACACATAGGGTTAGATGTATCACGTGACAACTCGTCTTACTTCAGCTTCCTCCTTTCGTTGTGGTTTTCTTTCTTTTCGTTCATCGCGCTCGCGTTCCAAGGCATTGTGAGTCACTTCTTGTCGTGCCATCATGTCCATCATTGATTTGACCAAGGCCTCCATAGGATTTGGTGCAATCTCGGACGTAGATGTCGTAGGGGAAGGGTGAGGAAAACCTCCATGGTGAGGAAATTCTTCTACTACTTTCATGCCTATCACCTCCATGCGAAGTATCCATTCGCTTCGGGTGCATTGTGATCTTTGGTTCCTAAGTTCACGAGGAACTTGGGTTCTTGTGGATCTTGGGTTCTTGAGTTCTTGAGTTCTTGAGGGTCTTGAGATTCTTGGGTTCTTGAGGGTCTTCTTTCGCTTGCAATCTGTGTTAGAGAAGGATCTTCTCTTTACCCGAGTTGTGCTCTTTTCCGCGGGCGCACCCCTTGGCGGCCTTGCGCTCACACCAAGGTTGCCTTTTCCCACCTCACGTCGATTGGCTGGCCGCTAAGTGCACGGTCCGCTCTCAATGAGTGAAAAGAGGCACAAGGGGAGGCTGGACAAGCCCTCCTTTCTTGGGATTCCTGTCACTCTTCAAAAACACGATTAGGAATCGACACGTCCAAGTGAACTTAGGTTACGTGCGACCGCAACAAGCAAAAAAATTCTATGGTTCTTTCCTTGAGTGATACAGAACACTGCCAAAGCTCTGATACCAATGTAAGGTCCAGCGGAATGAATGATGAACTTTGCTCAAGATGAGTGCTCCGAACTGTGCTCAAGGGTTCCTTTTACTTACGGAAGGGAGAGCCTTCCGTTCTTAATGAGAGTGCAATGGACAAAACAAGTGAATGGACACTATGCGTGAAGGTGCATGAGACTGAGAGATAGAGAGAGAAGAGAATACAACACTAGAGACGTTTGTAAACCCTCCTCCAAAGGCCCCACTCTCGTTGGCGAGAGTGGTCTACTATTGATTGCACAATCTGGTACAAAAGTGGGTGAATGATAACTGATGCAAGTCTAGGGGCTATGTCGATGTCGACGACGTGGACGACGAGACCGACTCTATGGCTGAAAAATTGAGTGCTTGCTCTGCTGTCCAAAAATGCCAAAAGGGCTGAAATTTGATGCTTCAAACGCTGGAATGTCAGCCCCAAAAACGCTGGTTTAGGTTGCAAGAAAAACGCTGACTTTCGCTAGTTATAAGCGCTGTACTGAAGCTGAAAAATACTGCAGGCTGAGGCTTAAAAAGCTGATTTGCTGTGCTGTAAAATGCTGGTCTGCTGTGATGTATGGCGATGATGCTGAGTGCTGAAAACGCTAGGGTGCTGGAGCTTATGGCGATGATGGCTGGATGCTGAAAAACGCCAGGGAGATGGTGGTCGAATGCTGGCTTTGCTTGGAGGAAATCGCCACCAAGGGGGGGAAGGTCTTGCTTGAGAGAGAGAGGGGGAACCTGCTGCCCTTGGCCTGTGTTCTCCTTGCTCTTCTGCCAAATAGTGCTAGTCTAGGTTTGCTTATATATTATCTTGCCCTACTCAGTTCCCAACAAAAGTCACTTAAAATAATAAGTGAAAAATGTCAAAAATAGGGAAAATAGGTTTAATGCACTGGAAAATGCTCCCGATGGATTCGGTTGGATTCTGATGGTAATGCTGATGATCATGCTGTGTGCAACCAGAGGATATGCATCTACTCTAACTGCGTGGGCATGCACGGTCTGCGAACAGACTCACAAAAGTGCCAGAACACTTCGTAAGCTAGACTGACTGGACTGATTGAACCCTTGTCATGCTGTAGCTTGTCCACGAACACGAAGGGTTGGATGTGTCACTCGACAAATCTAACTGCAAATTTTGTAAATTGTGGTCGAGAGGATGTCTTGGCTGTTGTAGAAAGACGATAGAAGTTCATGAGTCGTCCCATTCATGGGATGGCTGCATTACTCTGTCCTTTCTCCAAGACGCCAGCTGTCACGATTGTGACTATGTTACAGACAATATTACATCTACTCCTAGTTGCAGATACGCAAAGTGCCATGCCAAGGAGATTGTCACCAGCGTGTGACTACTATCTATCCTTTTTGTTGATTTCTTTCTTATTATCTATTTACCTTCACTTTTTGGAAACACCCCTCGGGAAATCTAACTGCCCTGCATTGCATAGCTAGTGTGGAACTGTGCAGAGGGAGTCCAGGCCTGAGGGCAAGAGAGCACTAAGGTTGGACAAAGACTATGGTTAGCCAAAGTGGGGTCATTGACTAGCCAAAGTGGAATCCTTTGCTACAGAGGCTACATTTCAGTTTTGGATGTGGCCGCAGTGTACAAAGAGGGTCGGATGACCTAGAAAGATACAATGACAGCATCTCCTAAAATTTAGGGAACTGCTATTTTGGGACCTGAAAATGTGTTGACGTCATTACTTCCGGAATGACAAGGGGAACATTTTCTTACTCTGCCGTGAAGTCAACTGGGCAACCGGTTGGGAGATTTTTAGGCGGCAACCCCGAAACGGGAAAATGCTTGTAAATGTGCCAAGTGGCACATTCTGGTGCACTTGCCTCATGCAACAAGAAGTGGCGCTGAATTTAGGAGGGGGAGAGCCTCATTTTCAGTTTTTGTCACAGGTTAAGAGCTATGGAGTGCTTGCTTTCCCTCATATGCACAGTGCGGTGCCAGGAGTGATGCCCTGCACGCTACGCACTGCCCTCTCTCTCCCTTTTTGCAGTATGTTATGCCCCTCTAGTGGGCTCTTCATTTGACCAATGTACAGTTGTGTGGGTTCATGCGCGATTGCCGAGGCAAGAGCCTCTTGCACAGGTACTGGATTAGCTAGCGGCTAATCCCCCCGCAGGTACAGGTGAATTCAGAGAGGTTTCACGCCAGAAATCTCGTCCGATTCAAAGGGCAAGTAGCTCTACAGGTGCGGGAGCTCGAGGACTTGCTACGGATGCGACCGGCACGCGAAACGGAGCCCGAAACAGTAAATTACAGCCTGCTGTGTATTTTTGCAGGTTTAGGGTTTTGGCCCTTAATGGACCCTAATACCCCCAGGAGGTTCGGGGATGCAAGGGGACCTGTGTATAGGTGATCTGGCGCATTTTCAGGGCTGAAAACAGAGAATTCAGCGTGCTGCAGATTCTCGCCAGGTTTTGCGAAGTGCCCGTATGCGTCGGGAAAGTCAGTCAATGCGTGGGAATACTGATTGTGAAGGGTCCTAGTACAGTTATGCTGCCGAAATCAGGCCGGAACAATTGAAATTCAGCCAAGTTTGTGCGGGGCAGCTTGTAGGGATCCACAACATTTATTCCCTCTTTTAAAGAATAAAGAAATACCGAAAGGGGCGTCTAAGTTAGGGGCCAATCTGGTGTCGGTCTTCTCATACAGGTGCATTCTAGCATCTGTATCCCATTCCCCTCTCTTGTGTCACTATAGCGCAGGTATAATAGACGACTAATAATGGGTGAAAGCTAAATCAAGGTTTAAAGTAAAGTCTACCGCCCTTTTTGGATTGAACAGGCCGGTTTCAGAGATCCCCTACGCTTGGATGGTCATGACCCTTCGCTCAAGAGACACACTTCATTGACGACTGGTCACACCCCTTTGCTCTACGGTTGCGACTCTTCGTCCAATGGTTGCATCTCTTCGCCAAAGGATGTGTCTTTACGTCCAAAGTCGCGTCTCTTCACCATGAGACGTGTCTTTTCATTTGTGTCTCTTCGTCTCCTGTATAAGGAGCCTATTCTACTCAGTTTTCAAGCATTCATTCAATCAATCAAACATACATTCAGTCTCTTGAGTCTCAGTTTGATCTTAAGTATGAAGTTTTAAGTCTTAATTATAGGATTAGCACCACTAATCTTCACAATGGTGTCAGAGCAAAATTTTTTTTCCGGGACCCGAAGGTTGTGAGCCTCTCACCCTCGCCACTACACTCTATCCCCTTCGCGGAGTTGTATGGAAGCCAAAGAAAGGTGGTACACGCACATATACGTGAGCATGAGGTAACAAGTATTTTTTTGTTTCACTTATATAAATAAAGAACAGAACACAGTTGTGTGTTGGATGCGTACCCGGTGCATTTGTGAACCCTTGTGTTGGTGCCTCTTCGTGTGCCCTTCCGTCGAGTTGTGCCCCTTCGCACCCGTGTGCTCGCACCCCTTCATGTGAGAGGTTACTGACCTGGTTTGCAGCCACACCTTCTCTCCCTTGCTCGCACCCTCTCCCCAAGGAGATGTGCCCCTTAGCACACCCCTTCGCCGGTGCTCGCAGCCATGCCCCTTGGTGTTGAATCGCTGGGCTGAAAAAAAAAACCCTTCGCTGGCTGCCCTTGCCTTTCGCTGGCTGCCCCTTGTGAACTTTCGTTGGCATGCCTCTTCGTTGCCCTTTATTATACTTCAAACCAGCAGTGCAAGCCTTTTACGTAAAACTCCAGCAGCGTAATACTTTTAAAAAAACTCAGCCCAAAGGTTTTCATTTAAATTGGCCAGCCAACCCCCATAATTTTTAACCCATGTGAAAGCACCCTTTCAATTTAACTTCTGTAAAAAAAAAACTATGACGACCAGCCACAATCCTCCTGCCTCTCCCTCTAGCGCTGGCCTTCTAGTTCCCCTCTACACACGGTCGGCACCGCACCCATGGCACATGACACGTTCAGGGTGGCCATCCCTTACATCGCGAATGTAGACGAGATTTCCGAAGGTTTTCTACCGGAAAACCTCCCTTGCACTAGAAGTGATAAGTATTCTTGATTCTCGAACTTCACAGTCGGAACCCGTTTCCGAACATAGTCTCCACTCCGGAGTACCCGTCCTGGCACCTACTCTTGCACCTGTTTGAGAGTTCCTTTTGAGGTGTAACCATGCTGAATTCTTAGGACGGAGGTGGTCAATTTGACGATGCCCTTATTCTCATCAAGGAGCAGATGGCCACACTCTCCACAAGTCTTGCGTCACTTCACACTCGCGTGGATCAAATGTAGACGGCTGTTAAACAATCCTAGCGGTGAAGATACCGAAGTGTTACTCCTGGGAGGGGAGATTAGCGGAAAGCGATTGCTAGGTTGGGTTGTCCCTCGTGGGGCCCATAATGATCGTCGTGGACCGCAGCTGAGGAGTGCCTATGCGGATAACGTTGCAGCATTCCTCTGCGGGGCCGTACCACGATACTACAATGCTCTGGCCCATGAGGGTGTTTGAAGCTCGTAGGGCTTGTAGTTATTGCGTACGGTGCGGTCTCGCCTAACATGGTCCTGGGGCTTTCCGAGCGGGCCTTGGTGACCATGGTTGGCCGGATCGGGATGCCTCCTTTGAGCCGACGCCCACTTTGGGTATGGCAGTCCTACCGGACATCCACTGGACGGGGGCCTTTTTCTACCAGGCGAAAATCATGGAGTACCTGGGCAGGATTCATCACGGTCTGTGAGTTACAAGGGTATGTCCCTCTCTCTCAGCCTTGGTCCTTAAATGCATCACTGAATTCGTTTGGTGATTTCCCGACGTTACCCTCGGGTGGCGTGACTAACAAGGGAACATGGACTGACTAACATGGCATGAAAAGACTTTTTACTCCCCCGAGGGGGAAACCTGCTTCCATTCCCCGTTGACATGCCACGATACGGCATGGAGGCGCTTTTCCCCTTGTCGGCAAGTTCGCAGGATAACTTGTCTTTGACTCGTTTGCGTGTACGCGAAGCAAAGGCAGTTCCTTGTTGGCTTGCCGACTCTATCCCAAAAAAGTAAAAAGTAAAAAAATCAAATGTAGACGCAAAATACTTCTCGGAGTCGTCCTACGACTTCTTGGACAACTACTGCTGCTTCTCCACCACCTTCTTCGGAAGCCTCAGTGGACGAACCAAATGAATCAGATCCAACTAATGAGGTAGACAATTGCGAACTTCAATTACTATATAATTTTTTTAATGCTCCACAGAAGAAGAAGCTTGATGTTAAACTGCCGGAACCGTATAATGGTCGCTGTGACAAACGTGTGCTGGACCAATGGCTGTTCAAAATGGAGGTCTACTTGTCCAACACAGACTTAGTAGAAAGTAAAAAAGTTGCACTTGCTAGTTCTTTGCTCAAGGACACAACATTTCTTTGGTGGCAACGACGGGTTGCTGATGGTAAACACATCCCTTCTTGGAATAAATTCCGGCGTGCTATTCGCAAGGCGTTCCAACTTGCCAATGCGGATTTTCATGCCTAGTCCTCTCTTCGCCGCCTGAGCCAAACAGGTTCCTTGGCTGCGTACATCACAAAGTTCCAAAGACTAGCTCTGGAGATAGAGGATCTTAGCCCCTCTACTAAACTTCACAGCTTTATCGACGGACTTGAACCCAACCTGAAGGACGATGTGCACAAATACAACCCTACCACCTTGGATGTTGCAATTGCCTATGTGGAGCGTCTTGGCGATAATCGGCGCCCTACCCGGATTTTTTTTCCTGGTGATAGATTCAAACAACGCTCTCTTTTCATAGCGCGATCGTAGAGAAAGCTTTAGCCGAAGTCAACAGCAACAGTCTTTGTTCAGACAGCAAGCCACAACGCCTTATTCAACTTCAAGGTTCTACTCTCAAGATCGACAATCTCAAAGTAGATCTTCTTCAAATGCTCCACTTGATCGTGGTAAAGGACGTGATTTTTCTCAAGATCGGCATTCCAATACTCAGCAAGGCTCTTCGTCAAATGCATCTTCGACTTCAAAGAAGGATGGATTATGTACAATTTGCGGTGGTGACCATAGATGGCATCAATGTCCAAAGAGACCAAATCCATCTAATTGAATTCCAATGTGGAAACATCATCGAATATTGAACAACCAGTTTCTGCTAAAGATAGAGGAAAATCAGTGGTCAATACAATTCATGTCTCAGAGGATACGACTATTCTTATGAAGCATGCTCAGTGTGGTTCATTAGTTTTGGAGCCTCTTTCAAAGCAAGTTCTAAGGCTTCTTGGAACTCTCAATGGGCGCTCCATCAACATTTTGGTGGACAGCGGATGCTCGAATAATTTCGTCAGTACTCAGATAGTTCAACAGCTTGGCTTACCAACTCAGAAGACATCTTACTTATATGATGTGGAACTAGTAGATGGATCAATTTTAACTTGTGATGAGACAATTTGACAGTTGCAGTTTGGTATTCAAAATTATGCAGATCAATCGGATTTTGAAGTCATGCCTCTATCTTACTATCACATGATTCTTGGTCAACATTGGTTATTTCAATATGATCCAGCCATTAGCTTTTGTGGAAATACTATCAATTTGTTCAAAGACAGACGTGAACTGATTTTACACTGGCTTTATCATACGGAACGAGTGATCAAGCCTCACGTGTACTAGTCAAACATCATGATACAGTGGATTATGAAACGAATATGATCTCGATGCAGATGCAGAAATTATTATTGATGAAGAAGTTTTTCCGAGTGATACTTCGTTACCAAACAAAGATAAGGACATAGTTGCAGATTCCGAGTCTGAAGACGATTATGCTTTCTTTGATTCTTTATTGGATGATGATATGCCAATTGCAAGTCATGAAGTTGCAGTTTTTGAAGACGATTCTGAAGAATTTTGGGATTCATTATTGGAAGATGATTGCAGTTTTCCTCCAAATTCCTTTCTAGTGATTAGCAAAGTTACCCCATTTGAAGAGTGCCTTGAGAAGATTTCCTCTTCACCAAATATTTTGCAAATATTGGAAGATCTTAAACCAGAAATCTTACATCGCATGAAGAATTTTGAAGATCGATCTCTTGTTGCAATCAACCTGATTAAGCCAGACTCCTCTAAAAAGTCTTTGAATAATGCAATGACATGGGATTTAGCAGCCAAAGCAAAAAGGTTTCGCAAGAAGCAAAGGTTCAAGACAAAGGTTTCTGATAATTCAAAAGACTGAAGATTTTCGGCGATTCAATGCTTTCCAGAGTTCTATCAACATCAAAAGTCATTTCTTTAACCGAGGCTCTCATTATAAATGGGAGGGAATGTCACGATTGTGACTATGTTACAGTATTTCATCTACTCCTAGTTGCAAATACGCAAAGTGCCATGCCAAGGAGAACCCCTACACTTGGATGGTCACGACCCTTAGCTCAAGAGACATGTCTCTTCGCCAAAAGCCACTCCTTCGACCGGTCACACCCCTTCGCTCTACGATTGCGACTCTTCGTCCAATGGTTGCAGCTCTTTGTCGAAGGATGTGTCTTTACGTCTAAAGTCGCGTCTCTTCACCATGAGACGTCTGTTTTCATTTGTGTCTCTTTGTCTCCTATATAAGGAGCCTATTGTACTCAGTTTTCAAGCATTCATTTAATCAATCAAACACACATTCAGTCTCTTGAGTCTCAGTTTGATTTTAAGTATGAAGTTTTAAGTCATAATTATAGGATTAGCACCACTAATCCTCACACCAGCTCTGCTCAATGAGAGGCTCCTTTTGAACCTAAAGGATGAGCAATTCGAGATTGATCGAGAGATGATGAGCTTGGAGAGTTCTCTTGGATCATCCTTTGTGAGAGTAGTAGCTCTGTGGCCGGAGGTGACAAAGCGTCCTCTCACATGGTGGTAGAGTTATGGAAGACAAGGTCTTCCAAAGCTCACATACATTGCACTACGCCTACTCTTGCAGGTAATTGGCTAGCGCCATGATCTATCGTGATTTGTCATTCAAGTTTTATTTCAATAAGCAGTGGTCACATAACATTGCTATTAAGTTGCCTAATGGTAATTTGAATTGTGCTCATGTGACACGTAGGATTGCTCTGCTGGTGCATGTGAGCATAATTGGAGTGCTTACTTGCTCATTCATACGAAGATCCACAATCGTCTCAGCACTACCAAGCTCGAAAAGCTGGTGTATTGCCGAGCGAACATGAAGGTTGTGCAAGCTTACCACTCATTGAGGACACCTAAGCAGGTTTTCTCGATAATTATCTTCAAACTTTAAAGAGTTCAACTTCTAAGTTGTCTTTTATAATGCATTGTATGTTTTGCTTTCGAGGCTGATCCGACTAAAGTGAAGATTGTGCCCGATTCGACTACAGAGCAGCAGGAGCAGCTTGTGAGAGACGAGTAGGAGAAGATTATTCTATTGCTGCATAGAGAGCTGGAGAGTGTGGATCGTCATATTACAAGGTCACGAGCATGGGCTTACAACAGTCCTGTGCGCGAGCAAGGATCAGATCCAGAGACGGCACGGCGAGAGAGCATTCGTAGAGGGAAGCTTCCTGTCCGTTCTGGGAAATGGGCAAATGAGGATGTATCTTTTATTCTTGCTTTAGAGGAGGACGATCCAGGACAAGTGCAGGTGATGGCAAAGCCAGAGTACGACGACAAGGGAAAGATCCTTGCAAATGGGGACTTGCCCCTCTTCAGTAGAGTCGTCTGATGCATCTGATGGCGTTACTTCTTTTTTATGACAATAGACTTTGTTATTGGGCTAGATGCTTATTGCTCATTGCCGCTTGTTTTCCTTTTTTGAGTCTTGCCACTAGACATTACCAGATATTTGTATGCTTATTGATTTATGTGAGCCTATCCAGTGTCACCCATTTATTGTTGCTTTCCTTTTTAGTTCGTATTATGTGATATGATGTTTGGACTGTTACGGTATATTGACAATATTGAGCTAATATAGGTGCTCAGTGATGTAAATTTAAATTCCATGACATTGATTTTTCGGGCTGCACATGGTGCCAGGTGGCCACACTTTTGAAGGGGTGAAAGCACAGCAGTACAAGCACCAGTCTGATCCTTTAAAAACAGATGCAAGGGGGTTGCCTGGGTTGGAAACACGACCTCAAAGCCCATCCTTTGTTGGGGATAACATAGCAGCCACACACGCTTCTCTCCAAGGCCAAAGCATTGCAGGTAAAAGGTCTCAATGGCCTGTAGGAAACATAGCCACAGGACCTTCTGCCACTGCCTCCTAAAAGTGTAGTTGTCTCTTCTCCTTGTGTTTGATTTATTCAAATTCAAGGGGATAGATTTGAAGCAAATCTTCAACAATCCCGTCTAGATGCAAAAATGCGAAGAAGGGTCTCCACAACAAAAACATAGTTGCAAGGTTCTGCACCCTAACCAAAAAAAAAAAAGAAATGAAAAAACGATCCTTCTGTTAGTTATTAATCTTTTCTATCAAGAGGGTACACTGTACATAAGGAAAGGGAGACTCTCCCATGATCAATAACATATGTAGGACAATTATCTTTTGTGTTGCGTATGCCCTTTGAACTACCTCATTTTTGTGCTTGTTTTTCTGATTTAATGCTTCGTTTAGTGCTAGGCTTTGACCGAGTCTGCCCTTGGTTTGCGGAGTCATGCCAGAAACTCAGTACATTGAACTTTGTGTCGATGCATGCTTATGTGTGCGTGTGTGTGTCACCATACGACACCACGTGCCAACGGAAAAGAACAGACTGAGCACTTTTAGTCCTTCAAATAACACTGAACAGAGAAAGAGAGAGAGAGAGAGAGAGAGAGAGAGAGAGAGAGAGAGAGAGAGAGAGAGAGAGAGAGAGAGAGAGAGAGAGAGAGCACGGCACACGAGACGGGGAGTGGCGGACTTCCACCCCGAGAGAGCACTGGCCCCAAACCTTGGCGCCTTTCGGTATTTCTTTATATTTCTTGAACTCAGGACAATGCCGGTACTCGCGCTTTGCACCTTCACCCGGAAGAGTGTCAGAGACTGAGCCCTCTGCACATATTTAAAGTCCCTTGGCCTATGAAAAGTAGTTACATGAAAGCATCAAACTCAAAAGCTCCTGGTCTTCAAAAGCTCTAGCACCAAAAAGCTGCCAGTGCAAAATAGGGAATTCTGTACAACTGCCACGTCAGCAGTCCAACGTAAAAACGGAGGTTTGTATAGCCTGCCATGTCATCATCATAAATTGCGAGCGTCTGTAAGCTGGTACACCATCACCTTTTTCGCAAGAGATTGTGTGTGTGGTCCCGCTTTATTTTAAGGGCTTTAGGTCCCTTGGGCCCCATCGGATGAGGTCCCATAAGTTGGTGGGAACTCTTCTTAAAAAATAGGCCACTTGGCAAGACTTTGTAAGTTGGTAAAACTACTCCTACTGCTTTTGCTTCTTCACTTGGGGTTTAGGCTCCTTGGCCAGGATCTGCAGATTGGCTCCGTTCTTCAGTGGCTTGACATGTCAGCAGTTTGTGATAACGTGTGCTGTGTTGAGAGCATATGTTAGTACCTAGTTCTTCACCCACTATTGGGCATTGACGATGTTAATGGGGATGTTGTGGTATGTAGCCAATACTATGCATGATGGAGCTGATGGTTATATTGTCTTGTGGGTGACTACCATGTGTATATACCTTACACTTTCCTTCAAGGATGAATTAGGGCTTATCCTCGATTCATCTAGGTATGTTTTTTAGTTGTATAGCGGACGTGCAAACACATTGTGAAGTTTTTGTCTGAGTTACGATCAATTGATATGGTGCTAATTCTTTCTATCTTTTGTGGTGCATATGCCCTATCAACTATCTTTTGTGGTGCATATGCCCTATCAACTACCTCATTTTTGTGCTTATTTTTCTGATTTAATGCTTCTTCAGTGCTAGGCTTCATTATGGTTGAGTCTTCCCTTGATTCCAGGAGTCATGACAGAAACTCAATATGCTGATTTTTGTGTTGATGTATGCTGATATGTGCGTGTGTGTGTTGTGTTGGGAGCATATGTTAGTACCTAGTTCTACACCCACTGTTGGTCCTTGACGATGTTAGTGGCGATGTCGTGTATTTAGTCAGTACTATGCATAATGGAGCTGATGGTTATATTGTCTTGTGGGTGACTACCATGGGCTTATCCTGGATTCATTTAGGTACATTTTTTAGTCGTATAGCGGACATGCAGACTTCACATTGTGAAGTCTTTGTCCGAGTTACGACCAATTAATATTGTGCTAATTCTTTCTATCTTTTGTGGTGCGTATGCCTTATTAACTACCTCATTTTTGTGCTAATTTTTCCTATTTAATGCTTCTTTTAATGCTAGGCTTCATTATGGTTGAGTCTGCCCTTGATCTTCGGAGTCATGACAGAAACTCAGTTCGCTAAACTTATGTTGATGTATGCTCATTTGTGTGTGCATGTGTTGTGTGTTGTCAAGACTATGCATGATGGAGCTGATGGTTATATTGTCTTGTGGTTGACTACCATGGGTCTATACCTTGCACTTTCCTTTAAGGGTGAATCTGGGCTTATCTTGGATTCATCTAGGTACATACATATTGTCTTGTGGGTGACTACCATGTGTCTATACCTTGCACTTTCCTGTAAGGGCGAATCTGGGCTTATCCCGGATTCATCTAGGTATATAACATATGTAGATTGGCTAAATCATAAAATGGGAGGGGGAAATTAGGTGGCTTGTAATGGTAGAGGATACCATGGTCCCCAGTAAAGAAGGGTCCAGGCGGTTAGATCTGAATAAATGGCTACCCCCGTCCCTCAGCCCTGTCAGAGCTGCCATGTATTCTATCCTGTTGTCCTCAAGTGTAAACCCACACTGTCAAGTAGCCTAGTGCTGGCCCTGACCATCGAGGCTCACGTGAACATCATATCGGGGAGAATGGAGGCCATCACACGAAGAGTTTCAAACCATGTTTGCTGTGCCTGTGGCTAGTTCCAAAGGCAGTCTCTGGGTTTCTTCTGGGTGCCCACATCTAGGGCAAGCTGATGGGTTTCTACTGTATGCTAGTCTGACCCCCACCGCTACGCCTTTCTTGAGCGACTAGCCGTTGAAAAATAGTACTCCTCCCTGCTAGGTGGCTAGCCCAAAGGCGAGTCCAGAACCTTGAGAGGAACTTATCAGTGAGCCACTGCTGGTCCACTGTGCGAGTGCTAAGCTGCTATTAGGATGGCGCTTCGCAACAAGCCATCACGATGTGTTGTCCAAGCAGTGCAAAGTACAAGCAAAAAGGAAACCGGGGGGGGGGGGGGGGGGGGGGGACGCAGCAAAAGGATCCCACCACAGCCACTTACCAGGGTCCCATGGTAGCTGAACTAAAGGATGAGCCTCAAAAGACCCCAACCTCCAGTCTCCTCGGACTGCCTCCTCAAGATCAGGATCCAGGAACCACAGCTGCTGCCACTACTCTAATCGTTTGAAATGTGCATTTTGAGACCAAGGGCAGACTCGCACCGAATGTGAACAAGCTGACCCTCTCAAGCACAAAACAAAACCCACATGAGCAGGATAATAGGATGACTAGCTGGTTTTCTGTCGCCAGGCACGGCCATGAAAATAACCTCTTTGAGAAAGAGACAAACGCTAAATGTTATTTACCGGGCACCCAGGAGCTGTACTTTGTCTAATTGAAAATTTGGCAACAGCAAGGGTGCTACCACATTCAAGAAAGATAGACAGTTTTCCTTGTTCTTGTTTAGTATCTGTAGTTCTTCGATGGTGTAATGAATTTTTCTAGATGATTACTGGGCACTCAGGAGCTGTACTTTTTCTAATTGAAAATTTGACAACAAACAAACGGCAAGGGTGCTGCCAAATTCGAGATGTATAGTTTTGCTTGTTCTTGTTTAGCATCTTTAGGTCTTTGATGGTGTTATGAATTTCTCTAGATGACTACGTTTCCTGGTAAATTGTTATTGTTCGTTGATGTCCGAGTATAAAGTGCACTTTCTGTGCAGGTATTGCAAGTGTGAGATGCCGTACAATCCTGATGATCTGATGGTGCAATGTGAGGACTGCAAGGATTGGTAAGGCCAAGAAAAGTTGTGTTTCGTTTTTGAGAGGAATTTTGAAAATGAATATGTGCTCTGGTTTTTCTGTCAGAAAGCACCTGAGGTATTGTTTTAACCTATGTTTTTTTCCTGGTTTTCAAGTGGAGAATAGTGCTTGTGTGTTTTAAGTGAGAGGTTTTCTTTTGTCAAGTTTGTGCAGTAGATTAGAGACCATATGTAACGTTCAGTTTCTTCTTTAGCTTAAAGAGAGTGCAGAATGCCTTCCAAAAGCAGATCACAGTTTATGAAGTTAGATATGTTTCATTCTCAGTTTTGGAGCTGAATCATTCTCTAGCAGCTTTGCTCTAGGGTTTGATCCAGTGACTATAGCTATGGCTGGCTCTGTACCCTTTTAGGCACTCTTAGGCACCTCTAACGTGTGAAGGCAGTTTACTGCAGGTGGCATGGGCTGATTTCTACTGTAAGGTGCCTACATTTGCATTTCAACAATTTAGAGAACAAAGGGGTATTGTACACTGGTGTGCTGGACTCAATCCACGGAAAATCCAAAAAAACTGGGCAAAACCGAGCAAGGAAGCAGTAATGCAAAGGAAGACCTGAGCATGAGAGCGATGCTACGACATGCGTGGTCCAATATCATGATGCTGGTGTAAACTGTAAACATCAGCATACAGAAGCAACAATATGCTGACATGCTAAAAGTTTAATAGAGAGCATCCTTTAGACTGCCAAGGGAAGACCTTCTGTTTAAGAGGCAGCTGGCATTTCCAGATCTTTTGCAATGTTGCTTTCACATTATTACTTTGTGACCAAACCCCCCCCCCCCCCCCCCCCCCCCCCCCCCCCCCCCCCCCCCCCCCCCCCCCCCCCCCCCCCCCCCCTCCCCCAAAACCACCACACACTATATGGGCAATATAGTCACACATGGCATACATACCCTAGAACAACCATGAAAAATTTTAGATTCTACATTTCATCCTTGTCCGACATTCCACATTAGACCGAGGTGTATTTTCTAGCCTCACAGTCAGGTCCAACATTCCACATCACTCATCTAGGTAGTGCACTATTACAAACAAAGGTGCATTATTTCTATAGACATTCATCTCACAAACTCAATCAAATAAAGGTCTATCATGACCAAAGATTCGAAGAGTTTACAATATTGCAAAAATCCATATGTAAATACATAGAAGTCCCATTCTCAGAGTAGTTTCTCTTGACATGCTAAAAAGCATTGTCAAAATGCTTATTATACTCAATCGAGTTGATCTGTTGATAAGAGAGTGGATTGGCGTCAGACTGAACCATTGAAACTGCTTGTGCCCTTGGAATTGTAGGCTTCAATCGAAAAAACAGTAGGTAAAGGTTCAACAACCAAGGATGATCTTCAAAGTAACCCTCCAACCATTTGGCATTCAGAACCAGATAATTTTCGAATACCAAGTACATTTCAGATCAATTTAATTTTAACCTTCCTTTCCAATTATGCCAGCACCTCATCAAGCTGAAGCGTCTCCTCAACCTCTGGCTGCTCAATAGGAATCATGTCCTTTGGTGCGTGTTCCTGAATGATCTAAGAAGATTCACATGAAAAGCATTGTGGATCCTCTAATGATCTTGCAGCTGCAATCCGGAAGATACATCATTGATCTTCTCAATGATCTTGAAAGGACCATATTATCTGATAGTGAGATTGGTTAAAGCATCTCTTTTCCTCTCATCTTCCTAAGTGAGGCCTTCTCAAACCTAAGAAGGATCCAATTTCCTTATTTCAACCGCAACTTCCTGCGTCGCTTGTATACGGTTAGAGCTGCCTTGCAGTCTCTCAAATTACCCTCCAAGTGTGTGGATCAGCTCCAGCCATATATTTTGTACAGTCTCCACCGATGGGATGGGGCAGGCCTCGAAGATGCGGAAGCAACGGTCTTTCCATATGAACTAGAGAGTCAGGCTACAGATAAGCTCACACCAAAGGTCTCTATCATTGCTCCACTCTCGAGGCATAAGCTCCGTGATAGGCTGGAGTGTAGACTGGCCCTCCTGTATCACAAGCATCCTGCTAGCTCAAGACAACTCAAAACGAAGTGCTGGGTGTGTGTGAGTGGACCAAGCAGCAACACCCCAGGTGTATTGACTAGCCGATGACAGGGCTGGCATCAGCTGTAGAATCGGAAGCCAAGCCTACTGTGCCATAGGGCAGTCCCATAGATAGTGCCTCTGTGATTCAAGTGGGTGGTCACACACGGCACAGCCCGCCGGATGGCCACTGTAAACCAACCAACTCCCCACTGCGGTAGCTCGATCGGCAACAACCCATTGGAACATGGTGACTCTCTTCGGCTGTTTGCTGTCCCACAAGCGCTCCCAAAAGTCTGTCAAGAACTCAGCTGTGAGACTCTCCTCCTACCAGTGCCCTGCTGCAGTAGGGCGAGCCTCTCCGAGCAGCCAGTATGAGGCGTCCTAGTCGTGCTGTGTACTGGAAGAAAGAAATCCATGGGTGACCTGAGGCAAAAGGGTCCTGCCAAAAGCACTTTTAGGGTCTCACTGCACTCGCGATAGAGGGCGACACTCCCAAGCCCAGAGCGTCCAATGTCCTGTCTCAAGATGTGTTGGGTCGAGATCGAGAACACAAATCTTTCCTCTGATGCCCACAACTCGAATCTAGTGAAACCAGCACTTTGCTACCTCTGGGGCCTCAGTAGCAACCTTGTGGAAGCGATCCTCCGTTGAACCTCAAAGAACATGCAAAGGCCTGAGTTGGAGTACGCTCGAATTGCGATGAGGACCTGAAGGCAGATAAAGGTCCCATCCAATTGGGAGCCGCCGGATCGAGAGGTGTGTGCCACTTTGTTCGTATAGCCTCGACGATGTCCTGACACATGCTCTGTACCCCCCTCATGTCGCACAGCTGCATGCTCTGACTCTCCTTAGGGAGTGCTGTAAACTGCAACCAGTCTCCCAGGGTGCGTGTTGGACCCTCTGCCATGGGACCCCATGAGACATGGGGCCTACTGTCAACCATGTGACCTCGTCGTATACTGTGTGAGAAGCTGCATCAAGCACTCCTCAATGCATGTGGGCTGGTGCTGCTCAAGTCCCCCCCTCAATTGCTTCGAAGACCCGGGTACTAAAGGCGCTGGGTTACTGCGGGTACTGCTGGGTATTGGGGGGTATTGTGGGTACTGATGGGTACTGAGGTACTGTGGTGTACTGCGAGGTTCTATGTCGGCGACGATGATGTCGACGACGAGGTACTGTTGGGTTCTATGCCGATGACGGTGATGGCGACGACGAGGTACTGATGGGTTCTACGTCGACGACGGGGTATTGATGGGTTCTATGTCGACGACGGTGATGTCAACGACGATGTACTGATGGGTCTTGTGGATCCTTATGGTGAGCTAGGCAAGGGCCGAGCCAAGGCACAAGGGGTGCTAGGTACTGGGGTACTCTGTAGAGACGAAGACGACGACGACGATTTCGACGCTATGGCTGAATGCCTGAACTGCTAGCGATGTCGATGGCTAGGAATTGCAACCATGATGAGGCTAAGAAGGAGAGGTAAGTTCCAATCTTGCCATCTACTTCTACTACCATTAGAAGACAACACTTTATTGAAGAAACAGTACTTGATTACTTTAAATTTTCAATATACCTTCAAATGTCCTTACAATATCATTAATGGACGACACTTGTACCATCAGAAAAACGGCTTTTTGTGTGGGTTATAGCATCTAATGTGTGCAAGTATACAGAACCGAACTATATTGTTTACTCAAGCTTATAGGAAGATTAGCTCCCCAACCTGATTGATGGATGCCATATTGAATCCAAGGTTACTTTGTGTCAGATATTCCTTGGCTGAAATCTGATGCGATCATGCTGGCTGAGAACGCTGATCATACTGGCTGAGAATGCTGATCATGCTGGGCTGAAAACGCTGATCGAGAACTGCTGGTTCCCGTGGCACTTGGTACGGCTTGGTTCTTTGAGAGGCTCCTTCATTGCTCCTCTGCCTTCTACTGGTGCCCAAAGGATTTCTTTTATAGGTCCTTTAGCCATTTGCCCTACCAACATCCCAACAAGGGTATATGAAAAGTCACTTATTAATAAAATGCACTTAAGAGGTGGTTCACGTGTAGTAAATCCTAAGTACTAAAATGCTTTTTTGTGCAAGAGAGAGTATGCAACTATGACCGGCCTGGACATGCACGTCTTGCTAGAGGCTCTCAAATTGCCAGGCTAGGTCCTAAGCTACTCATGCGCAGAAGCATGTCCACGTAGCACAAGTGAAGTGCGCACGTGACACTTGCTCAGCCGACTCTACGCATTTCTGTGAAAATACAGTGAGTGGAAGGGCTCCAAGGGCCACCCGTCTCCGCGAATGGGTAGCTGTAGGCCACGCAAACCAACCTCCTGTGAGGCCAAAAATCTGTTTGCCTCTGCGTAGAACAAAAACAAGAAGGGGGCAATAGCCCTGCCGTATTGAGCGTGCAAGCTGTAAGGTGCAGCGGAATGATTGTTTGCGCTTTGCTCTAGATGAGTGCTCCGAACTGTGCTCAAGGTTCCTTTTAGTTCTTATGGAAGGGAGAGCCTTCCGTTCTTAATGGAAAGTCTATGATCACAAACAAAGTGAATGGACACTGTGCGTGCAAGTGTATGAGACTGAGAGATAGAGAGAGAAGAGAGATACGACACCAGAGACTGTTGTAAAACCCTCCTCCGAAGGCCCCACTCTCGTCGGCGAGAGTGGTCTACTTATTGATTGCACCAAGTGGTACAATGGCGATGCAATGGACTGATGCAACTTGGGACTATGCCGGTGACGATGACGGGGATGCCGATGACGACTCTAGGGTTGAAATCTGCGGTCTTCTATCTACTGAATTTCGGGGCTGATTCGGACTGCTGAAAAACGCTGGTTTGCTGCGTTTTTTGGGAGGCTGAAAATGGGGTGTTTATGCAGGTACTTAGGGCTGATTTGACCGCCGTACTTGATGCTAAAAATCTGCTGCACAAACGCTGATCTGAAGGTGGTAGCTAGGGCTGAAAACGCTAGGAGTTTGGGCTGCTGTCAAGGCTGAAAATCACAAACGCTGGCAGATCTGGTATCGTTAATGAAAACGCTAGGCAATCTGGGGCTGTTGGCGATGCTCAGGGCTGAAATCACCAAGGCTAGGGGGAGGTGCTGATGGAGACCAAAAACGCTAGCTGATGGAGGTTGGAAACGCCAAGGTTGATGGTGCTTGGGGCTTCTTGCTGAGAAGATGCCCGTTGAGTGGGAAGCTCTTGTTGCCTCTTCTGCCATTTAGTGCTAGCTTGGATTTCCTTATATATTGACTTAGCAAAATTGCCCTACCTACTTTCGTTGGAAAGTCACTTAAAAATAATAAGTGAAAAATGTCAAAAATAGGGAAAATAGGCTAAATGCACTGGAAAATTCCCCTAACTGAATCTGATGGATTTTGATGGGAATACTGATGATCATGCTGTGTGCAACCAGAGGATATGCATCTATGCCAAGTGACTCGGCATGCACAGTCTACGAATAGACTCACAAAAGTGCCAGATCACTTCTAATCTAGACTGACTGAACTGACTGAACCCTGATCATGCTGCAGCTTGTCCACGGACACATAGGGTTGGATGTGTCACGTGACACAAGCATGAAGCGTTCCCCTCGACCTTCTGCCAGCAACACCTGACTGTGAGCACACCTGTAGAGAGTAGACACCCCTCTGATCCATGCATTTGAAAAACCCATCCTGTGCAAAGTGCCCTCCCATCTTGTGCAAAGTGCCCTCCAAGAAGTCCCTGTCAACTTTGTCGTAGGCCTTCTCAAAGTTGAGAAGGAACACCGCAAGATCCTCTCCTCGTAGGCGGGCGGATACTACGTTCCTTGACGAAGCCCGTCTGAGTCTCATGTATGATGCTCTCAAGTAGTAGCTGAATTCTCAAACTTAGAGCCTTTGCAAGAATTTTGTAAGGCTGAATTGAGAATGGTGATGGGTTGCCACTGATGAATCTCATCAGGAGATCCCCCCTCCTTGGGGATGAGGTACATCAAACCCTCGCTCGTGCTATCAGGCATCTCCCAAGTGTGGAAAATGTGCTTGTATGCACTACATAGGTCCTGTCTAAGCACCTCCCAGTACTCCAAGAAAAAGCTGGGAATCAACCATCATCTCCTGTTCAACTACCGGGAGGGAATGCTCTCAGAGCCTCGTGAAGCTCCTCTGGTAAGTGGGGCGCATCTACTCAGTGACAAGGCAAGGCATCTGTGCCCACACCTGCTCTCTGCATGCATCTGTGCACTCTGACTGTGGCTCAGCTGAGAGCAATTCTCGGAAGAAGTCAATAGCTATTGTCCGTATGTCCTCAAGCTCTATGGAAACCGTCCCATCCTGTCCTTTCAAATGGCAAACATTGGTCTGTGTATGGCGAGGATCCACCATCTTGAAAAACTCTTTAGTAACTTTGTCGCCCACCTAGGTCCAGTGAGATGCTTGTCGATGGTAGGCAAACTCATGACGTCGCTCCTCAATGGTTATTAGCTCCAGTTGAGCCTGTTGCATCTGGTCCTCCATCCAAGGACTACTTGGGTGTCGATCTTGCATCCGTTGTAAAGAGGCGTCGCTTCTCCTCCTCTTTGGCTAGAGCCAGTTGTGCTGTCGTGTAAGGTGCAGCGGTAGTGAATGTTGAACTTTGCTCAAGATGAGTGCTCTGAACTATGCTCAAGGGTTCCTTTTACTTATGGAAGGGAGAGCCTTCCGTTCCTTTAGTGAGAAGAGTACAATGGACACAAACAAAGTGGTGAACACTGTGAATGAAGGTGCTGAGACTGAGAGATAGAGAGAGAAGAATACGACACCAGAATGTTGTCAAAACCCTCCTCCGAAGGCCCCACTCTCTATGGCGAGAGCGGTCTACTATTGATTGCACAAATCTCTACAATGCTTTGGACTTGCCGACGACGACGACGACGGCAAGACGGCTGAAATCTGAGAATGCTAATGGCTGAAAGCTGCAAATCTTTATTTGCTGAATTCTGACCCTATGTCGATGACAATGTCGATGACGACTATGCAACAACGACGCGCTGAAAACGCAGATGCTGAAATCTGCGTTTTCTCGTGCTGAATCTGCAAACTACGCTGGATCTGACCGTGCGGAGAGGAACTGCTGCGGGAAGGTGAGATCTGCGAGGTTGGGGGGTTCTACTGCGGAGTTTGACTGCTGAAAACTGAAAACGCTGATGCTTCTAATTGTTCCGTCGCGAAGGATCTACAAAACGCTAGGATGGTATGCTGATCCAAAAACGCTAGGGCTGAAAATGGTTCCTGCTGCAAAAATGCTGTGAATCTGTTGGTGCAAACCACTAACTAGTGCTGATCTATGCTTTGCTGTCGCTAGGTTGATGCAGATGCAAAAACACTGGCTGATTTGGGCTCTTGATCCAAAAACGCTAGCTCATCTGCTGTGATGCAAAAACGCTAGAGAATCTTGGGGTCCTGCTGAGAAGTTGCCTGTGAGCAAGTGCTCCTGCTGCCTCTTCTGCCAGAAAGTGCTAGCGCTAGGTTTCTATATATACAAACTTAGCAAAATTGCCCTACCTAGTTCCCAACAAAAGTCACTTAAAAATAATAAGTGAAAAATGTCAAAAATAGGGAAAATAGGTTCTGTGCACTGTAAAAATGCTCTTGATGGGTTTTGATGGGAATCTGATGATCATGCTGTGTGCAACCAGAGGATATGCATCTACTCTAAGTGTCTGGACATGCACGGTCTGTGAACAGACTCACAAAAGTGCCAGATCACTTCCTATTCTAGACTGACTTGACTGAATTGAACCTTGGTCATGTTGTAGCTTGTCCTCGTGCACATAGGGTTAGATGTGTCACGTGACATCCCCTCCTTTTCAAAGTGAGGTACTGGTACCGAATTGTATGGCGTCGAGGGAGATCGCCAACAACATCTGGAATCCTGGAAAGGACTCTTCGTCGGCCCACTTTGATGTATGGGTCGTGCGATACTTGAACTTCATAAAGGTCTGCAATGCCTTCTTCTTTGGGCCGCGCTGAAAGCGATACAAAGTCATCTTCAATGCTTCCACTTCGTCTATAGTCATGTGTCTACCTTCTTCAAGAATCTTCGAGGCTGAAAATTCCTGAAACCACTTCCAACACAAAAACATGAACATACCCATTCCATGTAAAGTGACTGGAAAAAATCTCGTCTTCTCTAAAGACTGTGCATGCAATGTAGGTGAACATAGAGACGAAGTGCAAAACCATTCATCAAACACATGCAAACAATGAGATCGAATCTTTTCTTTTTGATCTAAATCAATCAACTGTGGCAAGACACAATGGAAATGCCTATGCTTGATGCTCAATCCTTCTTGTGCTCTCTCTACGACTGTGTCATGCCAAGGAAGAGATATGGAATGTGACTTCCTTGAATGCATACTTTTCATCTTTTCATGAATCATCCGCATACATCCGTGCTCATTCATGAGTGAATCGTGCTCAACGAACAGTATGTCATGTCTATGAAAAGTGACCACATAAAGACGCAGACTAAAATACAGGAAATGGTCACGAATGAAACACTCGAACAATGCGTGCTGACTAATCACTTGAACACATAATACTTCCTGTGGGGGTTCTTTGGACCTTGACTCGAGAGCCAAGATCGGTTCTTCGTGATTGATCGAATCTTCCTGTGGGGGTTCTGTGGACCTCGACTCGAGAGCCAAGATTGGTTCTTTGTGATTGATCGAATTTTCAATGAGGTTAGCTTCACTAGAAAAAGCATCAACTAAACCATCATCCTTGTGAACAATCACATCTTTATCATGCAAATCATCATGCTCGTAAATAATCACATCTGGATCATGCAAATCATCATGGTCGTGAATAATCACATCTTGATCATGCAAATCATGTGTGTCGTGCTTTAGAGAAAAAAAGATTGAGAGAGTTTCCTTCTCCTGATTCTCTTCAATCTGCGCATGCACATTAGACATTAGTAGGACAAACTCTTGCATGCGTTGATCTGTCTGCGCTTCACGTTCTAACCGTCTTTCTTTGCGCTCGCGAGCCAATTCGGCTAGTCTTTTTGTGGGCTCGCGATCCAATTTTGCGTTTCTTTCTGTGGCCGCCAAGCGTGCTTGCTCGCACTCACGCTCTATGGCTGCCATTCTTTCTTTGTGCCACACTTCTCGTTGTCTACCTTGTTGTACCATCATGTCCATCATTGACTTGACCAAAGCCTCCATAGGATTTGGTGCAATCCTTGGCGTAGATGGGGAAGGGTCATAAAAACCTCCTGGTGGGGAAAATTCTTCTTCGCCATTGCCATGCTCATCACCTCCATGCAAAGTATCCATTCCGCTTCGGGTAATGACCATAGACTGAAGTCGTGGGTTCTTAAGTTCACAAGGAACTTGGGTTCTTGTGGGTCTTGGGTTCTTGGGTTTTTGAGGTTCTTGAGTTCTTGAGGTTCTTGAGGGTCTTGAGGTTCTTGGGGGTCTTGAGGTTCTTCTGTAGCTTGCAATCTGTGTTAGAGAAGGATCCTCTCTTCACCCAAGCTCTGCTCTTTTCCGCGGGTGCACCCCTTGGCGGCCTTGCGCTCACACCAAGGTTGCTTTTTCCCACCTCACGTCGATTGGTCGGCTGCTAAGTGCACGATCCGCTCTCAATGAGTGAAAAAAGGCATAAGGGGAGGCTGGACAAGCTCTTCTTTCTTGGGTTTCCTGTCACTCTTCAAAAACACGATTAGGAATCGACACGCCCAAGAGGTCTTGGGTTACGTGCGACCGCAGCAAGCAAAAAAAAATTCTGTGGTTCTTTTCTTGAGTACTACAGAACACTGCCAAAGCTCTGATACCAATGTTAGGTGCAGCGGAAGTGAATGTTGAACTTTGCTCAAGATGAGTGCTCCGAACTGTGCTCAAGGGTTCCTTTTACTTACGGAAGGGAGAGCCTTCCGTTCCATTAGTGAGAGAGTGCAATGGACACAAACAAAGTGGTGAACACTGTGAATGAAGGTGCTGAGACTGAGAGATAGAGAGAGAAGAATACGACACCAGAAAGCAAGATGACACTTCTTTGGGTTGAGTTGACCTCCACTTTCATCATATTGCTTCAATGCCATCCCAAGCTTTGCACAATGATCCTTTCTAGAGCTATAAACAGAAAAGTCATCAATAAGATCCTTCACAAACTTGCCAAGAAAGGGAGAGAACACCTTATTGACGCGTTTTTGATACCACGCACAACCATTCATAAGATCAAAAGGAAGCACACATTAACAAAAGCATCCCCATGGTGTAATAAATGTGGTCTTCTTTCGATCTTCTAAAGCCAAGGTGAGCTGAAATTATCCAGAGAATCCATCACATACACTATACCTCTCATGCCTTGCAATAGAATCAAGTATATCGTCTATGAAATGAAGAGGGTATGGATCTCTCTTCATGGCTGCGTTTAGAGGCTTAAAATCAACACACATCCTCCACTTTCCATCCTTCTTGGGTGTGACAACAACAGGACTCACCCATTCTGCAGTAGTCACAGGACATATGAAACCTGCTTCGAGAAGCTCGTCTTCCTCTTTCTTTAAAGCATTAAGTTGTACCTATCCCATTCTCAGCTTTTGGAGTACGGGCTGAGCTCCTTCCTTGATTGGAATGTGGATTTCCTCTCTTTTGAAGCTTTTAATTTCCTCATAAGACATGATGACTAAATTGAGAAATTGTTGTATCAGACAACATACCTTGTATCAGCTCCCTGTATCACATTAAGTTGAACTTTGGATTGCATCAGCTCTTCAATTTGCTCATAAGAACCATAGATATCCTTATTCTCCATAAGGCCAAGAAATCTTTGTTTCTCATCATGCTCTTCTTCAAGAAACAAGGAGGAAACATCTAGATTACTTTCGCTACTATCTTCAATCTCATTGCCATCATTCCCATTGTCTTCTTCTTCACTTGAGTACTCTTCTTCATCACTTTTCTCATCAAAATCAGCATCCAAAGATTGCTTGCTAGCCATGTCAAACCTCTTCTTATCACCCCTTCTACTGTAGAGGGTGATGGTACCATGTTCCCAATCCTGTACAGCTTTGGTTGTCTGTAACCATGGTCTTCCAAGAATGAGAGGGAAAGCACCAATACCCGCGGGCATAACATGACAATTGACCAACACTTTAATATCAAATACATCCATCTCCAAGTCCTTTATAACTCCCAAGTACTTCACCCTTGATTGGTTGGCAAGCTTTATGAGAAAACTTGAATTCTTCATCATGTTGAGTCCCAACTTTGGTACACAAGCTTGAGTAATAATGCATACCTGTGCACCTCCATCAATATATGCCTCTCCAATGCACTTTCTCTTATGCCATGCATCCATAGTAGGGCATATATCAAGTAGCTCATTAAAAGACACGCCTCTCACAGACCCCCTAGCAGGCTACTTCTTCATGGAGTTGACTACATACTTCCATTGCCTCTTTAACTTAGGACTCATCTCCATGAGTTGCCCGAAGGTAACATCAACCTTTCTACTCACTAAATCAGCCCTTAGACTATAATTTGGTTGCCCTTCTTCCAAAGAAAAGTTGGATGCATTGTAATGTTGCTTTGGTTTTCTCTTCTTCTCTTTATCTATATCTGTTTCAACCTGTTTCTCTCTTTTACGGCTGGGACTTCTATCACTCATGTCATGATCTTTTGTAACCCTCTTATTTACAGGCATGACTATAGCTCCCAAATTATACTCTTTCTTGTTGGGTTAAAGGCCTAAATAACACCGTTTTGTACTACTTTGTCCAGGTTCACATTGAACCTGGACACATTTTTTTTAAAGTCACTTATAATAAAAGTGGGAAAACCCAAAACTGACTTATAGAGTTTTCCCCAAAAACGTGAGCTCTCTCTCTCTCTCTCTCTCTCTCTCTCTCTCTCTCTACTTTGATCCGATCCCAAGCGCTTCCTCTCTGCTGTACTCCGCCTCCTGCTTCTTACCCCAATCCTGCACTACATCGCGATGTGCACCTACCGGTACCCTCTGCTTCGCGCTTTCAATTGGTATCAGAGCCCTAGGGTTTCACAAGGATGTGCGCAGGTGACTGACAACAAGCAAAAGGTGTTTTCTTGCGACAATCTCCACTTCTATCGCGAACCTCCTTACTTCTGGGGTCACCGGGAATACCCAGAGTGCCAAAGCAGCCCAAAACAGGCTGTTTTTAGATAAAAAACAGGTTATTACAGCAAAGTACATGTTCTCTCATGATGTATTAAGTTGTGGGAACACTTGTACTTGGTCCCTAACTACTACCCTAAATCAACCAAATTTGCTGAAAAATAGGTTCTAAAACAGGTTTTTACAGCAAATTACAGATTTATGCAGGTTTATGAAATGTACATTTGATGTATTTGGATTGGGGAAAGTATTATATGCTGTAATTCCCGAGCATTAAGCAAGTTTTGGATGCAAATACCCTTTTCGAGTCATTTATGCTAAAAATTGGGGCTTTTGTCCATACATGCTCCCAAAGGCTGTGTTTTTGCGTTATGTATACTCTTTGAGGTTAAAAACAACAACTTTTGTTGTTTTTGGGCAAAATTTACTTGCTGAGAATGTTCTGCACAAAAAAAATCAGAAATTGCTATTCTTGCCTAAACTTG
This sequence comes from Adiantum capillus-veneris, assembly GCF_014529385.1. NCBI lineage: Eukaryota > Viridiplantae > Streptophyta > Polypodiopsida > Polypodiales > Pteridaceae > Adiantum > Adiantum capillus-veneris. Next base: position 130,560,445 of record NC_140939.1, on the reverse strand, counting down.
CATATTTTTGGCTCAAATTGCTTCTGTGACACTTTGGAGCTGTTGTGCACATTGCGGTGAGGTTATATTCTGTTTTTGGTGCATTTTGCCAAAAAATTTCAGCATTTAAGCCCTCTTGGTTGTGCAACTATGGCATCGACTTCCTCTGACGTTAAGAATTTCTTCGAGATCAAGCGGTTTGAGGGAACAGGTTTTGATCTTTGGAAGGATAGGATTCAAGGAATCCTCTTTCTTAACGATTGTGACAGGGCTCTCAAAGTAGAGAAGCTAGAAGATATGTCAGATGCAGCATGGCTTACATTGAACAAGAAGGCCATTACCTACATTAAAATGGCCTTCTCTGACGAGATTTTGGTAGATCTCAAGGGTCTTGTCAATGCATTTGAGTTGTGGGAGAAATTGAAGGCAATGTATGAGAGTACGACCCCAGTTTATCAGGTGCATTTGATGCGGAAACTTGTTGGCATGCAGTTAGATGAGTCCAAGAGCGCTACATAGCATTTGTCATTGTTTATAGGCACTCTATCTCTTACAGGACTCAGGTTTGCCTCCTTTTGATGATAAGCTCAAAGCTATCTTCTTGCTGATGACTCTACTTGATTCTTGGAAAACATTGGTGGTCTCACTATCAAATAATCCCAACTTGACTTTTGATGGAGTTAGGGGTTCAATATCGAAGAAGAAATCAAGAGGAAAGCAAGTGGAGAAGGAGGTGGCTCAGCCAACATGGTTAGAGACAGGACAGAGAAGAAGAATGCCTATGCACAAAGAAGTAAGAGTAAGAGTAGAGAAAGGGGAAATGCGAGCAAAGGCAAGGGTGATGTGACATGCTATCAATGTGGCAGGAAAGGTCACAAGAAACCCGAGTGCAGGTACTATAAGGCAGAATTGAAAAGGAAGAAGAACGGTGGAGACAAAAAGAAAGAGAAGAAGGAGATCAAGACAGATGCACATGACAGTCCAAAGGACAAAGAGAAGGCCAATGTGGTCTCTAGTATTGAGGAGCTGTCAGATGTTGAAGACATCTTATGTGCCACTTTGTCCGCTGATGATGCTCATAAGTTTGATGCCTCTCTCAATGTTCATACACAGGATATGCAGATCACCAAGAGTGATCTAATTGATGCTTTACTGACTGTTAATGATGCATTATCCCAGACTTGGATAGTTGATTCCGACGCTTCATTTCATGTGACTCCTATCAAGGAGTGCTTTTTTCTACTTTTGTTGCAGGCAGCCATGGCCATGTTTATCTTGGAAACAATCATGCATGTTCCATTGAGGGTATTGGCACCGTGCATCTTTCTATAGATGGCACAAATGAGCTTGTCTTGCATGATGCTAGATATGTGCCAGAAATCAAGAAGAGTCTGCTTTCTGTTGGTCAGATGGATATGCATGGTTACAGCATTTTGTTTGAGAGAGGATCATGGAAGATGACAAAAGGCTCAAGGTTGATTGTAAAAGGTACAAAGAAAGGGACCCTTTACTGCTTGCATGGAAAGGCCTTGTTGGGCAAATTTATTGCTTTGGCTAAAATTAACTCACATATGGAGTTGTGGCATAAGAGGCTTGGCCATATGAGCCAAAAAGGCCTTACTAAGCTTTGTAATTTGAACAAGCTTGATGCTAAAGGCACAAAGCTTGATTTTTGTAATGAATGTCAATATGGTAAGCAAGTGAAAAGTTCTCATTACTCCCGTGTCTCTCGCAAATCTAATGTGCTTGATCTTGTACATTCTGATGTTTGTAGCATGCCCACTAAATCTATGGGGGGTACACTTTATTTTGTCTCTTTCGTTGATGATCATTCTAGAAAAATCTAGGTTCATTTGCTCAAATTTAAGGATGAAGCCTTTGCTGCGTTTAAGAAATTTCATGCATTTGTGACCACCCAGACTGGTAAAAAGCTGAAATGCTTGCGTACGGATAATGGGGGTGAGTTCACAAGTGGTGAATTTAACAAACTTTGTGAAAATTTGGGCAGTAAGAGGGAGCTTACTGTTCCATACAACCCCTTTTCTAATGGTGTGGCTGAAAGGTACAATAGGACTTTATGTGAGAGGGTGAGATGCATGCTGTCCACAGCTAATCTCCTTCATGGATTTTGGGGGGAGGCTCTAAAAACTGCAGTGCATATATGTAATCGATCCCCTCACATGTCTTTGAAAGGTGACATCCCTGAAGAGGTTTGGTCTGGTAAACCTGCTTCATACGATCACTTACGCGTCTTTGGTTGCGAAGCGTTTGTGCATGTAAGACCTGAGTTGAGGAGTAAGGTGGATGCAAAGTCCATTAGAGGCCTCCTCATGGGATACGGTGAAGAAGGTGAAATGGGCTACAGAATTTGGTTACCTTAGCTCAAAAAGGTTGTACGTAGCCTGGATGTTGTTTTTAATGAGGCAAGACTGCTTAAAAACAATTGTGCCTCTAATGGTGACCATAAGAAGGTCAAATTTCAGCATGTACAACCACCTATTAGGCCTAATTTTGACCCTCGGGATGCACCACATATGGCTAAACATGTTAATGAACCAGTGGTGTTTGAGCGAGATGATGTTGGACAGCAAAATGAGGCTCCTAAAGGGCATGTGCAGCCACATAACAATGCTGAAAACAGGGCTGAAAATGATGTACAGCAGCACTTTGTTGATGATATCATTGTTCCACTTGATGTAGACCCATTTCCAGATAATATGGATCATTGGGTGAGGCGTCCTACTTGTCCAAGGCGGAATGTGAGTAGATATGATCCCTCTTTGCATTTTATTATGCTGACAAATGAGGGTGAACCTCTTACTTATAAAGAGGCTAAGTCATGTGAGTCAAGCAGTAGGTGGGAGCTTGCAATGCAAGAGGAAATGAAATCCTTGTATGCAAATGATACTTGGGATCTTGTGCCATTGCCTAAAGGGAGAAAGGCTCTTCTTAACAAATGGGTATACAAGATTAAGATTGTGGATGAAAAACCCAAGTACAAAGCAAGATTGGTTGCAAAAGGATATGCACAGAAAGAAGGAGTTGATTTCCAAGAAATCTTTTCCCCTGTTGTAAAGCTTACAACTCTACGTGTCCTTTTTGCTGTCGTTGCGGTGCTTGATTTGGAATTGAATCAAATGGATGTAAAGACATTGTTTTTGCATGGTGACATTGAAGAGGACATATACATGAAACAACCTGAAGGTTTTGTAGTTCCTATACGTGAGGAACTTGTATGCAAGCTGAAAAGGGCTTTGTATGGTTTGAGACAATTATCACGGCAATGGTATAAGAAGTTTGACACTTTTATGCTGTCTCAAGGCTTTAAATGCAGCCATGCAGATCATCGTTTGTATACGAAAAGGGATGAAGATGTAGTCCCATCATACTTGTTCTCTATGTTGATGACATGCTGCTTGTCGAGAAACATAAGACTAGTCTTGATGCTCTGAAACGTAAGCTAAATTCAGCATTTGCTATGAAGGATTTGGGTGATGCAGAGCATATTTTGGGCATGCGTATTAAAAGAGATAGAAAGCTGAAATTGCTGTTTTTATCTCAAGAAAGGTACATTGCAAAAGTACTTGACAGGTTTAATATGGCTGATGCTAAGCCTCTTGGAGTACTTTTACCTCCATACACTAAGCTTAGCAAAGCAGATTGCCCAAAGGATGAGGTGGCATTGAAAGCAATGAAGGGAATCCCACATGCATCAGCTTGTGGTTCTCTTATGTATGCTATGGTTGCCACTCGTCTCGACATTGCTTATGCAGTGGGAGTTGTTAGTCGATACATGTCGAATCCTGGCCAGCGTAACTGCGAAACGTTTCAAGGCCGAAATGTTTCACCCTGAAACATGGTGTTTCACCACGAGACGTTTTAGTTCAAAATTAGAGCACAGTGAAACGTGAGACCAAAACGTACGTTTAGCGACTTTGAAACTAAAACTATGGTAACTTCTTGTTGGTGAAACGGCTTGTGTTTCACTTGGTGAGTGAAACGTTTCAAGACGCGAAACGTTTCACCAGTCCCGACCTATCGAAACGCGTTTCATGGTGACGTTGATCCTGCAAAGCACATTGGGAAGCTGTCAAATGCATTTTGAGATATTTGAAAGGTACACAATCGAAGTGTATTTGTTATGGAAAAGTGACTTGAAGTTGCAGGGATATTGTGATGCAGACATGGCAGGTGACATGGATACCAAGAAATCTACCAATGGATATGTATTTGCCATTGCTGGTGGTGCAATCTCTTGGTGTTCTAGGTTGCAAAACATTGTGGCATTGAGTACTATTGAGGCTGAATATATTTTAGTCACAGAGGCTTCAAAGGAGGCGATTTGGTTGGGTAGACTTGCAATAGAACTTGGCATGCTTGCTCATACAGCCGTGTTGGGTTGTGATAGCCATAGTGCTGTCTTTTTAGCCAAAAATGCCATGTTTCATGTGTGTACCAAACACATAGATGTGCGGTACCACTTTATACGTCAGGTATTGGAGGATGGTCTAATCACCTTGACTAAGATCCATACACAGGTTAACCCTACAGATGTTCTCACCAAGAGTCTTGCTAAGCCACAAACGCTTCAAAGGAGGCGATTTGGTTGGGCAGACTTGCAAAAGAACTTGGCATGCCTGCTCATACAGCCGTGTTGGGTTGTGATAGCCAGAGTGCTGTCTTTTTAGCCAAAAATGCCATGTTTCATGCGCGTACCAAACACATAGATGTGCGGTACCACTTCATACGTCACGTATTGGAGGATGGTCTAGTCACCTTGACTAAGATCCATACAGAGGATAACCCTGCAGATGTTCTCACCAAGAGTCTTGCTAAGGCTTAACATGAGCATTGCATATAGTTGGTGGGAGTTGGTTAACTTAAAGGCGTCATTTATGCCTTTAAGTGGGAGGTTGTTGGGTTAAAGGCCTAAATAACCCGGTTTTGTACATTTTTATACTTTGTCCAGGTTCAACGTCACATTGAACCTGGACACATGTTTTTAAAGTCACTTATAATAAAAGTGGGAAAACCCAAAACTCACTTATGAGTTTTCCCAAAAAACGTGAGCTCTCTCTCTCTCTCTCTCTCTCTCTCTCTCTCTCTCTCTCTCTGCTTCGATCCCTAGCACTTCCTCTCTGTTGCACTCCGTCTCCTGCTACTTGCCCCAATCTTGCACTACATCGTGACACGCACGTACGGGTACCCTCTGCTTCGCGCTTTCATTTCTTCTCCAAACAGATTAAGCTTACCACCTTTCTTTTTCCCTTCTCTTCAGTTGTCAAATGGCTTGGCCTTGCTTCCCCTTTAATCTCAATACCATAATCTTGAGCTCGAGAAGGAATTTGTGAAGGAAGAGGAAACATGTCACCACCCATACTGGCTGGTCACATTGAGGGCTTTTATGACCTCATTCACCACAATTGTAACATTGAAACATATCCCCTCTTCCAAGCATGCCTCTTCCTCTATCATCTGTAAACCCCTCATTGCTTCCATAGCCCACAGTAACAAGGAACGTGCGGAACGGGGGGTCAACCCTCACCCCTCACTTGACCATGTCCCTCACTCTCAAGCTTGAGCCTTGAAGCCACTCTCACTCTCACTCTCACCCTCTCTCAAGCTTGAAGCTTCAAGCCTTCAAGCTACTCTCACCCTCTCTCTCAAGCTGGAAGCCACATTGCACAAGCTCTCAAGCTCCCTCCATCAGATATTCCTCTCTCCATCTCTCAAGCTTCATCCCTCCATCGGACATCTCTCCATGGCACAAGTGTCTGTGTCTCATGAAGGTCCCTCGGTTAAGAGGGGCAAGAAGGTTGAGCCTTTATGGTGGGATGAGGTGCATTCTGAAGTCTTGGGCAAAGACGGCGGTGCAAGATTATAGACGTGCAAACTATGTGGCTTCCATCGCAAATCCGGGACAAGCAAGGTTCGAGCACACCTCCCTCACTTAATGGAGGAGCAAGTGAGGCATTGCAAGAATGTTTGACGGCCGAGAAGAGGAAGGAGCTTGAGATCAAGGATGCGATTATGAGAGCCAAAACAAGTGATCGACCCAAGCGGCAAGCCATTGATCCTAATCACTTGGTTTTTCCTTCTTCTACCGGTCATTTGCAAGCTTCCGTTGGAGGTAGTAGTGCGGCCGCTCAAACGTCATTTCAAATGGCTTCACCCTCTCTTCCCACACATCGTCAACGAACTCTAGATGCGTCATGGGATCCAAAAAAGGAGGATGTGGATGCCTCAGTTGCCCGCTTTTTCTATCACAACCATATCTCTTTCATAAAGGCTCGGTAAGTTCCAAGTCCTCATACATATTATGTCTATAACTAGTATGTACATTGTTCATTCAACATTGTTTTGACTCTTGAGTCTTACCTTCTCCTTACAACCTTTGTGACATGTATAGGTTGGACTACTTCAAGGCCACGTGCACAAGGATTAGGGAATATGAGCCATGCTACCTGCCACCCACTTCAGAGGCCCTCCATACTACTCTTCTCGATAGAGAGAAGGCCGTTGTGGAGATGACAGTTGTAAACATGAAGCGACAATGGGCCAAGTATGGAGTGACAGTCATTGCAGATGGATGGAGCGACACCGGGAGGAGATCCATTCATGGGCTTGTGGCTCATTGCAAGGGAGAGATGTACTTTTCCCACTCACATGGAACCACAGAAACAGGGAAATTCGTCGATGTGCTTGCAAGAGAGTCGGTGTCCGCCGTAGAGATAATTGGCCTAGAGGTGGTGTTGCAGCTTGTCATGGATGGGGAGGCATCAAACAGGGCAGCCGGTGCATTTTGAATGGCATGTATCCCCACATCAAAGTGTCATTTGGAATGGCACATTGCCTTAAAAACCTTAAAGGATATAGGACGCCTACCTTGGATTGAGCCACTCATTACAAATGCGTCCAAGCTAGTGTCCTTCATCAACAATCACAATCTCCTTTGTGCTGCATTCTTGAAGCGGTCAGGGGGCAAGGGTCTTTTGAAGTATTGTGAGACCCGCTTTGCCTACAACTACTTAATGGTTCAGCGCCTATGCGAATGTCAGAGTGCAGTGGGGCAGACCCTCATCAGTACGGAGTACACTTCCTCATCCTACGCAGGTTCAGTCGCAGGGATCTTATGTGTAGGCAAGTCAGAGGATCTCCAATTTTGGGAGTCATTGAATGTAGCCTGTACTCCACTTGCTTCGAGTAGTTGATGACATGCAACCTTGCATTGGCAAGGTTTATGAGGCCATAGATCGTATGGTGGAGGCCCTCCAAACACTTAGCCAGATGCAGACAGGTTTGACGAGATTAGCCAGCTTTGTTAGAGCAGATGGGACTCCTATGCTTCCCCTTTTCATGGTGCAACCTTTGTTCTAGCTCCAGATTTTTAAGGTGCAGGACAGGAGCATGATGGCGAGGTGACCAAGCAATGGAACAAGATCTTGAGCATGTTTCACCCTGATCGAGAAGAACGCCACAAAATCAAGGATCAACTTGCTATGTACAGGGATATGCGAGGAATATTTGGGCTTGGCGATGCCCAAGTTGATCGCACCAACATCTCCTTTGTTTTGTGGTGGTAGGTGTAACAGACTTGGACACTCCACAAGTCGAGGATCTACCGCGACGCCACAAATAATCACTTCAAACAATTCACAGTTCACAATTGATTCGACACTGGCCTGACGGAGTTCCGTGCCTAGAGATATTGACCCCAAAGACTGGCGCCCCTTTCGGTATTTCTTTTTGTATTAATCTGTTGCAGAGTACAAGTGGGTAGCCGGGACTCACTCTCAGACTCTGCGTCCAGATGCTAAAGCAAAGGCTCTTTCTCTCTCTTTTTCTTATGCCTTAGTAAATAAAGCAAGCTTCAAATTTGCTTGAGATTTCCAGCTTGCATAGAAAAGCAGCCCACGCCAAAAAGATCTGCTTTTCCTGCCACGTCAACATTCCGTGAATGGCGCTGGATTTTATGGGCCTGTCTGTACGGCAGTTCCACGTCAACAGTCAGTGAACTTTCCGGTCTTCTACAACCACGTCACCATTTCAGCCCGCCAAGGAGTCCTTGCCAGGGGGATGCGTGTGTGTACTGGGCAGCCACGTCACCAGTTTGTGACATACCCCCCTCTTGAAAGCATTTTAATCGCCCTCGATTACGCCTGCAAAACAGACAGAAGCCATAAACTGTCTTAGCAAACACTGACTGTTAGTACCGATGCTCTAGGAACACACATCTAGCATATGTACCAATCGACAGTCACATCACATGACATCACATGACAAATCACATTCAACATTCATTCGGATCTTAGACTATGATTTATCGGAAATGCAGTTAGCAATTGCATCTAGATCCACTCAGGACCTCATAGATGCCTGATTGACTAACCCCTATTGCAACCATGCCTATTCGGGATCATTCAGACCAAAATGTTGCAGTCATTTCGTTTATCAGTTCCTGCACTTAAAACAAGTCAAGAATAAATCAGTTTCATATTTGGGAATTCCATTTCATAAAGTCATACAACAGAATACTGTCAGCTCTCAGTATCCCTGAGGCTCAAAGAGACATCAGTGACTCTAGTATTCAAAAATTGAGGCATCTGTTAACAAAGGAGCGGAGTAACTCCCCTCTTGTGCAACCGATTGCACCAGATCTCTGGCCAAGCTGAATTCGAGGTTCCATTTGGAGTAGACTATGCTAAACCAAAAGCTTCAAGGTAAGGTTCATAATCTGAGGAGTATCTGCTAGATCCTTCTCCTCCATCCACTTCGCATCCAATGCAGGATAGTTCTTGAATTTAACCAAGAACCGCCTTCTCACTCTACTCTTATTTTAGATTGCCCGTCAGTCTGCGGGTGGAAAGATGATGAGAACTGCAACCGCGTGCCAATGTTCTCCCAAATTGCCTTCCAAAACAAACTCGTGAATCTGGGGTCCCTGTCGGAGACAATCGTCTTGGGCATGCCATGTAATCTGAAAATCTGGGCCACAAATAGTCTCGCTAAGTGATCCGGCTTGATTGTTTTCTTCTCTGGAATGAAATGAGACTGCTTGCTAAATCTGTCAATAACAGTCCAAATACCATCGTGACCACTCTGTGTTCTCGGGAGATCAAAAATGAAATCCATTGCAATACTTTCTCAGGGGCGGGTGGGTATGGGCAAAGGCTTTAACAATACCTGTGCTTTATGCCTGACAAACTTGACTTTCTGGCATACCAAGCAACTGCACACAAACTCGTCCACATCCTTCTCGAGTCTCGGCCAAAAGAAATATCTCTCTACCCCTTTCAAGGTGGTAGCAATGCCGCGGTGACCCGTAAAAGGTGGACAGTGGCATTCGGTCATAACCTTTTTTCTCAACGGCTGTGTAATGCACAACATGGTTTTGCTCATCAAGTAAACATCCCGCTATTGTCTCCCCATCCCGTATCCGTGTGAAAATGTCTGCAAAATCTGTATCTGTGACATACTGATCGACCATATCCTCGAAGCTCCTATGATGTATTGCGGAAATAGCCAGAACCAACGGCTTCCGAGACAAAGCATCTACCACCAAATTCTTCTATCCTTGCACAAGGACAATGTGGAATTGAAACTGTGACAAGATGTTCGTGCACCGCATCTGATTTTCCGATAGCTGCTTCTGTGAGAAGTAGCATAAACTCTGATGGTCTGTAAAGAGAGTAAAATCCGCTCTGAGTAGGTAATGTCGCCACTGAGTAAGAGCATGGATAACCGCCAAAAGCTCTTTCTCATAAATCTGTACCGTCAATACTGGCCTTAAGAACAATCTGCTCTCGTAAGCAATGACATGGCCTTCTTGCATTAAGACCGCACCCAGACTACGACCACAAGCATCACAATATACTTCAAATGACCTCTGCAAGTCCGACAAAGTCAAACCTGGTCCCGTCAGTTTTTGTTCAATGTCTGAAAGGTAGTCACCTCTGTGGGTCCCCACGAGAAAGGGACTCCTTTCTGTGTCAAAATATGCAAAGGGGAAGCAACCTTTGCAAACTTTCTAATGAACCGCCTGTAGTACGAACACAATCCCAAGAAGCTTCTAACTTCATGGACATTCTTCAAATCGGGCCAATCACGGATAGTCTCTATCTTGGCCAGATCCAACTGCACTCCTGCTGCTAACTCAATGTGTCCCAAAAAGTGTATCTCTGGTAGGAAAAATTCACTTTTCTTCGCATTAATCACTAACTTGTGATCTCGTTATGCCTGAAAGACTTGAAGCAGATATTCTGTATGTTCTGCCTCAACTTTGGAGAAAACAATGATATCGTCAAAGAAAGTGCCAACAAATAGTCTATACTTTCGAAAAATCATGTCCATCATCCAGTTAAATGTCGCACGAGCATTGGTTAAGCCAAAGAGCATCACCAAAAACTCAAAGAACACAAAAGTCATCCAAAAGGCTGACTTGTAGACGTCTCCCCGCGTGATTCGGATCTGATGATATCTACTCTTCAAATCAATCCTGCTAAAGCACGAGGATCCGTGTAATCTGTCGAGTATATCATCAATCCTAGGAATCGGAAATCTGTTCGTGATGGTGATTTTGTTGAGAGCTCTATAATCGATGCACATTCTCCAAGATTCTTTCTTCAAAACCTGTCACAAACGAGAGCGCATAACAATATAAAATATACTCGGATAAATAGAATTTATCACTTAATATTGAAGCCAAAAGATATAGAGAGAAATAAATAGAGAGAGAGAGAGAGAGTGAGAAGAACGACACAGTACTGGGACCAGAAGATGGGCTGGTCCCCCCGGGTAATAGTATCTGAAACCGGCCCGTGGGGCGGTAGTCGTTGGCTTTCACCCGAAATTCTTTACTTTAGACACACAGAGTACTTTGCAAAGGTAACCTGTAACGGCGATTAACACCTAAGTACACACACGGCTCGGAAGCTAGAATGCTCCGAGCAGACGCCGACAACCTGTAGGCCCCAAAATTGACTCCCCTTTCGGTATTTCTTTATTCTTTAACAGAGGGAATAAAACCTATGATCTCTTACAAGCTGCCCCGCACAATCTAGGCTAAGAAACACCTGTTTTGGCCCGATTTCGGCAGCATAACTGTGCTAGGATGCTTCACAGTCAGTATCCCCACGCAATAGGTGACTTTCCCGACGCATACAGACACTTTGCAAAAGCTGGCGAGAATCTGCAGCACGCTGAATTCTCTGTTTTCTGCCCCGGAAATGCGCCAGTTCACCTGTACGGCGGTCCCCTCGCGTCCCCGAACCTCCTGGGGGTATTAGGGTCCGTTTAGGGCCAAAACCCTAAACCTGCAAAAATACACAGCAGGCTGTAATTCCCTGTTTTGGGCTCCGTTTCGCGTGCCGGTCGCAGCTGTAGCAAGACCTCGAGCTCCCGCACCTGTAGGGCTACTTGCCCTTTGAATCGGACGAGATTTCTGACGTGAAACCTCTCCGAATTCACGTGTACCAGCGGGGGATTAGCCGCTAGCTAATCCAGTACCTGTGCAAGAGGCTCTTGCCTCGACAATCGCGCATGAACCCACATAACTGTACATTGGTCAAATGAAAAGCCCACTAGTGAGGCATAACATACTGCTCGTAGGGGAGAGAGAGAGAGCAGTGCGTAGCGTGCAGGGCATCACTCTTGGCACCGCACTATACATAAAAGGGAAAGGAAGCACTCCATAGCTTTTAACCTGTGATAGAGAGTAAATGAGGCCTCTCCCAGCATCAAAAATCAGCGCCAACTCTTCTTGCATGAGGAAAGTGCACCAAAGTGTGCCACTTGGCGCATTTACAAGCATTTTCCCGTTGGTTCGCCGCTTAAAAATCTCCCAACTGGTCGCCCAGTTGACTTCGCGATAGAGTTGTAAAATGTTCCCCTAGTCATACCGGAGGTAATGACACGAACACATTTCACGGCCCAAAATAGCAGTTCCCTAAATTTTAGGAAATGATTCCGTTGGGCTCCCTGTGGTCATGTGACCATCTATCCTCATTGGGACCGCATCCAAAAGTGCAATGTGGCCCAACTATCGGATACTTTCTGTTGGTAGTCACACCTTGACTTTAGGCCTTTATTGAGTTCACTTCCTAGTATCTACCAACTTGCTAAGTGCGATGGGGCGACCTGTATGATCTTGCTATGATCCTAGACATCCTCTTACCATACGAATTCTAGTGCCGACCACTACCCATCTGCGGGTGAAACTACCGTTCACATTGGCCATACAATGTCCGACCGTTTGCTACTTCAAGAAGAGGGTCTCAAAAATAAAACAAAACCCATTGGAAAGAAACCAACAACTAAAGTTAGCAGTTGCCATGTCCTCGTGACATAGTTAACAGTTGCCACGTCCTCGTGACATACCCCCCTCTTGAAATCGCAAACGTCCTCGATTGCATACCATAAATACACGCCACTGATGATCTTGTGCTATCAACACTCTTTTATCATCGCATGTATCCGCAAGAAAGGTCATAACACATAGATACAAATGAGTTAATTAGGCCTTAATACTTTTGTCATTTCCATCTATTACACTGAATTCATATGTACATTTGATGTACTAGCTCTATCATTACCCCTCGTTTGCACACGTTGGGTTGGGGCATAAGTAGGCTGTAACCCAAAGGCTTCAAGGTAAAGCTGCAATACATTTGGTGACTCTGACAGTTCATGCTCTTCCATCCACTTTGCATCCATAGGCGGATAGTTCTTGAACTTCACCAAATAGCGTCTTGCAACTTGTCCTTTAACTTTTCTGTCCTTATGTGCCAAAACTTGCTCAGGTACCAGGATCTCATCAAGTTCCTCAACTTCTGGCTGATCCTCATCTGGCATATCTTTTGGCACATCACCCACGAAGGGTCTTAGAAGACTCACGTGAAACGCATTATGAATCTCCCATGCATTAGGCAATTTCAGCCTGTAAGCCGCATCGCTGATCTTGTCAAGCACTTGAAAAGGCCCATAGTAAGGCATGGTGAGCTTATGAAACAGCCGTTCCTTGCCCTTCATCTTCTTTAACCTTGCCTTTTCGAACCTTAACAGGACCCAATCACCAGGTGATAACAACAATTCACGACGGTGACGAACAGCAACCTTTTTCTGCTTTGCCCGAGTCTTCTCCAAGGCAACTTTAATCTTCTTATACATCTCATCCATGTTCTCAACATATCGATCTGCCTCAAAGATCTTGTCCTTTGTATGCAGAATGGGAGGAACCTTTTTGCCGCCTTCAACAATCTCAAAAGGTGCTTTGCCAGTAGACGAATGCACCGTATTATTGTACGCATACTCAAGCATAGGCAAATACTGTTCCCACTTGCCCTTATTATCTGACACATAGCATTTCAGCAGATCTAAGACAGTAGAATTAGCCTCTTCTGACTGTCCATCAGTTTGCAGATGGAGAACTTGAGCGTAGTGCGCATGTTCTCAAACAATCCTCTCTAGAACAAACTGGTCATGCGAGGATCACGATCACTGATAATCGATTGTGGCAAACCATGGTACTCACATTGTACATGAACAAGCGTGCCATCTGATCAGATTTTATCTTCTTTCTGACAGGGATAAAATGGGCCTGCTTGTGAACCTGCAGATAATCCATCATTCCCTGTTGGCGTTCTTGGAAGCTCAAAGATAAAGTCCATAGCAATGCTTTCCCATGGCTTATCCGGAATCGGCAGTGGTTGTAACAACCTTGGTGCCTTTTGCCTGTCAAACTTGACCTTTTGGCAAACTATGCATGCTCGCACAAAGGCATCCACATCTCTCCTCAAGGTATGCCAATAGAAGAATGTCTCTACCGCTTTAACTGTTGCATCAATGCCACGATGCCCTACATACGGTGGGACATGAATCTCTTCCATGACCTTATGTCGCAGTGGCCTAGTGACACAAAGTCTGCCATGCATCATCATAAAACCATCTCTGAGGAGGTAGTGCTCGTGATGTTGCCCCTCTTGTAACTGTTCAAAGATCCTTGCAAAACCTTCATCAGCAGTATACTGTTCCTTCATGTCATCTAACTCATGATGATAAGGAATTGACACAACTGAAATTTGTGGCTTTCTTGATAACGCATGAGCCACAACATTCTTCTTGCCTTCTACATGCATAATCTGGAAGTGGAACGTGGAAAGAATGTTTGCCCATCGCATATGCTTTTCGGATAACTTTGACTGTGTCAAGAAGTATCGCAAGGTCTGATGATCTGTTTGGACAACAAAATGAGCACCTAAGAGGTAGTGCTTCCATCTAGAAAGCGCATGAATCACGGCCAAGAGCTCTTTCTCATAGACTTGCATAGTCCTTTCTGGCCCTTGCAAAATTCAGCTTTCATAAGCTACTACCCGTCCATCTTGCATTAGCACTGCTCCGATGCTACTGCCACACGCGTCACAGTGGACCACAAAGGACTTCTTGAGATCTGTGGCAAAACAATAACTGGATCTGAAGTCAACTTTTCCTTTAAGAGACTAAAAGCTGAAATCTCTTTTTGGGTCCATCTGAAAGTGGCCTCTTTCTCTTGCAAAGCGTGAAGAGGCGATGCTATCTCTGCAAAATTTCTGATAAACCTTCTATAGTAGGAACACAATCCCAAGAAGCTTCTGACATCGTGCACAGTCTTCAAGCCTGGCCATGTCTTGATAGCTTCGACCTTTGCGGGATCCATTCTAACACCATCCTTTGAGACTATGTGGCCAAGAAAGTGGATCTCTTCGAGGAAGAATTCACTTTTCTTAGGATTGACAAGTGACCTGTGACTGCGCAGCTCTTCGAACACAATGGTCAAGTGACGCCTATGCTCCTCTTCATTCTTCGAATACACTATCATGTCATCGTAGAACGTTCCAACAAACTGTTGATGCGAGCGGAAAATCCAGTCCATCATTCTGTTGAGCGTGGCAGGAGCATTTGTTAGCCCAAATGGCATCGATAGAAACTCATAAAGTTGTTCTAAACGCAATCTTGTGCACATCCTCTGGCCTTATACGAATCTGATGGTACCCTCTCTTAAGGTCTATCCTGCTGAAAATTGCAGCACCCTCTAAACGATCGAGAATATCATCAATTCTAGGAATAGGGAATCTATTCTTGATGGTATTCTTATTCAACGCACGGTAATGAATACACATGCGCCATGAGCCATCCTTCTAAAGCACTAGGAGCACTGGGGAGCAAAAGGGTGAAGAACTTGGCTGAATCAGCCCCTTCTCTAATAACTCCTCAACCTGGCCCATAATCTCTTTCTGCTGCGCCGCACTAACCCTGTAGGGAGGTCTATTTGGTGGGCTACACCTTGGCACCAAATCTATCCGATGGTCCTCAGGTCTCTCTGGCGGTTCATTGCGGCGGTAATGAATCAGAAAAACAGTCACTAAACTTTTGCAAAAATGCTGACCTTTCTTTATCTAACACGGATAAATTTGACTGATCACTATCTGAGACATCACGTGCAAAAATCAAGTACACAGAAAGATGATTCTTTAATATAGAAGTGATAGCAGAAGCAGATATTGTTGCTAACTTGGCTTATCTTATAGAAAAATAATTCTAAATGAATTATTGGATTTATAAGTGAGAGGGTTTTCTCGCTTGGAACACCAAGGAAAAATAATTCTAAATGAATTATTGGAATTTTGAGTGAGAGGGCTTTTCTCACTGGAGACATCCGAGTACAGAGTATTCCTAGTGCGTCATTTAAAGTAATGACGGGAACACTGAGAACGGGAATATCTGTAAGGCCACCAGGAACGGGTACTTCTGATGCGTCACATCGGATGGGTGACAGGGAGCATCGGAAAGAAGTATCCGACCATCCGGGAACGGACATCTCTGATGCATCATAGGATGGGTGACATAGAGCATCGTGAAGGAGATTGTACCGTAAGTTCGGTAGGAAAGGACTAGGTGATGGGTATTCCTGATGCGTCACAAGGTGGGTGACGGGTGCATCGGAAAGGGAATATCCATAGTCGGGAGGAAATTCCGAACTGTGTTAGAATTGTGCACAAGGAAAGGCAAGCACTTGAATGAAGATGGGTTCAGAGGAAACTTTGAGGAAAAACGGATGCTTTTTGAGAAAGCGGAATTGCTTTTCGGGAAAGCAAATGCTTTTCCGCGAGAAATCTATGTCTGCATTGCATTTGTGCAAGTGATTGCATCCAGGGACACCTGGGAAGTGTTGTGAAAAGCATTGTTTTAAACTTATAAGGTTTTATTGAGTTTTTGGGCAGGTTCAGACCAATTTTAAAATATGCCGGCCGTCCACTTAATAAGTGGGCAGCCACTTAGAAAATAAATCAACAAAACCAGCCAACGAATTCTCTCTCCCTAGTTCGGGTAGAACAGAAAAAAAAAAAAAGAAAAAAAAAAAACGGCCGTGATCTCTACGCGAGCAGCTATTCGTGCCGTGGTCAAGGAGCTATAAAAGCACCACATGCCCTCACTGAAGAGGGGTTACCAACGTCAGCAAGAGAAGACTCTGCCGCCAGATAACGCAAGAGATCGCGAGACTACGAAGCACGGAAGTCGCTTTTCCCGCGCAAGAGCGATAGGTATCTATTGTGGATTCGCCATACGAATTGTTGTCACGTGTTTGCGTGTGTGTTTGCAGGTACTTCATCGCGAAGGAGAAGCGAGAAGGCTTCGGCCTACGCTTGGAAATTCCGGGAACAGAATTTGGAAATTGTCTGTGGAGTCTCGACTCCGAGTACAAAGGGAAAAAGGATTGAGAGCTCGTCTCTCGGATTTCCCTTACGGGAAGGAACGACCATCAAGTCAGAGAATTAGAACGGAGGGGTTTTCTCCGATTCTTGTGCTTGTAAAAAGATTCTCCCTAATAAAGGATTCTCTTTAAGGGGGGGGACCAGGCCATCTTCTCGTCCCCAGTACTGTGTCGATCTTCTCACTCTCTCTCTCTCTCTCTATTTATTTCTCTCCATATACTTTGGCTTCAGTATTAAGCGATAAATTCTATTTATCCGAGTATAGTTTATATTATTATGCGCTCCCGTTTGTGACAGATACAATAGGGACTGACTCTCCTTTAAGCTTTACATCCAAGATGTGAGTTTTACCCCTATGCTGTACAGTGATCTTTTTGTTGTAGGCATCCAAGACTCCATGTACTCCGAACATCCACGGGATCCCCAACAAGGCGTCACATCCTTCCAACGGCATGATGTAGAACTCTTCTGTGTCACATATGACTGGATATGGAGACGCAACTTTCCAATGATGGGAGTAACACACTCCGAGTGGCCAAGACATGCCAACCCTGCCTCTGCTGTGTACCCCATCTCTTCAGCTCTGATGCCTAGCTTCATAGCTAACTCTGGTGAGATAAAGTTGGCTTTGGCACCTGGATCAAAGAAGATGAGTACTGTCTGATCCCTAACTTTACCCCATGCCCTGCATAACTCACTTGCATCTGTGCTGAGCCTGTCACCCACCATTTGTGGCACTAAATCTGTCGTGGGTTTAGGCTTCTTGCCTATTGGGTCTTCTTTATCCTCTGAGTCAGTTGGTCTTTTCCTTTGTGGACAATTGATAGAAAAGTGACTAGGCTGCTCGCATATAAAACATTTGTTCTTAGCCATTAGGACCTTTTTTTCCTCGAGCGACTTGCGCACAAAAGGCTTTCTTTTCTGTTTCTTTGCTTGCGCTCCAGAAGTCCCGGCTGAATCCTTGTCTTTGGTGGCCTTTTCTGACCCCTGTGACGCATCAGGAGCCGTTTTCACAAAGGGCTTCTTCGTTGAATTTTTCTTTTGCTGCCCTTCTTTGTCGCTGCTCGGAAATCCATTGTCCTCTCCTTTCAACAAGCCAAGACCAATGTTCGCAACTTCCATAAGCTGAGTGAGGGTAGCCACCCTGTTCTTTCTACAGTAATCGCGGAGCCCTTTAGGCAACCCACAACAATACTTCTCTATCTGCTCTGTCAATGGCACAAATCTGTAGGAGGTCACTGAGAGTAACGCTTTACAAAACCTCCTATTGTACTCCAGCAAGCTCTTGCACGAAGGAGAAGTAAGCTGGTGCCAATCTATCATGACATCGGCTTCAAATTCATTTGATAGCCAAGCAGATGTAAACATTTGCTTGAAGTAAACCCAAGTGGCGGGTGCTTGTCCTTGCATTAACAATGTCGTCCACCATGTAAGCGCAGTGTCCTTTAAGAAAGTGGCAGCTTTCTTGACTTTCGAGGCCTCTTTAAAATTCCCTCCTGCATATGCTTTATCAAACTGCTGGAGGAAGGTAAGAGCCTTCGTCTTATCCTCGAAACCACTGAAGGTACTGAACTTTACAGCTGGACCACCTTCTTTATAAGCCTTCGGCTTCTCTAGTGCCCCCAAGTTGTCATAAGGGATGGTCTGCACCATGGGCACTGTTGGAGGCATGATTGGCACATCTTGGCCATTCACATTTTGCGTCAGAGGTGCGATATTTGGCTGCTGTTCAAAAAAACCAGCCATGCCAAAATGACCCCGTGGCACGCCAAACTGGCCCTGGTTGCAGTGGAAACCTTGTTGCATGCCGATACTACCATGCATGGGGTTTGGCATGATGCCTTGCATACCCCCGAACACTGTTCCTGGCATGTATAGCTGACTTCCAGGCGCATAACCAGCCATACTTTGGAACACTAATCCACCCCCGAAATACCCAGGATGTACCGTGGGTGGTGGAAAAATTGAGTGCATAGCTTGGTATCCAGTTCCCCGTCCATTCAAGTCAGCATGCTGGCTCTGAAAGGTGGCGGGCTGAACTGGCATAACTTGTGGAATAGGCGCTATAGCCACCTGTTCAAGCAGAGGAGGAACTTGTTTTGGAGCCCCCGATTCCGCAACATGCGAGTGTTCCCTTTCCTCTTGAGCCGCATGAAGTACCTGGGCTTGAGCATCAACAAGCTCCGTACGCAGCGTAGGTTGCCTATTTTGCTGTTGCACTGGTGGTGCTGGCAAGAACTCGATAAACCTTGGATTCTGCACCAGTTGCGAAAAGACGTTCACCGCCGCAACTAACTGAGTCTTGAACGCATCATCCTCAAGTTGCCCAGTCATAAAGCCCTGTATTACTGGAGGGACATTCACATTGACAGGAGGTACAGACTGACGTGGCCGTGAGCTCTCGCCAATCTCGAAAACCATAGGGATCTCTTGCCTGTCCTTTGAAGAGGAACCCTCTTCCATAATGCCCTTCTGTGCGCGTATGTCGCACGTGTCAATGCAAGGAACTTGCCGATACACTGTGTGCGAGCAACAAATGGCTCCAAGCACACAACAAGCCTAAACTAGTAAGCTCAAAGATAGCGTTCGTGTGTCACTCAGTGCTCTACGCTTCCTGTCGTGGAGGATTCCTCGCCACGAAGAAGAGGGAGACGCCTCTACGCCGCGCTCAACCGCCTCGCCGCCGTCGTGCCGCCGCAATGCTCGATCGCACACTCTCTCTCTCTCTCACGCGCGCGCGCGCGCACACACACACACACACACACACACACAAGGAGATGAAGAAGAAGAAAATGGAGATGGAGCAAGAGCACTCTTCAATTGCACAAATGAGAGAATGAGTGAATTTTAGGTTTAGTTGACTTTTATATGAGATCGCCCCATTCACACTTGGGCGTCCATGCTTAGCCAACTAATCCCT
The DNA here is from genome assembly GCF_014529385.1 of Adiantum capillus-veneris. Taxonomy (NCBI): domain Eukaryota; kingdom Viridiplantae; phylum Streptophyta; class Polypodiopsida; order Polypodiales; family Pteridaceae; genus Adiantum; species Adiantum capillus-veneris. Next base: position 130,540,801 of record NC_140939.1, on the reverse strand, counting down.
TGAATGTTCCAGATCTAGAATCAGTTGTCAGCTCAAGGTGTCAAGTTTGATGAACCTGTTAGAGCTATGTTCCTGTTGATCACATTGCCGGAAAGTTGGGACACTTTTCGCAAAGCTTTGAGTAATTTTGCACCTCCAGATGGTTTGACCATAGCAGGTGTAGAAGGCAGTCTGCTTACTGAAGAAACCAACAGAAAGACAATGGACAAAGGCAAAGGAACAGCCTTAGTTGTCAGGGGAAGGACCAAAGAAAAGTACAAAGGTGGAAAGAGGGATCAGTCTCGTAGCAAGTCCCGCAGTGCTAAAGGCAAGAGTGACATAGAATGCTACCGTTGTGGAAAGAAGGGTCACATGAAAAGAGATTGCAGAGAATGGAAAGCAGAAAAAGACAAAGAGAAAGCAGAAGACCATGGTGAGAAGAACAAGTCCTCAGTGAAGATTCAAGAAATAAATGTGACAAACTTACCCTTTTCCTATTGGACTGATAAGCCCGGTACCTGACTCTACCAAGTAAATGATACAACGTCCGTCGTAGGTGATAGGGTGTCCGTGAGCCATGAGGGTTAACATGCCTCCCTTCTTGATGTAGATTCCGTCCTCGGAAGCTATTGAGTTGAAGCTCGTTCGTCGAGGTGGAAGAGCATTTGAGATGAATGTCCTTAGCCTTCTTCAGTCACTGCAAAATCAAACAACATTGGCACAGTAATTGCATTCTCATATACACTTAAAAAACATATGCAGTTGTAGGCAGACAAATTGATTGGTAGCATAAATCTAAACCATTTGTCAGCAATAAACATTAAATTGCAATATAATCAAATGCATAAACAGTTGGGAAGGTAAAAAACTAAACAAGTTCGGGGTCGCTAATTCAACGGTTGAAAGGCACTAAAGATCGACTATTAATACCATGGGTAAGTTTCCTAATTTTCTCTGGTCAATTAAGTTGTTTAATCGCGAGAGCCTAAGTATTTCATATTCGAGGGCTGACTAGAGGCTATACCTAGAAGACCTTGTAGTTAAGCTACGATAAAAGGAATTTCTCATGAAATCATCGCCTGACTGATTACTTTTTCTTTGACCCCCCAAAGTATTTTTACAGTGATTCAATTTTGATGTGTGTGCTTATTTTATATGCCTTGGGTTTTTTGCTTTTCAAGGAAAAGCGCCCACACTGGGAACCTCTTGGACTCTAGTACCATAGGCGATACATGTGAGTGGAGTACCAAATCAAGCTGAGATTTCTCTTCCAGCTTAAGATTTTACATTGTGGCACTTTGATTTTTTTGTTTGTTCGTTTTCAACATTTTAATTTTGTAACTTTGGGGGGTCATAACACTGTTACTCTCCCCAGGCTCATCACACTAGTAAACTCCCTTTATAATACTTAGGCTAAAGGTTTATAGGGATTAAGCCCACTAGAAAGCTCTAGTATATTTCATACAATGCCCTAAATCGGATTAAGAATCTAAGTAACCATTAATTATTAGAAAGGCATTTCCCATGGTATTAAGAGAAGATCTCTAACACCTAGCGTGGTCAAACTAGCTTAGTCGGACTGCTTGATTTTTAAACCTAGACAAGTGATTATAACCAGCGTAACCGCGAAACGTTTGACTCTGAAACGCGGCGTTTCACAACGAAACGTTTTGGCCCAAAATGAGAGCACAGTGAAACGTGAGACCGAAACGTGCGTTTAGCGACTTTGAAACTAAAACTATGGTAACTTGTTGTTAGTGAAATGGCTTGTGTTTCACTTGGTGAGCGAAACGTTTCAAGGCGCGAAACATTTCACCTTTCCGTACCTGCCGAAACGCGTTTCATGGTGACGTTGATTATGACAAAAAATTACATTGAATTAAATGTTTGATACTAAGCAAATGTGATGGATATTATGCTATCAATCACAATTAAAGCAGACAAACATGGATGCGAAAAGATAAGGGGCAATGCTAATGGACAAGAAATACCTGTTTCTGTTGATGGTCGCGCTTGATTTGAAGTGTGAATGAGAGAAAGATCCCATGAAGGTCCAAATCCCAACAATAGCAACATGTTCCTGTACACACTAAGAAATACAAAGATTAGCTCTAGGAGGCACATCAGTGGGAAAAAGTATCAACACTTATTGAATACAATTAAAAAACATAAGGAACCCTAAGCTAATTATTTTGCACTCCCCTTAGAGAGTCAAGGGAATAGGATATTTTAGAGATTGGGGGGAAACCCTAAGGCTAAACTCCTATCCTCGTCGTTGAGATAAACAAAGTCATCATCCATGAGACCATATGTGCCATCCGTGTAGTCATGTAAATCTTCTTCTTCACCATAGGTACCCATGTTTACTAAGAAGGTCACTAGACGTCTATAGTCATCTTGGTCAAAAGGGTAGGCTTGTGCAATGGGAGAAACGCTCTCTACTAAGTATGGATCAGTCGTGGTCAAGAGACGTATCGGCCATTCTAACTCCTTGAAATTCCTCTCACTGCTAGCGTACCTACCAAATCCCATTCACATGCAAGCTCCGGAAAGACCATGTGAAACATTTGTGAAAAGTAATGAGGGTACCTCTCACCCAAGGCAGGAGTGGATGACTCTAGCGTACTAGCCATATCTGTACACGCAAATAGATGATGGTTAGAGTGCAAATGTTACAAGGGTCGTGTTCTTGTGCATAATGTGTTTTTATGATTTTGTGTTATGGCTCTTGCTCTTTTACTTTTTTATCTTGTTTTTGTGAGTATAAGGATTTATATATACATTCCCTAAGATTGGAGATTAAGAATTCAGGGAGGAAGGTTGAGAGGGAAGCAAGTGAATGATGGATGTCATCAAATACTCTCCCCTTCCTTGGGTAGATCATACCTTTTGAAATGATGTCGACACCTTTTAAAACCAATTATTACAAGTTGTTATGGGTGAAGGCTTTAACCAATAGTTTTCGACTGCCTTATGCGTTTCATCTAGTTGCAAGGGTGGTAAGGTACTCTCCCATGATTTTATTTGCAACATTGTTGTAGGTGGTGAACTTACAACGGGAGGTGCAAACTCTTTCTTGCTTGTATGGATATGTACAATGGTAGGTGGAGGTTGTGTCGAAGCTTTCATTTTCGTATAGGAACTACATGAAGAGCAAGAAGCTTCATTTGATTTCCCTGTTCCTGAGCTAGGTGGAACAAATCGTCCTTTCTTTGGTACCCAAACTAGTGTGTAGCATTCCGTGATTTTTTCCTTTCCGCGATCTTCAATTTGTTTTAGAGCCATAAGATTGAGCTCACATGAGCCCGGTGACAAGTAAGAGCACAATTTATGTTTTGGCACCCAGATTTGATCATTTTCTTCATAGTAGCCTTGGGCTTCCAATAGTTTTTTAGGAATCCAACGCAACGTTTCTTTACATTTCTTGGGACGAACGGGACGCCTCTTACCAGGCTCCTGTCTTTTAGCACTGGCTATGGTGGCTAAAGAAGCTTTAGGGACCCACTTGTATGTTTTCTTTGTTATATTGGGATGGGTCTTGTGTGTCTCAAGCTTTATTTCAGCTACATCCGTTGAAGCTCTAGAGAGTTGGGCTATGGGGACATATGGTTCAACCTCTTGGACATGCAATGTTTTGGGTTTTATTTCCTTAAGTGGCAATATCTCAGGGACTATGGCTTGAGTGGTAGGGCTAAGAGTTGGTTTCTGTGTTGTGACACTCCCTGTCCCCCAATCAATATTGCATTTGGTGGTGGTGGCTATCATCCACGTGCGTCCTAGGTTTATATTACCCTCTATAGTTCCAATAGGCACGACCAAAAGGTTTATATTACCCTCCATAGTTCCAACATGCATGACCAAAAAGTCTTGAGCTACAACCCCATTGTTATAACTGATAGAAGTATGCCAGATTCCAAAAACCGCAGTTTTTTTTTTGTTGACACCCTTGACTTGGATAATACTCTCATATAGAGGTGGCTTTACTAACTGACACCACACCCCATACGATAGCAGATTATATTTAGCACCCGTGTCCAATAAGGCGTTATATAGCACTTTTTCATAGGCGTTGTTTAGCTCAATAGGGTATCGTAGAGGTGTGTCAGAGTCCAACCAATCCTCGTCGGTTTCAACGTGGAATGCATGTGTGACTCCAAGGTTAGCCTCTCGTTTTTGTTTTATACGTTGTTGTCGCTCCTTAGTTTCAACTTGAGCTTGTATCTTCTTCAATTCTATTTGTGCCTTGGCTGCCTTTTTGGTATGGATGGCATGTAGCTCCTCTTGGCTTAAAAGATCATAGTATCTTTTAAATTTTCTCCCATTGAGGAATCCAATGGTTTCAACTCCATCAAGAGTCTCCACACGAATGGTTCCTTGTGGGGTGATCTCACATACTCTATATGGTCCTTTTCCCGCATATTTCAACTTTTTCTTTTCATTACGCACTCCATACATAAGGACTTTATCACCAACATTGATATCTTTGTTCTTTAGATGACGGTCAAACCATTTCTTTCTCCTATCTTTCTCCATAAGTGCATTTTGCACAGCTAATTGCCTTTCTTTATCTAGCCTTTTAAGGGGATATAAGCGCTCAACTAAGGGGTTACCATCCCAACCTTCTTGAGAAGCTACTGGAAGACTAGGAACGACAAACTCCCATGGCATAACCGCTTCTTGACTATACACCATCTTAAATGGTGTGCAGTTAATTGCAACTTTGTACGCAGTACGATAAGCCCATAGAGTTGATGTAAGCTTTAAATCCCAATCTGTGCGATGAGCTTCCACCGTTTTGGTTAAGATAGAGTTTAAGGTCTTGTTGGTGCTCTGAGCTTGGCCATTTGCTTGTGGATAATAAGGTGTGGACTTATGGTGAGCTATCATAAAGTTGGCAGTGAGTTCTTTTATTACTCCATTTATAAAATGAGTATCATTGTCACTCACAATTTCAAAGGGACAACCAAATCTTGTAATAATGTTCTCAAAGATAAACTTTGCAGTTGATCTCGCATCAGCCTTACGTGTCGCCCTGGCTTCCGCCCACTTTGTCACAAAGTCAGTGACAACGATAATATATCGAGATTGAGTGCTACGAGCTGCCGGACTAATTGGGCCTACAAAGTCCAAACCCCATTTTTCAAATGGTTGAGTCACTTTTACAGGATGTAAGGGCATCCTATCTTTTCGTTGTGTGATCTTGTAACGTTGGCATCCATGACATCCTTTTGCAAGAAGTGATGCATCCTTAAATAAGGTTGGCCACCAATAGCCTGATTGCAACACCTTGCTAGCTGTTAGTTCCCCTGAGAAATGTCCTCTGGCTATACCCATGTGGGCTTCTTGCAGTATGTATAAATACTCATCCTCACGGGCACAACGTCTAAGAATATCATTCTTCCCTAGCCTGCAGAGAGCTCCTGCAATGAGAGAGTAAGGTTCACATTCTTTTAACAGTTTTCGAGCTATGTCTTTACGAAGCTCTTTGGGTGAAAAACCATTAACTAGAAAGTTCACAATCTTCTCACTCCATTCAGGTATGGTTTCGACTAGGAATAGAGAAGTATCGGGCAACTCATCATCGACTCCAGTAGGGGCTTCACCATTGGGTATGCGAGACAAATGATCCGCCATGACATGTCTTTTACCAAGTCTCACCGCAACGATAAAATCAAATTCAAGGAGAATTAACAACCATTGTGTAATTCTTCCCGTGAAACAAAGTTTATGTACTAGATACAACAAGGCTTGATGATCAACATGGAACACAAACTTGTTGGCCAGAAGGTAGTAGCGAAATTTCTTCACTGCATAAATCATACCTAAACCTTCTCGCTCTGTAGTGGTGTAGTTTCTCTCGGCATCATTCAATTGACGACTTGCAAAGCTAATGGGGTAGTCCAGTTTATGTTCTCTTGGTTGAGCTAGAACACACCCAATAGCAAAGTTCGATGCATCAATATGCACATGAAAAATTACATTCCAATCGGGCACTCGTAGAATAGGAGCGCTAGTCAAGGTCTTTTTCAATGACTCATAAGCATGGTCACACTCCGCAGTCCATTGGAACTCAATAAGAAGCTTGTACAAAGGACGAGCTATCTCGGCAAAGTTTAAAATAAACCGTCGGTAATAACCAACATGGCCCATGAACCTTTGAACTCTTTTGTAGGTGGTGGCAATTCAGCAATGGCTTTAATTTTGCTCTCATATGTGGAAATCCCATTTTTGGACACTAATGCCCTAAAATGACTCCATGTTTAACCCAAAATTGGTATTTGAAAGGGTTTAAGGAGATGCGATACAATCTACACTTCTCCAACACTTTTCATAAGCATGATAGATGTTCTTTCCAAGAGGAATAAACACAAAGGTCATCTAAGAAAGCTTCACAAAACTTCCTCAAATATTCTCTAAAAGCAGTATTTATTAATCTTTGAAAGGTAGCAGGGGAATTGGTTAAGCCAAAAGCCATAACACGAAATGCGAACACTGCAAATTCGGTTATAAAGGCTGTTTTAGCTTGGTCCTCCAGCGCAATTGTGATTTGATTGTAGCCAGAGTACCCATTTAAAAAGCTATAAGCTTCCTTCCCTGCAACTCTTTCAAGCACATGTTTTGAATATGGCAAGGGGTAATGGTCCCTCCTAGTGGCGGCATTGACCTTCTTGAGATCCATGCACACTCTGAGTTTCCCATTCTTTTTTGGCATAATCACTATTGGAGACACCCATTTTGAGTGCTCAATAGGGTATATGAATCTGCATTCCACAAGCTTTTCAATCTCTTCTTGAACGATTTTTGCATATTTAGGATTCATTGGATAGGGTCGTTGCTGAATTGGTTTAGCCATGCTATTCATGGGGATTGTGTGTTGCACCACGGAAGGTGGAACACCTTTCATATCATGATATGTCCAGGCAAATATATCCCTGAATTCCTTGAGAAGTTCTTCAAGTACACACTCCTCAGTCTCGGTCAGATCTTGGGCAATGAAAACAAGTTTAGACTCTTCTCCTGGGTCTACTAACTCTATTTCCTTAACTATCGCTGGACCGTCATAGATTCCATTGCTCCCATCGATAGGTTTTCTTTGAGCCTTTGTATACACAACCTTACGTTCCTCTGTGGTATAGGATTTGAAATGTTGTGGTGCAGGGTGCAAGTCTGTGGAGTCCTATTGTTCTGTGGACTGTGATTTCACTTCCGATTCCTTTTGTTGTTAAGCTAACTCTCGATTTTGTCGTCTCCTTACAGTACGGCTCAACTTTGGCTTCCCTGTAGCCTCTAGTTGTGCGATGTCAATGGGTTGTGGACTACACCACATAACGCTTTGAAGGTATTCACCCCACTTATCTACCAACTTCCGATGAGCATCACATGTCCCTATATAATAAAGCTATTCTGTGGTAGATTTCTTTTCATTTATTCTAGCACGCACATTTGCTCGATATCGTCGTCTGTTATATCTCTTACTCTTCTTGTTTAATTCTCGATTACGGCCGATCTCTAGTGAAGAGTCACTAGATGAATCACTACTTGTGTCTTCTGCTCCCTTGGATAGATTGTCATCTAGGTTACCACTGGGCCCTGAATGGTTTGTCCCCACATTTGCACTAAGATTTAACTCAGATTTTTCGTCCTCAGAGTCAATTTCAATTGATGATTTTGACCGTCCTTCATCTTGTAGGTTATCAAAAGCTATATGCATTGCTTCTACCATGTTTAAGGGTGTAAATGTTGACATTTCATCCCCCTCAGGTGTTACCCAGGTCGTCCCCCTATTTCCCCAAGTATCTATGGTTGCTGCTAGGTGGACCCAATCCACATTGTTCGACTCAGTTATCCCAGGTAGTACATCCATATAAGGAGAATCTTCCCCAACATCAGTGTCCGCTTTACACGTGTAACAATACTGCAATGGGGCCGAGTGAACTCTATGATCAATATAAACCTGTTTCCTAGGGGATGTGCTCGACCAGTCACAAGATCCACTCAAATGACAGAATCTTGGAACTGCAAGTAGACATGGTTTTTAGACGAGTCATGCACCATTTTTGCTTCCCTCATGAAAGGACGTCCTAAAATCATCTCCGATGCCATAGTGTGCTTGGAGAAATCCATAACAATGAAGGTAATCATTATTTTATGTCCAAAGACCTTGATCTTGAGATCTTCTAGCATCCCAATAGGTTTAACAATAGATCCATTGGCCATCTTCACTACTATGGTTGTGGTCGCAAGGTGAGGTCTTCTCATAGTTTCCAAGCAATTTTTAGTCACAATGCTAACCCCAGCACCACCATCAAGGATTCCCTTCACAATTATTCCCTTAGTAGTGATTGGTATGGTCGCATTGGATTCATCGCCCTCAAAGTATTGTCTCAACTTGTTAACAGGTATTTCTATAACAAAGTTCTCATCTAGGTTGGGTTGTGGATCTAAGTGTTCCTCCTCTATTGGCATCTCCCCAACTCCATCCATCTGTGCAAATTGTGGTAGCCCAAACTTTAGTTCTCTATTGAGTAAGGCTCGAAGAGTTGAGACTAGCTCAGGGCCTTTAGATAGTTTGGACATGATGGTGGTTCTAACTTCTGAAGACATGAAATCTATCAATTTGGAAATGTTTAACGACACCTTTTGACCTTGAGTCCCTTGACGTGGGGAAGATGGGATCTCCATTTCTTCGATAGGATCAAGTAGTCCCTTTGTAAACATTCTTTCCATCAAGAAGCGAGTACGCCCACTTTCCCATGACTTTAAGTCACTTTCTCTGGGATGACACTAGGTATCGCTAAGGGTCTATGGACTTGGTGAGGTTGTTGTTGCGTAGGGAACACGGTGTCTGTAATCTGGATTTGCCTAGGTGCTGGTTCTAGATCCCTTTGGGTATCTTCTACCAAACTCCTTAATTGCTTGACTCGCTCAATCTCCTCTGTAGGGTTTGGATAAGTTCCTATCTTCTTCTTGGATCTTGGCCATTGTGGCTCATGAAGATCTTCCTTGTTGGTTTCTATCTTAGTGGTCGTTTTGGTCTCCATGGTTTTACCTGAATCAGAATCCTCTTCAGTGTCGTTCATATATAGGGGGTCGTCACCAGTCCCTATGTTGGTCTTTGAACTGGGGTCTGACTTCGTTGCTTTTTGCGATCTCTTCCTTCGTGTTTTTTTCTTTTTTTGAGATTGGGAAATTGATGCCGTGTCTCTTTCCTCAAGAATATAATTTTGTTTTTGGAGCATCGATCGTATAAGTACGTTTACTGGTACCACAGATGTACTTTGTGATGGCCCCTCGGTAACTTTAATCAAGTTAAATGGCGTGATCTTCGGTGCATTTGGATTATTTGGACATTGGGCAATCAAATGATCTATGCCACATCGATTACACATGAGTATCGACATTGTAGACGTGCTCGCTTGATTGGTTTGCATTAGTGTGACGTTCTTTCGTAGCCTAATAGGACACTCGGCTACATGATGTGGACCTCCACACTCATAGCATTCAAGAGGTGGTCTCTTAGCAGTGTAATTGATATTTTGGCCTCTTGTAGCAAGAGCAGCTACTTGATATACAGGTTTGACTTGTCCCTAATAGTCCTCCATGTAGTATTGTGGACTTTCTTCAAGCACATCCATCCCATAGGCAATATTAGGGTCTATATCTTCCTCACAGCCTTCCAAACAAGCAATAGATGACTCACAACCCACTTGATTCACAGAAGTGATTCTCGGATGTGGTGGTTGCGATCCTAGCACTGGAGGTGGTAAGGGTGTTGTTTGAACAATATTTTGGGCCTAGGGACCATGTGTTGCGCTGTTTCTTCAAGAGGTGGGGCCGTCATCAATGCAAGCACTCGAGGTGTGTGTCCATGCTAAGGTTGGTCGATTGGCCATCGCGCGCTTAAATACTATGCAATCCTTAGCTTGATGACCATACCTCCCACAGACATTGCAGTTACCATTGAATTTTACTCTAAAAGTAGGGCATTCACTAGTACTATGCGGTCCATAGCATACTGAGCACCGTTGTTGCTCCCTTCCTGGATACATATGATTGTTTTGCGGAGCACGATTGTCTCTAAGACTCTCTTGAATAGCCTTGGTGAGATCTGCTAAAGTCATCTCAGATATCTTTGGCTCCTTAGCAATAGGCTTTAAGATCATTGGCTGATGCCCTGATGCTTGCGAGCTAATAGATTTGGGCTCAACAGACACTCTTTCTCCTTGAATCATTAAATGATCCTCCAATTGGATCGCGTGGTGACTGCTTCCCAAGTGGTGATACCTCTAATGACTAGGCCATTGTAGATATCTTCATGTCGTAATTCCCTAATGAATCTATCAAGCAATTGATTATTATTGAAGCGCTCATTGGATTACAACTAGAATTCAAATGCTTCAAGCGACTTATAAAGTCTCTCACCGACTCTCCTTCCTCTCGTTGGGCTTTTTGGAGCTGAGAGGCTACACCCCAAAGCACTCCCTCTTGTATGTATTCTTTCAAGAACAGTCTCCTAAGAGTAGGGTAAATCGTTTTTTCTTCCATCCTTAGGGTTCTATACCAATCCCCTGCCTTCCCACTTAAGGTTAGGCTTAAAGCATTACTCTTATGTAGGTCATTGTGTTCTCCTAGAGAATCGCATATTTGTTCAAACACTTCGATATGCTTTCTCACATCCCCGTCTCCACTAAATTTTTGTGTGAGCTTGGCTATTTGTACTGCCTTACTTCTACGCTCTCTATCAGGTGTGTTACGCATATTCTCAGCAATAGATCGACCAATAGCTTGAGCAAATGTTGCCAAGTCACCTAAGTGAGTAGGCACCGTGGGTGAAGGCGCTCCAGAGACTACATGTGGAGTTGGTATTGGCATTGGGCTTGGCGCATAGGAAGCCCTTGGGTTTCACGTTCGGTACGATGTTGTGCCATGTGGTGGCCCAAAGTTTATATGTGTTGCCTTAGGCATAGCAGACGTCGGATTTGACATGCTAACGCTAGCCGGTACGGTCCCATGGAAATAAGAACTTGGGTGTTATGGTTGTGGAGCATATGTTGTTGAAACAATGGGAGGGGCAGGGACTACATGAGTACGATGACCCATAAGTGTATACGATTGGTACACACTTGTAGGTACTGTTGCAGGCATTGAGCTACCATGTAGTGGTGCTTTACTAACAAATGAGGTCCATGGCGTGTTTCTCGGCATGTCCATCATTGGGGTAGGCATGGTAGCCGTGGTGTCATCAAGGGAAAGATGAGCTAGACTTGGGAAGGTAAAGCTATCACTTGTGGGCTCTGATTGCACCGAGACCCCTGGCGAAACAACATATGGAGGATCCATCGGACTTACCGAGGGAGTCTCCATTTGCGATAAGGTCGGTTGTTTAGCCTTTCTTGTATCCAAGAATCTCATGAGACTCGTTGAAGGCATGTTGATCCCCTTGTTCTGTCTCCTAACTCAATGATCCTATGGATGACCTCACAAACTCTTTGTTGTTGATCCTCCACACTAGTAGCACCCATTGTGGATTGTAAGACATCTAACCAACCCACGTGATATGTGTGACCCGTGCATAGGTTGGTCAGAGTTTCTGTTTGTAGGTTGTACTCCCAGTTCTCATTTAAGAACGCTCCATCTAGGATTGAGGTGCTAGGTGTGTCCTTTGAGCTAGATGCAATGTTGCTTTCTAGGGGTTAGCCCTTAGCGGTTACTAAGTCAGGAGCACTTGATTGCTCTCTTAGCAAGGATATTGACATAGGGGCTTTCGCTTTTAACTCTCTTCGTTGCTCTGCCTTGCGTAAGCTCTCGACTTCCTTGTCCCTCGCTGCAAGGATATACCGCTCAACCTCTTGCACTTCGGCAAGGCTTCTACCATCGGGTAATATGATCTCCGAGGGGAATAGCTCTGAAGAGTGAGGAGGTGCAGTGAATGAAGTATTCACATGCACATTCTCTTAGGGCATAGGGTCTACGTTGGTCACGAATGGAGAATTTACTTTTCTACCCCCCTCATTTACATCGTTAGCTCCATGTTCGGAGCGAGTGGCTCTACTAAAGGTTTCCTTTAAGCGGCTAAGCACGCTTGGCCCAGACCGTGGGCTCATGGCATGTATGTCTTGGCTTGAGCTATTCGGGATTAAGCATTGGGAAACCCTCCATGACGTTGTAGTCAGAGGAAGAGTCACTAGCCGCTATGTTCGGGTCTTGGTTTGTACTACCTTGGGTTGAGGACAATCAGGTGCATAGTGCCCTTCTTCTCCACAATTATAACACCTACCAGGCAGTGGCCTTGCCCTGCCCCTTGCTCCTCTTGGCTGTCCTCTATCCATGACACTGAGCCACAACTCTTGCATTTGCTCGGACAAATCTTGCACCGTGCGCACCACCCAATTTTGCGGCACAATAGCTACACCTGGGTTTCCATGATTATCTTCGCGTGTACTCTCTTTCGGACTCTGCAGTTGAACATGGGCCATCATCCCGTAGCCTGACACACCCTGCTCTATCTTCTTCTTTATCTTTCTGCTCTTTGACCGTGCAATGGCTACCGCACCATTGTAATTCTCTGGGCTCTCGAAATCAACTTTCTCTTTCACCTTGGGATGCAGACTCGCCATGAATTTGTCCAGCTTGAAGTAATCTCCATTAGCCAATTGCATGGCTGCCGCTAACTCTACCCAACACTCTACAAAGTGACCCAAAAACTAGTTGAACTCTTCACTTACATCTTGCTTAAGCGCCTTCAGCTTTGCATCCATCTCGATTGGGGAAGTCTCCTTGCGAAAGTCGTGAAGAAACCTCGCGCATAGAGCTGGCCATGGTTGCTTCGTTTCACCTTCCAATGTGTCGTACCATGCTTTAGCTCTACCACGCATCACCAAAGGAAGAGTCTGCATTTTGCTCTCCTCGTTCGGCATACGTAACGATAGCATGTATAGCTGGAAATCTGACATCCACTCGTCAGGGCTCTCTTCTCATGTGAAAACCGGTCCATAACTTCTAGTTGCCATGACTTCCAACGCGAAAAACCGCTTCTTTTCGATTAACTAGGAGCAATCAGTGTGCTCCTCAGTGGGGGCATCAGAAGATGGAGAGGGGGAATGGGGGAACACGCCCGGCACAAACACAAGGGCCTCTCTATAGCTCAGAGTATTCACAACACCCTTATCCTCTCAGAAAACACCTTGCTGGACTTGGAATCACACCAAAAGAAATGGGACCATCAATGGAGGCAGGTGAAAGTTCTAGCGGCACGAGGGCGAGATGTGGCCATTATACTTATCTTAGGCAAACTTCGGTTGCATTGTTAGGGGTATTTAGGGCACAAGGACTTTTACATCATGCTTGTGGAGGGATGTGATGTCCTTTTGGGATCTCTTGGTACCACAAGCACAGTCTTGTGGTCGATTATGAGGCAAGAAAGGCCACGTTGAAGAAAGAGAAGGGCAAGGAAATTATTCTTGATGTAAGGCGTGTGCAATTTGTTGACACCCAAGTGAATTCACATTGTTATAAAGCTCGTCACTGTCTACCCCCCCCCCGCCCCCCCCCCCCCCCCCCCCCCCTCCCTCATGCCCTTGTTTGCTTTTCTTGTCCATGTTTACTTTTTCTATCCTTGTTTACTTTTTTTGCATTCGACATCTGAGCGCGTCTATGGTTTCATGTTTGCACTTCTCTACCGTTGATCCCACCACTTTGGCTTCAATGAATATCCCATGTTAGATAGTGCTGATCCCCCCCCCTCCCCCCCCTCCCCCCCCCCAGAACAATCACACACACACACACACACACACACACACACACTAGCTAGGAGTTATTAACATCTATACTATATATAATGGAGCTTAAAATTTTTGAGTAAGGAGAAGGGATCCACTTGTCACACACTACTGCATTTCAAAGGAAACCTTAAGAAATGCAAAAATGAAAGGTAGAAAATGAGAAGACTTTTGAGTCCTAGAAATGTAAAGTAGAAAACTTAGTACTTTGTCTATATTTATAATACTTTTAGGTCTTGGGAAGGCCGTGAGTCTGTCCCGCAGGACGAGGCAATACTCATTCTAAAATAGAATTTTGAATTAGCATTATTTTGCTTTATGAATTTATGAAACAAGACTTTTTGGAAGATGATTTTAAATTTTGAATACAACTAATGTTTTATGAAAGAATTTGCTAATTCTGGAAAAAGAGCAGAATTAAGAATGAGATGGAGCAGTGACAGCTCTCGAATGAACCTGATAAAGAATCATGAATCACGGCTGATTCAATGGAATGAATGACTGGACCACTCTGTTCAGTATGAACTTAGTGATAAATTGGGATTCCCAGAAATGATTCTCGTACACGACAATGCTTGAGGCGACAGATTCTCGCACACGACATTGCTTGAGGCGAACGATTCTCGCACACAACAGTGCTTGAGGTGAATGACTACTTGTACACCACAATGCTCGAGTTGGAAAAGCAAAATAAAAAAATCTCTATAGACATGATCGCAATATGGGATTAGTTAACTCGACATCAATGAGGTCCATAATGCATCTAGATGTGGTTACTAAATACGTTGCTGACAGTCATGGTCTAAGATTTGGAATGGATCTTTCTGTGATTGATTGTCATGTGATGTCATGTGCAGTGATGTGACTGTCGTCTTTGTACAAGTGCTAGATGTGTCATGTCTAGTACGTCGGTACTAACAGTCAGTGTCTACTAAGACAGTTTATGGCCTCTGTCTGTTTTGCAGGCGTAATCGAGGGCGATGACAATTTTTCAAGAGGGGGGTATGTCACAAATTGATGACGTGGTAGTACTGCTCGGAAATTGCGCTGATTGGTTGATGACATGGCAACTGTACGGACGCTCGCAATTCGCACTGACATGCTGACGTGGCAACTATATGGAATTTTGTAATTTGTGTTGGCTGCTTTTTGCCAGTTTTTGAGGACTAGTTGCTTTTGGAACTTTTGCTTTTAAGGTTAAAAGCTTTTGGGACAGTTTGCTTTTGAGTTTAATTGCTTTTGGGGCTCTGCTTTTGGGCATCCCTTGTAAGAATAAAAGAGCCCTAAGGGCCTCACTTCTAAGGGCATCTGGACGCAGAGTCTGAGAGCGGAGGACCTTGCGGGAGTTGTACTTTGCTCAAAGGTTAATATAAAAGAAATACCAAAAGGGGCGCCAATCTTTGGGGCCAATCTCTCTGGGCACGGAACTAAGCCGGGCCGTGTCTACCAAATTGAACTGTGATGTTAAACTTGTGAAGTATTTTAAGCGATTCTCTCTCATGTCGCGATAGAATCTAGACTTGGAGTGCCCAAGTTTGTTACATTTAAAGACCATGCTGTGTGCCACATAGGGGTTGAGGAATATGGTCCTGACAAAGTGCTATAATCTACCGTTTGCTGGGCATAGGGCATTGAGAGTTACCTTGAAGGGTGTCGAAAAGTATTTCTACTAGCCTCGGCTTAGAAAGGATGTGGATGAGTTTGTACGCACCTGTTTGTTGTGTTAGAAGGTCAAGTTTGACAGATACAAGGCACTAGGTCTACTACAGCCTTTACCTATTTGTCACCGACCTTGGGAGAGTATAGCAATGGACTTTATCTTCGATCTTTGGTCTTCCAAAGACTGAGAGTGGGCATGATGGCATTTGGACAGTTAGCGACCGGTTTAGCAAACATGCTCACTTTATCCCGGTAAAGAAGATAGTGAAAGCAGATCATTTGGCCAAGTGGTTTGTTTCACAGATTTTGAGATTACATGGTATGCCTAAATCTATCGTGTCGGATAGAGATGCCCAATTTACGAATTTGCTCTGGAGAGCAATATGGGAGAATATAGGCACACGGCTTAAATTCTTGTCCTTGTTTCATCCACTGATAGATGGGCAATCGGAGATAGCCAACTCAATGGTTTTAGACTTGTTGAAGTCGTATATCTCCAATCAGAAGACTCAATGGGAAAGTTTTTGCCCTTGGTGGAGTTTGCTTACAACAACACAATTCACATGTCTACAAGGAAGGCGCCATTTGAGATTGTTGAGGGTGTTACAAAGATTTTACCGATTCTAAGCACCAAGGATAAGATTTTTGAAGCAGATTAGTATATACAAGATCTAGACACTGCTTCTGCGAAGGTACGGGAGGCTTTGGAGAAGTCTCAAGCATGGCATAAGAAGGCAGCAGACAAGCATCAACGTGACATGCAGCTGAAAAAAAATGATTGGATGCTACTCAAGTTTGAAAAAGCATGTTTATGAAAAGGGAAGGGTAGGAGAGGCTTTTTCCAAGCTAAGTATGAGATACTATGGACCCTTCAAAGTATAGGAAAAGACTAAAGGTACCATATACTTTGAAGATTCACAATGCATTTCATGTAAGTCTATTGAGAGAGTCAGACGAGCAACCAAAAGTGGAAGAGACAGAAGAGATACTCATTTCAGAACAAGTCCTCGCTCACAAGGAAAGTGAAAGCTAAGTGGACATGACGCTATTAAGTCACTAGTCAAGTTTAGGAATAAATCCGGCTCTTGATGCCAAGTGGATGGAGGAGGACTTAGTAGATACTCCTCAGGTACTAG
This sequence comes from Adiantum capillus-veneris, assembly GCF_014529385.1. NCBI lineage: Eukaryota > Viridiplantae > Streptophyta > Polypodiopsida > Polypodiales > Pteridaceae > Adiantum > Adiantum capillus-veneris. The sequence continues at coordinate 130,524,249 of NC_140939.1, read as the reverse complement.
AGCTTTACCTTGAGGCTTTTGGTTTAGGACCGACTATTCCAAAGGTTACAAGAGGAGAGTCACTCCACTTCCTTGTCATAGGCTACCTCGATCGGAGTAAAGTCATTGATTTCTTTTGAGATTTCAGGGATACTGATTGTATTTTCCTGAATGATTTTATGTAAAGATGTACATTTGAAATGAAATTCTTTAAAATGAATATGTTACATGTGCTCTTTCATTTGTGTATTGTTTGAGTACGTGTCGGAAAGATTAAATGACTGCAACATTTTATCTTAGTCACCTGAGGGGGGATGTGAATGTGATACTAACGCAATTTAGTAAATTAAGACATTTTTGAAAAGATTAGCGTGGTCTGGAAGTGATTACTAAACAAGTTACAATGATCATTATTCTCATCTAAGATCTCAATGGGGATAGTGATATTTATTTGATGTGAATGTTCAGTGAATGTGCAAGTGCTGGATATATGTCGACTAGTATGTTCAGTGTTTACTGAACTAGTTTCTATCCTATGCCTGTTTTGCAGGCGTAATCGTGGGCAATTACAATTATTTCAAGGGGGGAGGGGGTATGCCACAAATTGATGATGTGCCATGCATGTGGCATGGGCTAATTGACAGAACCAGGTTGAGAGACCTAAAACCTAATGGTAGAAGTAGAAGAAGTTTTTACCAACTTGCAGATTCTGGCCGAGTGGCCTAGGAGGGTTAGGTTTAAAAACCTATACTAACTTATTAGAACTTGGCCGAGGTGCCCAAAACCCCTAAAATAAAGCAGGACCCACAAATTGGGAAAGGCTGATGATGTGGCAGCGTTGTACAGATTTCCGCTAATTGTGCTACAGCTTTTGGGGCATCAGTTTTTGGTCCAGTTGCTTTTTCATGTACCTGCTTTGGGGATAGGCCAAGGGCCTTTATAAGTGTGCGAGGGCCTCACTTCTTAGCAGATTGGTTGAGAGCACTGTGAGAGAGAGGACCCTCGGACATTGACTCTTGCAAAGTAATAATAAAGAAATACCGGAAGGGGCACTAGTCTTTGGGGCTAGTGCATCTTGGCTCGGAACTCATTTGTGCTGTGTCGACTCTCTCTCTCTCTCTCTCTCTCTCTCTCTCTCTCTACACACACACACACACACACACACACACACACACACACACACACATATATTCAAGTTTATTCAGTTTTTTGTGGTTTCCTTACATGTGTTGTAGTTGATCTTTGATTTGGAGTGTCCAAGTCTATCACAACTGCACTCACCACAAGGGTCCACAACTCTCCCCACAATGATGCCCCAGGATATTCAAGAAAACTCCAGGCACTGCTATGTAGAGGTAATGTAGCTAGGAAAATTAGACAAAGACACTCTCTGAGCATTGGCTAGGGCCCTTCCAATTACTTCCGAGAGAAGCTGTTGAATCAATAGATGCAACTTTTTCTCTTTGACACCAGTACAGTTGAGAGCATTGGCTAGGGCCCTTCCAATTATCTCTGAGAGAACCTGTTGGATCAATAGATGCAACTTTTACTCTTTGACACCAGTACAGTTGAGAGGGAATAATAACTGAAGGCAGTGTTGAGACCTCCAATGTTCAACCCTAATTCTAGTTTATATGATGATGGCAGGTAGGTAGCTGTATTCCCTCCAATAGCCTCGGTCATTCTATCATATATTCTGAAATTGTTAAGCTTTGTAATCTGATGCCCCTTTGCGTATACTCTATACTGGCTTAAAAGTGGTACATTTAATATGAATATTTTCTCTTCCCCCTACTTCTTCTGCGTTTGTTAGAACATTTTCCCTTCCCCTACCCACTTAAAGTCAAGATTATTGTCTAATGGTTTCTCTCTTAGAAAAGTACCCTTCTTCCTTGTCAGGATAAGTAATCTATACATGCTCGTGCACGTGTGTGTGCACGTGCACACACACACACATATGTGGAAGTGTGTGTGTTCCAAGTGTACGTGTACGTATTCCAAGCTCAGTCTTGTCCTATTGGTTGATGTGGTACTCCACTCCTACTCATATATATGTACGTTGGTCTGTGCACACATATTCTAAGTTTCTTTGGATTGATGTGGTACTACAACCCCGTTAAAGCAAGGTAAAGTTAGTAGCTTTTGACGATTGCAATGTTTTATTTTCTTTGGTATCTTTCCACCTTTTTTCCTCCAGCCTTTAGCATTTAGTGACTGGCACTAGTGGGAAATCAAGCAGGCCTACTAGTCTCACTGCTTGCTGCATTTTGTCAAACATAGCCCATTATAGAACCAAAGAAAAATCCAAGTCGATAGAGCTTTCTGTTTCGCTTTCGATTGAGGAATACAATTTCTTCAGATCTAGGCACGACTGGACCAGTTCTAACCCCTGCATCATTTGGTTCCCAAATCTATAAACCTCTTCATGAGGCTGGCTGACTGATTACTAAATCTTTTATAAGGTGGAGGCTTAAAATAGAAGTCCTTATAGATTTTGTAGAACTTTGTGCAATTCGTAAAGCAGTAAGCACTCACTTTGTGTACATTTTGCAGGTTTCATCCTTCATGTGTAAATCTCCCTATAGAGCAAGTGAGGAAGCTAGAGCACTTCTTTTGTTCTGATTGCTCAAAGGAAGCCAGTGGAGAGAAGAAATTTTCAAATAGCGGTCGAGATATGCACGTTGATTCAAAGGTATGGTTTAGCTTTTTCATAGAGGAACTCTTATTTCGCAATCAGGGATTTTGTTTTGTTAATCTTCAGATGTCCATCCTAATAGTCTATAAATCGTACCACTGGTTAAGCTCAGTCACACAGAGTTAAGGAAGCTGCGCACCACAAAATTTGAAACTAGACTTATTGTCCTCTACCTTGGCGGCGCACGCGCTCCTGTCCAAGCAACTCCAATGCCAGCCATGCAACTTCTGAAATCGGTACACTATAATTGGTGACCCCTTTGGACTAAGAAAGAGGGCCGCGTCTCTTCGAATATTGTATGAGAAACACATTTAAGCCTATGGGGTGCTGGAAATCTCCACGGACATACTGCATAAAAATGTCATGGCAGCAACATGGATAAAGGAACTCTGAAGTAGAAGCATAAGTGATCAAAGCCCTACTCATGCACTGAGGACTTTGCAATCTCCTGCAGTTGCTCAGCCAGGCCTACCACCCTTCGAAGGTACAGACTGAGGTTCCACTCACAACGATGGCCGTGGCTGAGCGACTACAGGGAATTTTAGAGTCCCGAGTGGAGGAGGACGTCTTTGAAATCTTTGCTGGCTATGCCTCTACTTTAGATGTCTTGTTATCCATGTGGTTGCCATGACATTATTATGCGGTAGGCACGGGAGATTTCCACCAGACCCTTTTGGTTGTTTGGGGGGGGGGGGCTCTGGGGTAGATGTGTTTTTCATACAGTATTTTAAGTGAATGGGCCCTGTCTTTCTTCGTTCAGTGGGGTCACCAACTAAAGGGTACTAATTTCAAACGTTGTATGACTGACCTTGGACGACTTACCAGTTATTGATGCATTGGTAGAGCAGACTTGATGGAAGGCATAGGGGATGCAATGACGGTTCAAATCCCCAAGATCGTAAAACTTGTGGTGCGGACACCCAATTTTCAGACACCGTACAATGGTCTAGACTATATGTCCTCTTAGCTTGATTTCTTAACACTAGTCTTATAGAGAGAACACCACTTTTGTGGTTTTAAGAGACTTTTGTAAAAAAATCGTCAATCATCTATAAGAGGCCTTGAAGGAAAACCCTTTCATGAAAATTTGCCCAATACATTGTATCAGCTGACTAAAGGCATGTTTCCATGGCCATCTTTGAGGATTAGTTTGTCAAAATGCACAAAATTTCACTATATTTCTCAAAAGTAGGTCAGGTAATTTTTGAGTAGTTTCATGAGTTTTTAATTTGTATACAAAAGTTATCGTCAATCCACCAAAATTTGGCATGAGTGAGGTTAGTGGCTAAGATATAAGATTAGTATTAATTTAAAGAGATGTGTTGGAACCCATTGGGTTCGTAATTTGGTCAGTGAGATTTAGGAATGTATATCTACTTTAATATACTTACTGGTGCAGCGAGATTGGGAATGGTAGGGCTTTTTTGAGATGAGTTTCTATGGTCTTGTTAATAAATTTTGCTTTAGTCAATGCTTTTGCTCATGCATATTGGGTTTTGCAGCACTTTGGATGATTTTCATATCAACCACTTATATACCATCTATCAAAACACATATACAAACTCTTGTGGCGTGGACTTTATATGCAATCGCTTTTTGATGGAGGATGACATGGTAATCAGGTAAGAGACTATTCCTTTTACTCAGTTGTCTTACATCCAATTCAATTTATTGATTGTTAAGTCTTGTAGAAAAGTTAACAGAAGAAGTGCTATTGCATATAAAATTTGGATCAGCTTGACCCCTTTGGTTCCTCTCCAAATTCAAAAACTGCTGTGATATATATGTTATTATGAATCTAATGGAACTTTTTAAACCTTTAAATAATGCTTCTCGTAATTGAAGTGATATCTCCCCCACCAATGGGATGAAGAAGGGAGACACACACACAACACACACACACACATATTTTTTTTGTAAATCTATTTGATTAATTTACTAGTGGGAAACCTCAAAGCGAGGAAAACCCACGCAAAGGGTAATGTGCATGGGGAAGAACACAGAACTACTCATCTGTACAGAGTAGCTAGAAACATTCATAGGAAAGCCGATGTATCTCTGCAGTGATATCACCAACTTCCAAAGCAAACTGTAATGATTGTCTAAGGGAAAGCTTGAAGAGTGGGAACGGGTCTGCATGAGTACGATGAAACATGTAAGCATTACGCTGACTCAACAGGGTCCAATAAGCCCAGTATCTGACCCACATAAAGAAGACCGCAAAAAGCTGTAGTGTCGGTAAGAAAATGCCAAATACCCAAAACCTTTTGTGAGAAACAGCCCCAGGAAAGTAGAGCCGCATACAGGCCGATACACGGCGAAGGAAGTCTCTAGTAATGCAGCAATCCCACAACAAGTGGCAAATATCCTCTTCTGCAGCGGAGCAACGGACGCAAGAACAGGGGCGAATATGATGCGCCCTAAGAAAAGTGCCAACAGGAAGCACTCCAAGCAAACAACACCAAAGAAAGAGTCGCTCCTTCAACGGCAAATGGCTTTTCCAGAGAGAAGCTTCCTCCACCAGAGATCAGCTTTGTGCATGTGCCAAAGGGCATTGCAATGATCAGCAAGCCATGATTGTGGTAGAAGAAGAGCAAAAATTCGACCCGCAGAAATATCTCGAAAAGGCGTCTCTCGAAGATCCCAATCAGACATGTGATCACCATCAAGTAAAGGTGAAATTGACAAAAAGTCATGCAACATACTTTGAAGTTCTCTCCAATACTGACGGTAATGCATGCCGAATCCAAAACGACGAGCGGCGAAGGGAAACTCAAAAGTGTATCCAGCCTCATTGACTACATCCTCAACCAAACAAATGCCACAACCAGAGAGAAAGTAAGCGTGGCGAGGGAAGCGGTCGACCACAGTAAGAGAAAATGCTCGGCTCCAATGGAGACTCTCCAAATGAATCGAATCACCTTCCTGCCGAGGATTCCATGAAAGATGAATCATAACCTCTTTCTAGGCAGACACTAAAGTGGAACCAAGAGGACATCGAGGAATGTACCCTTCCATCTTGCCGAAACCACGTCCTAAATAGATGGTTGCCAGAAGCTTCGATTTACAAAAGTTGACTTTGAGCCCAGCCGCAATGCCAAAAAGTTCCAATCCTTCCATAATCACTTAGACATCAGCCTTTTGATTACGAGGCATGAACAATGAATCATTTGCGTAAGCCTTGCCAACAAAGGTACGACCCGAAGGTAACCACAAACCATGAAGACGCTCAACAGAGGTCAAGTGATCGAGATAAATCAACAGCGGGTGAGTGGCTATAGCATACAACAGAGCACTAAGGGGGCAACCTTGCCTGACCGAACAACCAGGAGACCAAGATTTTGTTAATTCGCCTGCCAAGATCCCTGAAGACGTGCTACATGCATACAAGAAATAAACCACATTGGCGAATTTAGAACCAAACCCTAGGCACCCCATCGTGGCAACAATGAAATCCCACTGTACGGTGTCAAAGGTCTTTTCAATATCAACTTGCATAACCAGCACATTTTGATGAGTGCACTTAGCATACTCCATAGCCAAATTGTCCATAATCTGGCAACGTGTAATGAAACCATATTGAGCGTGATGGAGTCCTGCAAAAAGATTGTCCTTAATGCGGTGTATCAACATCTTAGCCAATATCTTGTAAATCATTGGCATCAAAGTAATCGGGCGCCAGTGAGAGAATCGCTCGCTAAGCGCTTGCTTAGGCAGCAATTTAAGTAAACCTTCTTTCCAAGAGAGTGGCAAATCCTGTTTCTGCCATGCCGCATTTATCATGAAAAGCAATGGAAGTTCAAGAGCCTTTCAAAAGGAGAGGAAGAACTGCATAGTAAGCCCATCCTAAGTGGGAGTCTGCCAACAGTCCAAAGCAAGCAACGCACTATGCAATTCCGAGGCAGTGAACGAGTCTTCAAGGCAACATGCAACCTGTGGGGATATGATCGGATGAACAAAGGAAAGCATCAATTGACGCGCATGGCAAGCAACCGAGGATGCCTAAGAAGTAGCAACAAACACTTGTCGATAATGGAAAGCCATGGCATCAACAAGTTCTTGCTTTGAAGAAGTCCAAACACCTGGGGAAAGCATAACCCGCTTGATTGCTTGCAAGACCCGCGTATGATGCAAATGTTTGAAAAATTGCTTCAAAGCACAGCCTTTATCCATGAAAGCCTGTTGACGGGCACGCGTCTGCCATTTAGCAAGTTTACTCTTGTCATTATGCTGAGTACACACACAAGCTTCCCACAACTCCGACATCTCAGAGTCAGACAAAGGCCGCAAATCAGCCAACACTTACAACCGTTGACAAATTTGCTTCGCATCCTTAACATCCCCCCGAGTGCACTGCATGTAATGCGTGCCATAGTCATAAATGACACTTTGCACCCTCATAACAAAGCGATACCAGGCAGCATCAAGATCAAAATGCATGTGAGCAAGAAGTGGGGGAATAATATCAGAAATCCTGTCACGAAAAGCCGCATAGTGAGATAAGCATTGTTAATATGTAGCAGACGTTTCCTAGAAAGAGGCCGATCACAACGAGACTGCCCAAAACTCACATTCAACAAAACAGGGTAATGATCAGATAACTATAAGGTGTAATCGATGCTGACCTCACATACAAAATCCTCATATTGTTGCAGATTAAGCAAATACCATCAATCCAACCGCGCTCGATAAGAAGAGTGAGCAATATGCCGAAAAGTAAATCAAGAGGCATTTGAGTGCAAATGCCACCATAAATCAATCATCGAGGTAGTAGCAAACAGATTATCCCATTCTAGCCTTTTCGCAGACAACATGTGAAATACTTGTGGTACTATCATCCATCGCAAGGGTATTATTAAAATCATCCGCAAAGGAATGCATTTGAAGTCCATAAACGAAAAGAGATGTCTCGCCATAGAGCAGCCCTTTACCCAGATGCTGTATGCGCATAAACACCTCTTAACTCATAAACCTGACCGTTCAGCAGGCATTGAACCACCCTCCAGCGGCCCCGCGGATCATTGTACAAGAGAGCTAGCTGAAGCTCATGCCGAACCAACATCAATAAACCTGAATAGTCTTGCAAACTAGCATATGCAATCCAATAACCCGCAAAATAAGAACACTGACCAGCAAAGTCATGCTGTCTGTGTTCTTGCAAAACAACTATATCTGCCCTACATGTATGTACATAGTGCCAGGTCAATCGCCATTTGTCAAGGTTACATAACCCACGCGCATTGTATGTAATGCCCATGAACTAACATCACCTGTCCCAACATTCTTACCTTTCCTGCATTTACATTCTCAACATTAGCAAACTGTGGATTTTGTTTTTCCCTTTGTCTACATTGAAAATCAGAAACTCCATTCAATTTAGCTTCATCAACAAATTTGCCTATAGAGGCAGGGGCAGAAGCAGGAATAGCCGAGAGACGAGGTTGTAGCACTGGTTCAGGACATTCAGATTGCATGTGACCAAATCTACCACATCGGAAACAGGAGTTTGCAAATTTGCCCCATTTGAGTTTAAATGGACGCTTGTCAACCCATGGATCCCCTGAATCCACCATAATTCCATCCAAGGTATGCTTGTCCGTATCGCAAAGAATGCAAAACCTATTGGTGTTCGCATCCAATTTCGGAGGGCAAATTACCTTTGCCAAGGTGAGCAGCCAACAACGGAAGAAAATGCCTCCACGTGAGAGGGAAATCAACAATTTCCACCCACACAGGACATTTGTGACGAATAAGACTTTGATAGTCCTTCGTAAGTGCCCACAGTAGAACATGAGTCATCTAGGTGTCAAAAAAGAGCGGAGACATCTCCAGCAAAAGGTTTTTAGCTTCAGTTTCTGTGAGTAAAACCTCATAGAAACCCCGAGCACCAAAATAAATGCCTCGGACAGCCTGGTGTTTAAGAAGGAAATCAACCCATTGTTCGACATCCTGCGCAATAGGCATTTTGCTCGGGAAAAACAAGATGACCGCATTCATGGCGTATTGTGCTACCGGATCCATAAGGTCCTGTATTGGAATTTGCACCTCAAGGGCAGGTGCGTGGCCATTCCATGCTTTTCGGGCTTCTTCGAAGCCTTCATACAAACAACTTTTGATTTCAGCACTCTCCGAAACATTATCCATGGCTTTACGACGCTTAAAAACACACTGGAACTCTGACATACAGCAACTGGACCACGTACGAAACCAAAACAAGAGACTTTGTTTGTATTTTTGTTTTTTATCTATTCACAGAGGCCGCAAAGATATATACATCTGCCACAGAAGACATACATCTTGCAAGATTAAAAAATCCTGTTCAAGTGCAAACTGTAGAGCCTGTAAAATTGTAACTGTTACGAGCTATACTGACTGTAGATCACATGGCGTTGAGGATGCAGCAGGTCGCACAGAGGCTGACAGGGGGCGAGCAAGCACAAGACAACAGGGTTATGCTACGCAAGGGCAGACTGCTGTGCTGAGTGCAAACCGCTGCAACAGGTCGCAAAGGGCTCTAGACGAGCAGTCTACGCAAGTCTTAGGGACGCCCAGAAGCTAAGGTTCTCGCAGGTATCTCTTACACACACACACACACACACACACACACACACACACACACACACACACACACACACACACACACACACACACACACACACACACACACACACACACACACACACGTTGGCGCAGCGAGCTGCAGCACCGCTCAGGAGAATCTAGGGACAGAGCAGAAATTCAACGCATAGGAGATTCTTGCGACTCCACACTATGCTCTCTCTCTCTCTCTCACTCACACACACACACATTTTTTTTTTGTAAATCTATTTGATTAATTTACTAGTGGGAAACCTCAAAGCGAGGAAAACCCTCCGAAAGCGTAATGTACAAGGGGAGGACACAAAACTACTCAGCTGTACAGAGTAGCTAGAAACATTCATAGGAAAGCAGAGGTATCCCTGCAGTGATATCATTAACTTCCAAAGCAAACCATAACGATTGCCTAAGGGAAAGCTTGAAGAGTGGGAACGGGTCTGCATGAGTACGATGAAACATGTAAGCATTATGTTGACTCCACAAGGTCCAATAAGCTCAGTATCTGACCCACATAAAGAAGACTGCAAAACGCTGTAGTGTCGACGAGAAAATGCCAAATACCTAGAACCTTTTGTGAAAAACAACCCCAGGAAAGCAGAGCGGCATACATGCCGATACACGGCGAAGGAAGTCTCTAGTAATGCAGCAATCCCACAACAAGTGGCAAATATCCTCTTCTGCATTGGAGCAACGGACGCAAGAGGAGGGGCGAATATGACAGGCCCTAAGAAAAGTTCCAATAGGAAGCACTCCAAGCAAACAACGCCAAAGAAAGAGTCACTCCTTCAAAGGCAAATGGCTTTCCCACAAGGCAGAGAGAAGCTTCCTCCACCAGAGATCAGATTTGTGCATGTGCCAAAGGGCATTGCAATGATCAACAAGCCATGATTGTGGTAGAAGAAGAGCATAAATTTCGACCCGCAGAAATATGTCGAAAAGGCGTTTCCGAAAGATCCCAATCAGACATGCGATCACCATTAGGTAAAGGCGAAACTGGCAAAAAGTCAAGCAACATACTTTGAGGTTCTCTCCAAAACCGACGGGAATGCATGCCCAATCCAAAATGGCGAGCGGCGAATGGAAACTCAAAAGTATATCCAGCCTCATCGACTACATCCTCAACCACACGAATACCACGGCCAGAGAGAGGGGAGCGGTCGACCAAAGTAAGAGAAAATGCTCGGCTCCAATGGAGACTCTCCAAACGAATCGAATCACCTTCCTACCGAGGATTCCATGAAAGATGAATCGTAACCTCTTTCTAAGCAGACACTAAAGTGGAAGCAAGAGGACATCCAGGAATGTACCCTTCCATCTTGCCGAAACCACGTCCTAAATAGATGGTTGCCAATGGCCAAAAGAGGAAGTAACAACATGCTGACCAAGGTGTGCAACATAAGAGTCCAAGGAGGCTGAATTTGTTGCGCAAGTGTAGGCAACAACATAGGTTTTCGAGCAAGAACATGCCTGCGCAAATCCAAGATGTCAAGGCCACCCAGGCGTTTAGGAGTGCAAAGCTTCTCCATAGACATCACGCGCAAGCCTTTTTTCTGAGCATGGGTCTGCCACAAATGGGACATAACGTCCGACATAAAAGAATCAAAACAACGACAAGGCCAATGCATCAGTGGTGGCAAAAAGAACTGAACATATGCCAACAGGATATGCCAGCAGGATACTCTGAACAATTCGCAGACGAACATGCAATGGCCAAGTGGATAACTTCCAGTAGTGCAATTTGACATTCAAGCGTTGCATAACCCAATCCACTTTCTGAGAATGAGTGACATTCCATCCAATTGGATAACCCAAATGCCTAGTAATCACGTTTGGAGAAACAATCTCACTTGGCCACAATAGACTGTGCCAATCGCAAGAACAAAGAGGTAGAAGCTTCGATCTACAAAAGTTGACTTTAAGGCCAGCCACAATGCCAAAAAGTTCCAATGCTTCCACAATAACTTCGACATCAGTCTTTTGATTACGAGGCATAAACAACGAATCATGTGCGTAAGCGTGGCCAACAAAGGTACGACTCGAAGGTAACCGCAAACCATGAAGACGCTCAACAGAGGTCAAGTGATCGAGATAAATCAACAGCGGGTGGGTGGCTATAGCATACAACAGAGCACTAAGGGGACAAGCCTGCCTGACCGAACAACCAAGAGGCCAAGATTTGATTAATTCACCTTCCAAGATCCCTGAAGACGTGCTACATGCATACAAGAAATAAACCACATTGGCGAATTTAGGACCAAACCCTAGGCACCTCATCGTGGCAGCAATGAAATCCCACTGTAGAATGTCAAAGGCCTATTCAATATCAACTTGCATGACCAACACATTGTGATGAGTGTACTTAGCATACTCCATTCCAATCATAACATTAGCCAAATTGTCCATAATCTGGCGGCGTGGAGTGAAACCATATTGAGCCTCATGGAGTCCTACAAAAAGATGGTCCTTAATACGGTGCACCTGCATCTTAGCCAATATCTTGTAAATTACCGGCATCAAAGTAATCGGGCGCCAATGAGAGAATCGCTCGCAAAGCGCTTGCTTAGGCAGCAATTTAAGTAAACCTTCTTTCCAAGAGAGTGGCAAATCCTATTTCTACCACGCTGCATTTATCATGAAAAGCAATGGAAGTTCAAGATCCTCCCAAAAGGAGAGGAAGAATTCCACAGTAAGCCCATCCCAAACAAGAGACCGCCAACGGCCCAAAGCAAGCAACGCACTATGCAATTCCGAGGCAGTGAACGGGTCCTCAAGGCAACATGCATCCTGTGGGGATATGATTGGATGTACAAAGGAAAGCATCAATTGATGCGCATGGCAAGCAACCGAGGATGCCTGAGAAGGAGCAGCAAACACGTGTCGATAATGCAAAACCATGGCATCAGCAAGTTCTTGCTTTGAAGAAGTCCAAATACCTGGGGAAAGCATAACTCGCTTGATTGCTTGCGAGACCCTCGTATGACGCAAATGCTTAAAAATCTGCTTGGAAGCACAGCCTTTATCCATGAAAGCCTATTGACGGACACGCGTTTGCCATTTAGCAAGTTTACGCTTGTCATTATGCTGAATACACACATAAGCTTCGCACAACTCCGACATCTCAGTGTCACAAATGCGGGCACCACGTGCCAATAGAAAAGAACAGACTGAACAGACTTTTAGCACTTCAATAACAACTGTTCAATAACAACTGAACTGAGAGAGAGAGAGAGAGAGAGAGAGAGAGAGAGAGAGAGAGAGAGAGAGAGAGAGAGAGAGAGAGAGAGAGACGACACGCGACACGGAGTGGCGAAATTCCACCCCAGAGAGTATTGGCCCCAAACCTTGGCGCCCCTTTCGGTATTTCTTTATATTACTGCTGATTCGCAAAGTACAACAGCCGGGGAGCACCTCCTCTGCAATCTGCGCGCTGAAGAGTGCCAGAGAGGGCCCCCAAGGCTCATATTTAAAGGCCCAAAGCCTAAAAGCATCAAATATGAAAAGCTGACCCCAAAAAATCACTTTCCTAAAATTTCGGGATTACCCTAAAAATCCGCCGCGAATTCCGGGACGTCCGTACAGGTGCCACATCATCATATTTTGATGTGCAAAGTCTTTTGAGCGTGTTGCCTTTATGCCACTTGGGACCCCATCGGACGGGATCCCCATAAGTTGGTAGGACTTCTTCTTCTGTTGCTTGCTCTTCTTAGGGTTTCTAGAATTAGGGTTTGCAGGTTTTAGGGCTAGGGTTTCCAGAATTAGGGTTCAGCAGTTAGGGTTTCTGGTAGAAATTAGGGTTTGCAGGTTTTAGGGTTAGGGTTTCCAGAATTAGGGTTTCAGCAATTAGGGTTACCACGTCCTCACTCTGTGACACTTCTTCTACTGCTTCTTAGGGTTTAGGCCCCTCGGCCGGCATCTGTAAGTTCTCTCCATTCTTTAGGCTTTGACACGTCAGCAGTTTGTTACATCTTCCCTTCTTGAAAGAGAGTAATCGTCCGCGATTACAGCATATCTGCAAAACAACTCAAGTTAGCTCAAAAATTTCCGAGTGACATTCCGAGGGACAATCAATTTGCTCTTTTTATTAAGGAGTTAGCTTCTCCTTTCTGCTCTTTTGATCAAGGAGTTAGCTGCTCCTATCGGCTGTTTTGATCAAGGAGTTAGCTTCTCCTTTCGTCCAGATCGGAACTCTTGATATTCCGGCGTAGTAAAATTAGCCATCACACCCAGACCGTACTGATCTTCCTCGGGTGTCTTGATGCACTAAAATTACATACCCAGGCAATCTCATCCAATTAGGAATATTCAGTGGTTGGCACATCACAATGCAACACAAATGCTCACATATGCATGTTACAAGACATAGAAACATAAAGCCGCCGATGAACACTCCTCCCGCATAACCTAACAAGGTCCGGGCCGGGAGATATTCAACGACTCCCTCATCACTCCTCCCGCATAACCTAAAAAGGTCCGGGCCGGGAGATATAGAGGCCTTTTACAACCAAACGCCCCCCAGACCGCAGCCTGCGTCGTTTGGAGGTGCTGAGAGTAACCACTGCTCAGACTTCTTAATACTCCTCCCGCATAACCATCCAGGTCCGGGCCGGGAGTCACAACAACAATTATTTTACAAGCATACAACCAAACACTCCCCAGGCATCGGCCTGCGTCGTTCAGAGGTTTTCAAACATACAACGAAACGGTCCCCATGCATCGGCCTGCGTCGTTCCGAGGTTCAAACAATACCAAAACAGTATTTCTCACTTCTCCACCCAGGAGTAAAATCACCAATCATTGAAACCAGTATCAAACCAGAGTCAAACAATTCAAATCGGCACCAAAACAGGTTCAAAATAGATATCATTCATTTCAAACAAATTCCAAACAGGATCACCAAACAAGATCAAACAGAACTTAAACTTAAAAAACAATCTCGACATCAATCGAGCTCGAAAAGTCGACTGACTTTCCATCTTGAAACCTGCACCAAAAATTAGGGTTAGGTTCCTTCCATGAGGTCGTAGCCGAGCACAACATGGTCTATCAGCTCTTGGACAGACAGTGTTTCTTTGGCGGCGATGGTAGTCCCAAGAGATAGCAATCACACTGAACCTCCAAGGTCATCTGCTCGTGAAGAGACATCTACTGAGAGATGTCGAGAAATTTCAATTTATAATCTGCTAGGGTTTCCATGGCAAGCATTTCAGGATACCCCACCCTGCCAGAAGTTGCACTCCGAAGGAAGATGTCAGAAACCATATAACTTCGGGCAAAAATTTTCTTGAAAGCTTGCCAAGTACTTGGAGTATGCTGCTTGGTAGCTATAGACATCAACATCTGCATGGCGCTGCTTCTGAGAAAAACAGTGACTTGAAACAAATGTGGATCCTTCTCTTGCATGGCTTATGCCATGTAAGACATGAGCGGTGAAGACGGGAGCGCGCCCGATGCGCGATGAAGTAAGGGTTGGAGTGGCTGATACCTCAAATATAATTCAATTCCAATAGCTCTGTCTGCTCTTTTGTAGGACCGGTATGCTTTCAGAAAAGCACACGCCTGATGCTCTGATACCACTGTCACAAATGCGGGCACCACGTGCCAATAGAAAAGAACAGACTGAACAGACTTTTAGCACTTCAATAACAACTGAACTGAGAGAGAGAGAGAGAGAGAGAGAGAGAGAGAGAGAGAGAGAGAGAGAGAGAGAGAGAGAGAGAGAGAGAGAGAGAGAGAGAGACGACACGCGACACGGAGTGGCGAAATTCCACCCCAGAGAGTATTGGCCCCAAACCTTGGTGCCCCTTTCGGTATTTCTTTATATTATTGCTGATTCGCAAAGTACAACAGCCGAGGAGCACCTCCTCTGCAATCTGCGCGCTGAAGAGTGCCAGAGAGGGCCCCCAAGGCTCATATTTAAAGGCCCAAAGCCTAAAAGCATCAAATATGAAAAGCTGACCCGAAAAAATCACTTTCCTAAAATTTCGGGATTTCCCTAAAAATCCGCCGCGAATTCCGGGACGTCCATACAAGTGCCACATCATCATATTTTGATGTGCAAAGTCTTTTGAGCGTGTTGCCTTTATGCCACTTGGGACCCCATCGGACGGGATCCCCATAAGTTGGTAGGACTTCTTCTTCTGTTGCTTGCTCTTCTTAGGGTTTCTAGAATTAGGGTTTGCAGGTTTTAGGGTTAGGGTTTCCAGAATTAGGGTTCAGCAGTTAGGGTTTCTGGTAGAAATTAGGGTTTGCAGGTTTTAGGGTTAGGGTTTCCAAAATTAGGGTTTCAGCAATTAGGGTTACCACGTCCTCACTCTGTGACACTTCTTCTACTGCTTCTTAGGGTTTAGGCCCCTCGGTCGGCATCTGTAAGTTGGCTCCATTCTTTAGGCTTTGACACGTCAGCAGTTTGTTACACTCAGAGTCAGACAAAGGCCGCAAATCAGCCAACTCTTGCAATTGTTGACAAGCTTGCTTCGCATCCTTAACATCCCCCCGCGTGTCACAAAGTGATGACGTGGCGGACTGCAGAAACCCTAATTTTTGCCAGAAACCCTAAAATTCTTGCAAACCCTAATTTCTGCCAGAAACCCTAATTTCCAGAAATCGCGAAGACGAAATATTATTATTATTAATTATTTTTATTTTTATTTATTTGTGGAGAAATTTTGAGCGACGCAAATCTCAGCTTTTCGCTTTGATTTGGGAGAAAGAAAGAGAAAAAGAGAACTTGCTTTTTACTAACCCTCATTGAGAGAGAGAGAGAGAATCTGCTTTTGCTTTCAAGCTTTTGAGGCTCTGCTTTTGGGCATCCCTTGTAACCTTTAAATTAGTGGTGAGGGCCTCAACTCTCAGAGCATCTGGACGCAGAGTCTGAGAGTGAAACCCTAACCGCTCTCTTGTACTTTGATGATTGATTATACAAAAAGAAATACCGAAAGGGGCGCAAGTCTTTGGGACCAATATCTCTAGGCACGGAACTCCGCCGGGCCAGTGCAAATCTATTGTGATCTGTGAATTGTTTTGAAGTGGTTATTTGGTGCTGTCGCGGTTGATTCTTGACTTGGAGTGTCCAAGTCTGTTACAGCGTGCACCGCATGTAATGCGTGCCATAGTCATAAATGATACTTTGCACCCTCATAACAAAGCGACACCAGGCAGCATCAAGATCAAAATGTATGTGAGCAAGAAGCGGAGGAATAATATCAGAAATCATGTCACGAAAAGCCACATGAGTGAGATAAGCATTGTCAATATGTAGCAAACGTTTTCTAGAAAGAGATCGATCACAAAGAGACTGCCCAAAATTCACATTCAACAAAACAGGGTAATGATCCGATAACTTCAAGGTGTAATCGATGCTTACCTCACATACAAAATCCTCATATTGTTGCAGATTAAGCAAATACCATCAATCCAACCGTGCTGGATAAGAAGAGTGAGCAACATGCTGAAAAGTAAATCCAAAAGCATTTGGGTGCAAATGCCGCCATAAATCAATCAATGGAGTAGTAGCAAACAGATTATCCCATTCTAGTCTTTCCGCAGACAACATGTGTGAATTACCTGTGGTACTATGACCCATCACAGGGGTATTATTAAAATCACCGCAAACGAATGCATTTGAAGTTCATAAACGAGAAGAGATGTCTCGCCATACCCAGATGGTGTATGCGCATAAACACCTCCAAACTCATAAACCTGACCGTTCAACAGGCATTGAACCACCATCCAGCTGCCCTGCGGATCATTGTACAAGAGAGCTGGCTGATGCTTTGCCGAACAAGCATCAATAAACGTGAATAGTCTTGCAAACCAACATATGCAATCCAATAACCAACAAAAATAAGAACACTGACTAGTAAAGTCATGCTGGTTGTGTTCTTGCAAAACAACTATGTCTGCCCTACATCTATGTACATAGTGCCAGTTCAATCGCCATTTGTCAAGGTCACATAACCCACGCACATTGTATGTAATGCATTTAATGGGACTCTGCATTAGAAATCTTATGTACAACGGCAAGAAACACATGGATCAAGTCGAGATGCCCATATGGACATCTTCATCCAACACATTCATGCCAGAACCCATCCACTGAGTGAAAGCAGGAGACTTGTCCATAGGATTTTACCTGAGAGGTGGAAGCCTCACATAAAAGTACATCCTTATAAGAATGCATTGCTTTTTCCCAGGCATCAATCAACGTGCGATTGTCATTGCAGGGAAGCTGCTTAAGAGATACATTCTTGTTTGCGTTAACTAGAGGAACATAATAACGGGAGGAAGTTGGACTACGAATTTCACTGTCTTTTTAGGCACCGCCCATGAGCTAACATCACCCGACGCAACATTTTTGCCTTTCCCTGCATTTACATTCCCAACATTAGCAGACTTTGGATATTTTTTTCTCCCTTCGTCTACATTGGGAATCACCTTCATAGTAGAAACTCCATTCAATTTAGCTTCACCAACAGATCTGCCTATAGGGACAGGGGCAAGAGCAGGAACAGCTGAAAGAGGGGCCTACAGAACTGGTTCAGGACATTCAGATTGCATGTGACCAAATATACCACATCGGAAACAGGAGTTTGCAAATTCGCCCCATTTGAGTTTAAAAGGACGCTTGCCAACCCATGGATCCCCTGAATCCACCATAATTCCATC
Organism: Adiantum capillus-veneris; assembly: GCF_014529385.1. Lineage (NCBI taxonomy): Eukaryota > Viridiplantae > Streptophyta > Polypodiopsida > Polypodiales > Pteridaceae > Adiantum > Adiantum capillus-veneris. The sequence goes on along the minus strand of NC_140939.1, from coordinate 130,506,314 downwards.
CGGGGTATGCTTGTCCGTATCCCAAAGAAGACAAAACCTATTGGTATTCGCATTCAATTTCGGAGGGCAAATTACCTTGCCAAGCTGAGCAGCTAGCAACGGAAGAAAATGCCTCCACATGTGAGGGAAATCAACAATTTCCATCCACACAGGACATTTGTGACGAATAAGGCTTTGATAGGCCTTCGTAAGTGCCCACGGTAGAACATGAGTCATGTGCGTGCCAAAAAAGAGGGGAGACATCTCCAGCAAAAGGTTTCTAGCTTTAGTGTCTGCCAGTAAAACCTCATAGTAACCCCGAGCACCAAAATAAACGCCTCGGACAGCGTTGCGTTTCAGAAGGAAATCAACCCATTGTCTGACATCTTGCGCAATGGGAATTTTGCTCGGGAAAAACAAGATGACCGCATTCATGGCATATTGCACGACCGGATCCATAAGGTCCTGTACTGAATTCGCACCTCAAGGGCAAGTGCCTGACCATTCCATGCTTTCCGGGCCTCTTCAAAGTCTTCATACAAACAACTTTTGATTTCAGAAGCACTCTTTTAGACATTGTCCATGGCTTTATGATGCTTGAAATCACAGTGGATTTTTGACATACAACAAGCAAACCACGAGCGAAAACCAAAACAAAAGACTTCTTTTGTATTTTGATATGTTGTATCTATTTACAATGCCCTCAAAACATTGTCCATGGCTTTATGATGCTTGAAATCACAGTGGATTTTTGACATACAACAAGCAAACCACGAGCGAAAACCAAAACAAAAGACTTCTTTTGTATTTTGATATGTTGTATCTATTTACAATGCCCACAGATGACATACATCTCGCAAAATAAATGCATGGAAAACTGTATACTATGACGGACTGTTTAGGGTTTAGGGTTTAGACTGAATATTGACTGGGAAGCTGTATACTGTTACTGCTTGGAAAACTGTATACTGTCACTGGCTACAGGTTTTTGGCGCAATTGCTGTAGCAGGTCGCACAGAGCTGACAGTGGGCGAGCAGGCTCAGGGCAGCAAGATGATCCAGGGCAGCAAGGGCGGATCACCTGGAGGCCTGGGACAGTTACGCAGAGCAGCTGGGAAGTGGCAAACTTCGACTCTGACACGCTGCTGTAAACCACTGACGCAAGCAGCGAACAGTCCTCCCTCACGCGCGCATAGACCCCATCAGTAGCACGAAACGCAGAGGGGATCTCTCTCTCTCTCTCTCTCTCTCTCTCTCTCTCTCTCTCTCTCTATGGCGAGGGCGCAGAGAACTGCTGTGGCGCGCAGGAGATCCACGCGACAGAGGAGCACGAAACGCAGAGGGGATTCTCGAGAAAACACACACACACACACACACACACACACACACACACACACACACACACACACACAAACAAGAGTATTTTAACGTCGTAGGAAACTATCCCAAGTGACCTTAAAGATCTATCCGATGAGGAGAGTTGAACTCAAGACCTGTTATATGAGAGAGAGAGAGAGAGAGAGAGAGAGAGAGAGAGAGAGAGAGAGAGAGAGAGAGAGAGAGAGAGAGAGAGAGAGAGAGAGAGAGAGAGAGAGAGAGAGAGAGTATGGCTTACTAAGATCTCTAAGTTAGCATATTTTTGGGAGGTGAAATACCGCTTCATTTGGGAATCAATGAGGTTGTCAAGTGGGCTATAAAAATTGGTCTAAATTGCGAGATTAATCTGACTTTGACTCTCAGCACTCTTAATTGGTTAATGGTATGTTCATCTTCATTAGAGGTATTTTGATCATACTCTGCTCAAGATAGTCTTTTTTGTTTCACTTGGAATACAGCAATATGCCTTAATCCTGTTACAAAAATTATATTGTGGTAAACTATGCACACTAATGTGTATGTGTGGATGGAATCCCTCCTGAGTAGGCTTACCAATCCTTATTGAGGTGGATTGGCCTGTTATTTATCTAGGTTAATTGGATTGATTTGCCCATAAAATTGTTGACTTTGTATTTGGAAATGGTGTCACGCTCGATACTAATTGTTGTAATTACTATCTAGATGAAGTGGTTCTCTTATATAGTTTTTAACATTCATTTGTTCATCTATTGATGTCTTTTTGATACTGTGATCTCAACTGGATTGGAAAGAGAAACAATTTCTGACAAATAGTAAGTTCTTGATAAGAAGGAATGCAGGCGGTTTAACTTACCTTAAATGCTAGGTTACAATTTTCATCATCCTTGGATTTTAACCAGCAAAGTTTGAGAAAGATAACGGAGACAGCCTTAGGACAAGACCAAGAAGCTTGGGGAAATTTTTTGTAATTTTGTGGCGTTCACAGACCCCTAGATGGGACTATTATTAACCGCTTTTCGCCGTTCAAGTTGTGGCAAGTTTGTCCCCGTTAAATTGGAGTGGACACGGTGATAGTTGTAATGTACTTGCAAGAGGCTTGGTCTATTATTCCTACAATAGGCTTAGCTATAATGCATAGAGCAAGGATTTGTGGTATTGATATTTTGCGCTCAAAGAACGTACACAATGACTTAGGCTCTTGCTTGCAGAAGGTTAGTGGAAATTTGTGAAATGGTTTACCTTACATTGATGGGTTGAGGGTTTCATGATGAATGGAATTAGGCACTAGTTAAGTAAATCTTAATCTATGATGTAATCGATCAATTTATACAAGCTGGTAATAATATTGATGATGAATAACATACATTGGGATGATAAAGGATGGGTTTTTGGATTAGTCGTTAGGCAAGTAAAAGTGAATGCATGAATTAATTGATTTATTTATATATTGCTAACAAGGTGGCTCTGGGTGGTGGCTCATCAAAAGCTCCCTATACTACATGTTCAATAGGCTATTAGTAACACCCCTATATGTGTGTTATATTTACATTGTGTGCCTATTGACAAAACTCTCACCCCCTCTCTTAACGTAAGTGCATTTTGGAGTATTAATAATTCTCTCCGGTTAGAATTGACCAATTTGTACATTGTTGAAAAGGTGGTACAATAGGCTATTAGTAACACCCCTATATGTGTGTTATATTTACATTGTGTGCCTATTGACAAAACTCTCACCCCCTCTCTTAACGTAAGTGCATTTTGGAGTATTAATAATTCTCTCCGGTTAGAATTGACCAATTTGTACATTGTTGAAAAGGTGGTTATAACAAATATATGTAACTTTTGGGCTGGTTTGTTTTTGCTCTCATAAGGTGGGCTCTAAATGAACAACAATAAACTACGATAGAATTACACATCCAAATTTCTTGTAAGGAAAAGGAAAGGAATCTACAAAAACATATGCTCGCATGTGTGTGAGAGAACACATACAAATGCACACCTCAAACTTGATATTTATTTTACACATCAAATTTCTTGATATGAATTTTCTTTAACGAGATAGTTGAGGTGATATAAAAAACATTTTTTAGTTAATGACTACATGTTTTACCTAGTCCATAGAGTAGCTTGAAATGTATACAAAATTGTGTATCTAGATCACATTATATATCAAGAAATATTGAGCTTGGTGTCATTGTTTCACTGTCTTAGGGGTTGGCCTTTTGCAAGTTCTATAGGTATGACAAGGAAATGTCTGCAATATGTATCAACAAGGTCGGTTCTAACCGTGTGTTTTTTATGCAGGTGCCAATTCGACCTTTTGTAGTGTAGGATGAGCAAAAGCTTCCTTGAACGACTGTTTCTCTTGGAATCTTTTGAAATATTTTGTTCGGAAAATCCCTCCCTGTAAATACAAAGAAGACTTGTATTGTCTTATGTATCTTGATGTATGTGATATAAATGTGCGGAGGTTTTTAAACAAATACATGTATAGTATATTACACAATACATGTTTACACAATTTTCTTACATGCTTTCTTTAATGAAGGGATTGAAATTGTGAACACACATTGTTTGCCGACTTGTCCTCAACGATTAGTACCATGTAAGATTATTATAGAGAAACAATATATTGAACAATAGCAATGTTGACATGTATGAGTGTCTGTTGCTGGTACAATACGATGTTAGTAAGGTACGAAAGGTTTGTGCCAAAGCTAGTAGGACACATGATGAAATAAGGAGTCTCTAGAGAAGAGCTTAAGGTGCCAAAAGTTGAAAGGTCCAAATGGCTCTTTGCAACACATGAACTATGGCCTCACACCTGTGAACGTTGGGCCTTGGGCCATATGGCAATTGTGCCCAAAAAACCCTTTTCCAAAAAACAATTGGTCAGTCATCGATGAAAATTTTGGATGCCTAATGTACTACTTCGGATATCCGTATGTGACTAGATAGATCGGATGCAACGACTTGTTTGTCAGATGTGGACCACCTTGAGCAATAGTATCGAACTTGAGATCACTTTATCGTGGTGTCAACCAAAGGGAATTTTTGCGTTGAAATCGGAATATTAACCTAAGTTTTGGAGTGTAGGTTTCACTTGATCACAATCGTAGGTCTCTCTGGTCTCTTTGGCCTAACTATTGTTGTCAAGATATTAGTGTCTTGCCGTAGCAACTTGACTTCATATTCACTATATGGTTTATTGTAGCTTGTATATACACTCACAAAAGGTTTTTGCAAGAGCAAGGTACAACAGCACAAGAATGGGACTACTTAGTGAACTCAAAATAGTATCTTCTTAGTGTTAAGGTACTTCAACTTACTTATTTGGAATGCTCTCATCTGGTATTTGTTTTCTTATTCCTTTTGGTTCTCATTGGCTTTGGTCGAGTCGATCACTTAAAATGAGACAATATTAAACCCGCTTTCTACGTTAGTCTCTCACATTTCAACACTTACTCTACCATGTATGGGCAATACTAGAAACCTTTTTATATTAGGCCATTTGACGTAGCATTTTGACGTAATTGATTGAAATAGGTGCACTTGGTTGCCTGTTCCCCACCAAGTGGACTTGTCCCTCATGGATGTGGGAGCTCTCTCTCTCTCTCTCTCTCTCTCTCTCTCTCTCTCAAGTATCACACACCCACACCCACGCAGCAAACATCTTGCATGCTACAAACTATATGCTTGAGAACTTGTCGTGTAGTTTTAGTATTTAAGGGTACACTTTTTGGGTGGGGGTAACGTGTAGTTGTTTGGTGCCTCATAACTTATTCAAGGTCTCAAGAAATATTGCTCCCCTTGTAGAACCATCCCACAGAACCATGCCACATGTTGTCACTATACTTCTCCTATAATATTTAAGTTTGAAAGAAATTTTTTATCAATGAGGTTCTAAGTAGACGTTATCCTGTTCAATTAGAGTGTTTTTGTTTTTTGATATACTCATTCTATCTACTATTGGTTCTCACTCATTTTTTGGTGGCTTTAACCATAGCTTGATACATATTTTTGACTTTCTATCTCCACTTTATAGGGCTTGTTAAGTATCTGGTATTTTTCTTTCTGTTTTACATTCGGACTAAGTATCTATTGTCACTACAATTTGTTTGCTGAATTTGTGATTTAGTATGTATTGTTCAACATATAGATACATCCTTAATAAAGGTTTGCCTTTCTACTTTAGGAAATGATAGCTTCTTGTTAGTTTTGACTTGAGAATTGAAATGGATTACACATATTCAAGGTCTAAATGTTCTTTTTTGTAAATTGTTTGTCTTGATAAAACATATTGATGTAGATTTCACGAATCCAAATCTAAATGTTATTTTTTTTGAATCATTTATCTTGATAAAACATATTGATGTGGCTCTTGAAAAGTTGTCCTTACTTTGGTTTGGTGTGAGGCGTTGTGATGAACGAGCTCTAAGTCATACCTCTAATTGGTGATAGCAGGGTCAAATGAGATGTATTGAATATTTGGTCTTTTGGTCATGTAGCCCATCTACAATTTGTTGGCATCGTATTAGACTTCTTGTTTTAGCTATGGAATCATATAAAGAGCTATCAACAAAGCTTTTTTATAGGTACTTAGTCACTATTGATGTAGAGTTACACAATTTGGACAATTCATGGACGTAATGGGAATTTTTTGGTTCAAAACTTTGGAAGGTAACTCTAAAAACAACAACAAAAGGTTGTTTCTTTCAGGTTCTAGTAAAAGAGAATTTTATAAGACAAAAGGATATATTGGATTGATCAATATTATGACATTGTTAGAATGGTGCTTTTTATGATGGTACAATGTACGTCGTTAACACTAGTTTGGTACCAAATTAGGACACTTAAGTGTCCTTTTTTAAAACAGATGGTGTATTTAAGAAACCCTCTTGATATGCTTAAATATGTTAGCTAGAGGGTCTTTTAAAAATATAATCTTGCATTTTATAATCTACCATGATTAAGCAATATAATCATCAAGTTGACCTTTGTAAGATTGCAATTGATGCTTTGAAGAAATTGACTTTATAAGCTCAAGAAAAAAATGAAGCGACCTTGTAGAAAATTTTACGTGACTTTTTAACAATTGTGCTAAAGATAACTGAATGTTTCGTGTGAAAAAAAATTCAGTTTAAAGTGTATAAAATAATGGAAATTTCTATGTGTTTGATATGGCCATTTCAAGGATATTGTTGTATACATAGAAAGATATGTTTTTGATGTATTTGTGAGTTTTAGAAAGTGATACATTGCTTACCCTTTCCATCGAGAACTCAAGGTGGCAAGTAGAAGGGCTTTGGTATGCAACAATTATTAGATCATTTTAAATATTCAAAACTGTATAAGAGAAAACTTTGATATTTTTATTCTTGAGACATAAGAATTGAAAACCTCAAACAATATCAAACTTTTCCCGTAGATCAACTAAATGTATCAAAGTACGTGGTACATATACGATTGGGGTGCCTAAAACCTCGATTTCAATGTTATTATGAAGAAGTGAAGATTTTCAAACGTTTTTGCACAATAAAAAATTCAAGATAGGTTAAGCAACCAGATTTAACTGAGTTATGGAGCCGAAAAAATACGTAGTTTCTTGGTTTCAACATATAAAGTCATTTGTAGTTGTCAAACTGGACTAAGACGACCCCAATTCCATGAGGGGACCTTTGAAAGACCACAATTATGCTATTATACAGCACGTGCTCATGTACAAAATTATGTCTATAACTTGCATGTGCCTTGGAAACTAGTCTTTGGAGGGCATTCCATTGCTTTGTAACGGTAAGTACTAACGCTAGGCTTTTATAAAAATAAAAAAGGCCATCTTTACAAAAAGTTATAAGAATTTTATGATTTTTTTGGGCAAAACAGCTTCAAATTTACTAAAATTTATGACTTAAAACATACCATAATTCTCTCCATAGGGATTGTCTTTTGACATGGAGAAAAATCGAATGTTTTCTTGCCCTCACAACCAACTTATGGTAGAAGCAAGGTGTAAAAAACTTCTTGACAAATAAACTGCCAAAACTTGGTAGAAAAATAAGACACTTTAATGTCTTAGGACACTCAAGTTTCCAATTACAAGACTAGTGTTACGGTTTGCTAGGTTGAGCCTCTAGTGCTTTGTGGAAGATTTAATTTGCTAAGCTAAAATGTGTATTTTGGGCCTTTGCTTTTTCTTGGATTAAGAAGTAGATTTAACATGCATGTTTCCTTTAGGAAAAGCTTTTAACCTAGCTTGATAGCGTTCCTTGATGATATTCTAGTCTTACACTATGAAATCTAGGGAGACACCTAGGGACATGGATAACAATGATAGGTTCGTTGCCACACTTGTAACATGCACACAAGACTAATGAAATATTTTTCTTGTTTGTATGAAATTTAGTGAGGACCCTCTTGTGTTTATTTTCTTTAAATTTGTTTACTGGACACCATTAACTTTGGCAAACATCTTAAATACTACTCGTCAAGATATGTTATATTACTATATTATATACATTACAAAATTTCATGACACACAAACTTTTTTCACATATATTACTGTGTATATGGTCAGGAGTCTCTTTTCAACAAGTATTTTGTTCTTTTGTGGTATTTTTGGTGTATGTATTAGACAACTACATACACTTCTGAACACAAGGGAAGTTGCAATTTCTTATAAGAAACTAGAGACTTTGAATTAAAGACCTCTTATCCTTCAAAATTTAGTGGATGTAATCTCATTGTCTTTGTATCATTAATGCAAGGAGGATTTTCGTAAAATGCGATGACATGCTGACATGCTAGGATCTCTCTCTCTCTCTCTCTCTCTCTCTCTCTCTCTCTCTCTCTCTCTCTCTCACACACACACACACACACACACACATAATGCAAGGAGGATTTTCGTAAAATGCGATGACATGCTGACGTGCTAGCAGATCTCTCTCTCTCTCTCTCTCTCTCTCTCTCTCACACACACACACACACACACACACACACACAGTTGCAACTAGATGTAGGGGCCATTCTTAATATTCTATTGTTGAAGGATCTTCTAAGCTTTGCTTATTCTCAAACTACCAAGCTATAAATGACACCAAATTAACAGAAAAAAAATGCTTGCTCATAATCGAAAGCGAGGCTAAAAAGCTTCTCATTCTTCTAGGCGATATCTTTTGTACTTTTGTAACAATTTAATTTGAGTGTCCAAAATCTCTCTATATTGCAAAGTATGGAGATCCCTTTTTGTGATCCAATTTCAAGGGTTATTCTACTAGTCCTATGTTGTATTAATGGTAGTGAAGCCTCCAATTCCTTGATGAAGAGGAGTAATCCCCTTCTAACACAAGCTTTTTTATAGCTGTCCAGCTACGAGAGGTCTTGCAAGAAAAAAAAAATGTAAATGGATACAAAAGACCTAGAAGATCATGTTCTTCAAGAACAACCTAATCTTGGGAGGGAATATATGGAAAAACCAAGCCATCCTAATATGTGCACAAATTGCTCGCTTCTGCTATTTCTCAGACACATTTGGAATTCCTAGAACTCACACATCTTTAAAAACTACCTCGCAATAGCCAGCTTCCAAGAGATCATCCAAGAAAGCAAGGATGTAATCATCTCCATTGGAAAACACAAGAATCCTCAAGAGTGGGCAGAAGCAATCAAAGCCATCACAACTCCGGTGTGTCAACCAGGTCTATGTAACTCTCTTTGATAAAGGGGAAATTCCGCTCTGAAGTGTGTGTTATGTCCTCCTCAAGGAACCCAACGTGCTTACGGAATATTGTACATTTCTTTCCAGGTTAATACAACACTTCCACTCACAATTGCATGGCAATTATTTTATTATTTTATTTTTTTGGGAGCTAGCTAAATGTTCATCTGATTTGGGCATCCATGGAAGAAGTAAAGGTATCATGGTTTTTTCCAAGGCCACACCTAAGTACTCAGATTCCTCATGGAATGTTTACAAGATCTACCTAAAATATGCATGCATATTTCTTTGGGGAGTGCTTGAAAATAGTTCAATCACTCTAGACCAAGTGGTGGTTGATCGTTTCGCCGAAAGGGCAGTCACTTTTGTGACTTTTACCCTTCCGCCTACTCCATTCTGTGTGACCGATTGGCTACGGTGCTCACCCGCTTTGAGGTTTCCTGCGAATTGAACCCACGACCTTTGGGGAGTGTTTGAAAATAGTTCAATCGCTCTAGACCAAGTGGTGGTTGATCGTTTCGGCGAAAGGGCAGTCACTTTTGTGACTTTTACCCTTCCGCCTACTTCGTGCAATGCATATTTCTTGATAACAGAGCCTATTTTGAATCTAATATCATTTTCTATTATCATGCTATTGGGTTTTCCCTCAACCATGTGAAATTCCATCCTCAACAAATAGTGGGAGCCCCCCTCCCCCCCCCCCCCCCCCCCCCCCCCCTCCCCAACTAGACCGGTGGTCCCCTGCCCCCAATCGTACCTAGCTAGGTATGCGATGCCTCCCTCACAGAAGCTCTCGATGTTAAGGTAAGTCGCAATGTGGGAATTATTGTGAGAATTGTCCGAAACTTGGATGCTTTCGCTAAGGTTGTATTATCTCTTGTCTTAGAAACATAACACAAAAAGTAGAGGACAAGGAAAACTTTTTTTTTTGGCATGTATGAACTATTGAGAGGATTTCTCTCACTTTCCGTGAAAGGTTAATATTTAGGGATAATTAGTCCACTTGGCTTTCGATTAATCAAGCCAATTCCAATTTTCACCTTGCTAGGGCTAAGAAATCTAGAAAGAAGTCATCTACTCAATTTGATAGATATAGCCTCATTAGACGAACCTTTTGGCTTATCTATACCCGTTTTATATGACTTAAAAATATACTCGTTTTTTTACACTTAATATATCCTTAAAATGGAATCTACTTTTAATTTAAATTTAAAAGTATAAGTATAGATCTGCATTGCCCAACTATCAAAGACCTCGCTGGGAAAATATGTAAGTGGGTTCAAAGAACATGGAAAATTGGTTTTCATAAGACTGATCTTTTTCTTGGAGGGAAGAATTCAGGTGGTCCTGCCATCCTCATCAACACTCAAATCGTCAGTACGTCTTCTTACATAATGTATGGCAGACAAGGAACCGCCGTGTGTTTGAAGGAGGTCTTGAGGTGGCAAGCTTCGCAGAAATTATACAAGAAAGCAAAGTGCTAATATGGACTCTCGGACGCAAGCAACACTCGGAGGATTGGTCTAGGACAACTTGTGCCTTGTTGACAGCAGAGGGCATGCCTAGGACGGGGAAAATCCTTGGCTATCAGTAATTAACAGATCTCAGAAGAACATGATAAGGGACCCTATGTATTAAGGATAAGGGGGCGAGTTGGGTGGGATAGCTGCCCTGATAGTCGATGTAATGATGGTCCCTGGATGACTTCATGGCTTAACACGAGCACGACAAGACCTTGTAATTATTTGGGTTGATAAATATAATTCACTCACAATTGTGAGTTTTTCTATTAAAAAAAAAAAAAAAGTATAAGTATAGAGGATTGTGAATTAGACACACGAACATATGTATTCCGATAGTGATGTGTGTGAACACGCTTAATATTGTCAGGGCACTTTTTTCCGTGACTAAGAGGTTCTTCCCCATAGCTTGTATATATGCTCATCACTCCATGGAATGCCTTGTCTTTTGTATTAGCACACTCAATAATACTACTTTCTAGACAATGTTCTCTTGAGCTTCTCCTCCATCTTGTTCATGTTTGTGTATATTCCTTTAGCAATATTTCCACAAATTGGTAGTCGAGTAGGTTTCAACATCTCGAGCAACGTACCCAACATTGTTCGGCTCATCTTTTCAGATTGAGGTGATTTTTGGCGAGTGTTTTTTGTAGGTGGACATAGCCTTTTAGAGAATTTTGATTCGGCTCGTTTTAGCCTCTGTTTCCACTATTGGGAATAATGTGCACGCAATTTTGTCCTTTTGTGCTGGCTTTTTAACATTGCACTTTTTTGTGAAACAAGCACTCCGGGTTGAGCCACTTCACCACGGCTAGCTCGTGCGAGGGCCTCTCCAACTTTTGTGAAGAGAAGAGAACTGGCTGAAAACAAATTTGCCAGCAACATTGTTTGCCCTCCTGGAGCTAAAGTCCTTGAATCTCACTTTTTGCAACATTGTTCTCAAGAGTAAAGTCTTGTGGATGCGAGCCTATTGCAAATAGGAGCGAGGCAAGCAGGCATCTCCACTTCAAACATTCCTACCACCCTATTGTTGAAGATGAGCTCGAAGCAGCTATCCACCCCTAGGATGTGGTGCACATTCTAGGTCCAAACCCCAAGGAATTCATGATAGCTTTAATGTATGACCATGAGATTCTGTCATAAGCTTTATCTAGGTTGTGTTGCAAGAGGACGCATTCTTGCTTGGTGAAATTTACATATTCAATGCTTATCATTGCTGCCAGAATGTTGTCGTAGATTGATCTCCCTTTGATGAAACCATGATGATGTTGGGGGGGGTGGGGGGGGATTGTCTAAGATTGGAGCAAGCCTGAGTCCTGTATTTGCTAGAAGGAGACTTATATTGATCATCTTAAACATGATGTAATGGATAACCTTGGACTACCAAAAGCAAGAGAGGGGCCAAAATTGCTAGTTCACTAGCTTCGAGAAGCCAAACAAGGTGAAGATCGAGTAGGCATGTTAAAACCAATACGAGTGTGCCTTAACTTACACTTCGATACTTTAGAATTTTAAGAACTCTAAATCATAGAAGAGCCTTAAAGGGAACTGTTGAATAATTTAAACATCAACAAAAAATTGGATTTACTATTTGGAGGAGCCTTAAGAAAAATATTGTTTTACTAAGACTAAAATAAAAAGCCAAAAAGCTATAATAGAAGACCCTTACATAGTTCACAACTAGCAAATTTTGCGAGTTTTGGAGAAAAAGCCCCTCATAGCTACTTGTTTGGTAACTTGCCCCCTTTTCTACCTTGTGCACATGAACAGATTGGAAGGCTCAGTCCATTCAAATGGTGAACTAGCTGGTCCGCTAGATTTTGTCGTGCTCTTCAATCTGCCCACACCAACTATAACGAAACATACTTTCCACTTTCTTCAAGTTTACCAATCGCAAAGTCTGCATCAACTGACATGAATAGCTTATTGTAGCTACATCCACTATTCATTATTCAATGATTGAGAGGGCATTAAATTCAAGAAGTTACACCTTTGGAATGTGATGTACATAGTGGTGCTTAAGAAATCTCTTCATTCATTAAAGATACTTATCAACGATATATATAGTTTTGAGGGAGAAAAAGAGCAAAAAATTCCTCCATCAAAGGCACATTTGAACCCAATCCTCTCTGACAAGCCAAAAGATAATATCAAGAAGATCAGGCAATAAAGTGTGAATTTGTAGCCTTGTACTTGTTTTGGGGGAGGATTGTCACGATCATAGTGCACTTTATTTTACTTGTTCCACTTGTATGCATGTAGCACACGAACTAAATATTTAGGTTTCCTTGTGGGTCCATGCACATCCATTCAATGCATCCTTTACACCAACATCTAGGTGCCATGCATTTACAACGATCTGAAAATAGGGTTTCTCTTTTTCACTTGCTATTTCCTTGACATTTAATGCATATGTTGATGCATCCCTTGCTTGTGATGCATGAAGTTGGTGCTTTGTTGGGATGTTCTCATGTATGCATGAAACGTGCCTTTTGTTTGAGCAAAACAAGGCATTCAAGCACGGTCTTATAAAACTCTGGAAATTTTGTAGCACAAGATTGGAGTTATTCGTTGATCCTGTCTTGCAATGGGCTTAGCTCATCAAAAGATTTGTTTGACAGTAAACACTTCACGTCGACATCCATAATTGTGGCATGGGAGGAGCTATTGCTTCTCCACTTATACAATCTATCTTTCAAATCCACATCTTTCATATTGTATGAAGAACCATTATTTAATAAATTCATGTCACATTGATGAGATTTTTTGGGATTTCAATGATCAAGGACTTGTGCCTTGCGTGAGTCATTGTGAGCCATCACACGCAACGTGGAAGCCCAAAAATATTTGTGTTCTACTAGAGAAGAATTATGTCTTTCAACATTTCTTGCAATTGGTTAGGGGAGAGGAGCAAGGGTAGAGTTTGGTATGGAGGGAGGTCTCATGCAATGAAGGATACTACGGAACAAGTGTGACAATCCACATGGCCAGAGAAGGGTGGACATAGAGGAGAAGAGCATTGATCGGAGTGGCCCACCCTTCTCCATTGCAGATGAAGGCTTGAGATTTGTGTTGTGCAAGCTCAAACATTTCCATATTTTTCTCCGTGTCATTTGCTTCCACTTTAGCATGATCTTGAGCCATTGTATCTCTCTCCTCATGTCATAGAGCATTTTGCATAGACCACCAAGTCCTCGACATTTCTAGCATCTCAAGTTCCTTTAGGGCAGTGATTTTACTTTTCTCATCAAATTGGGGTTGTCTTTTTCCTCTTGTTCTTTATCCTTACAAAAATGGGCTCCTCGAGGAGGATATTAAATACAGGAGCTTTGCATTTAGAGATTTCTTTACAAAGTTAGAGCTTTTTGTGGGTAGCAAAAGTAGATGTAACATTTTGCACATACTAAGGTAAGTTGAAGTCTACTCTAGAAACGAGTCTTTATCTTGTTCACATTATATGCCAATTAGACTGAATATGAGAGAGAGAGAGAGAGAGAGAGAGAGAGAGAGAGAGAGAGAGAGAGCAAAGTGAAATCTTTGGATTTTTTCTATGGGATAAGTTAAAGTCTACCCTGGCAACAAGTCTTTATCTTGTTTGCTCTACAAGCAATTAGAGAGATTATGCGTGTGTATGCGTGTGTGTGTGTGTGTGTGTGTGTGTGTGTGTGTGTGTGTGTGTGAGAGAGAGAGAGAGAGAGAGAGAGAGAGAGAGAGAGCAATTTTCAATTGCTTAGAATCGTAAAGAATGCTTAGAAAAACGTAGAGTGTTAATGATTAATGCAAGCAATAATTAGAGTAATAAAAAGAAAATAAACAAGCAAAGAACGTCTACCTGTGGTGCGTTTTGCTGGCATCCTCTCATATAGCAAACGACTCATAATAGTCTCAGAGAAGCAAGACTTTGATGCTAGGGTGGATCCTTTTAGTGGAAGAGAAATTGGAAAGCTCTCCTCCTCACCATCAGCATCTACAGACACACATTGGGAGGGGTTTTCTATACTTTTTTTACCTTTCCTTCCACGCGAAGGTGGCTTGGTGGATGGCTCAATGTGTGTAGCTTGGGGTGAGATTACACCGTCATTAGGGATGGGACTCTCTTTCAAAAAACCTTTCCATACAAAAGTTCAAAAAAAAAAATTCAATTTTAAACAAAATATATTAGTTTATACAAGAGATTGGGTTCACTTACGAGCATGAATCTCTTGCTCGCTCTTTGGGATAACACCTAGGGGATACTCCAACCACCATGGACAGTGAGAGCACTCCCAAGGTGTAATACCCTTTTCCAAGAGTGTTGATGAGAACATAGTATTTTCATCCTCTTTATCTAACCATTCTTGTACATCCTCCGGCATAGACTCTATCATCCTCATCCGCATACAATTCAATAGCCATCTAAATAAAAAATCAATATAAAAAAGAGACAATAAATACATCATGAAGCGAAATTAGTATTCAAACAATCCAATACCTGTACACAAGACTTTTACTTGCATGCATCACTTCGGGTAAAGAGGCATAATCTGAAGCACTCTTCATGTTTGCCAAAACATGAGTATAAGCCAATGAAGCATGTGTCTTCCTAGAGGCCTTAAAAAATACTTCAAATGTTTTTGGCAACAAAGTCCCCTCCACCTGAAACCTCGCAATAATTGTTGCTTCACAAAACATTCCTTGCCAATAGGTCTCTTGCCTCATGTAGGCTCTAAGTTTCTTATAGTTTGCAAAATGACCTCCCTGGGAGTCCTTAACTTTGGTCAAAATCATCATGTGAAGAAGTTCTTTGCATCTATTGAACAAATTTACAATTGTCAATCCAAAAATTAATGTACTCGTTACAATGCACATTAAAATGACAAGTCAAAGTTTAAGATGAAATGAAACATACCTCTCTATTGTGATCTTTGCGGTGCACAAGGTGTATAATTTATCCCGAGTGATTCCTACCATTGTTTTGTCATGCCATTCCTTGTCAAATAGCATAGTAAAAAACTCTTCACCATGTGTAGGATTTGCAATAGAAAGGTGCTTATATCCGCTATCTCTCATTTTTTCTTCTTCCTTCTTTAAAGCTTCATTCATCTTCTTTTTGAAATCCTCCCCAGGAAGACCTAAAGTTCTGAGCCTTCTCTTTTCATAAGCCAAAAAGGATTCCCATTTCCCCTTCAAAGCAACACAATTATTTAACAATGTTTCTATGAGCCATTAGCAACACAACGCAAACAAATCCATGACTGCATAGGCTTCCCATGCGGGAACCAAAAATCCATCCATAAATTGCCACCTCTACAAAGGCTTCCCACGTGGTAATTTATGGAATTATACAAATCGTAACATAACTTGACACCTTTGAATAGACTTCCCACATGAAAATTGAAGGCATATTTGAAAACGCGGACTCATGCATAACTTGTAACCTTTAACTAAGGCTCCCTCAAAATAGTTGAAGACATACTCATTCTCAAAGTAGCTGCAATTTAAATTTTTAACGAAATTGTTACATTTATTATCCCAAACAAATTGAGCATGACATACCTTCCAAACAAGTTGAGCAATCAAAATGCACGGCGTTGAGTACCATGGCACAATCTCCCTGTTATGTCTAGCCTCCAATTTAAGCTCAACCTCCATCCAATATTTCTGCTCAGAAGTTAGATATTCCATTATGCTCGACTTGTTCGCAATACCAAACTTATGAAACATAAATACTTCATGTGCCAAGTTGGGTGGAGTTGTAGCCCACGAGATTCTAAAAGCAAGCGTTGGCGGATAAGCAAATGAAAAAACACATTACAACCAGAGAATTGAACAGCAATAAACCAACTAATTCTTACTTGTTTGTTGTATCAAGACTCAAAATCAACTTTGCTTCCTTCTTTTTATCTATCTCAATAAATTCAGAACGAACTTGCACATGATATTTTTCATCTTCAGAGTGCTCTACAAAAGAAACATCATCCAAATTGAAACAGGAAAAGAAGCACTTGCCTTCTTCAATTCGTTGCATCCAAGTTTTCAACCAGTGGTTACCATCCCAGACAAAAAAAGTTTGCCTCAAAGATCTACCCAATCACCCACAATATTCTTTTCAAATTCTGCATTGAGTCTTTGCCATATTGGATCCCACTTCTCAATCGTATCTTCTATCAGATGTTTTATTTCTCCATGTCTTCCTTTAGTGAAATAGTAAAAGAACCCATTGAAGAGACATAGCCAACCCTATCAAACATGGATGTCAACCAAGGTGCATCCGAAATTGCACATCGAACAACATCTGTAGCTATTAATCTACATAAGGGAACAAAAGGGGGACCCTGACTTTCTTTTGATATGAAATTGACTTATGACTTCATTCATCAACCCAAGAGACACATTCTCCCCAAAAACCCTGTTATGCTTTGAAAAGTCGTCTTCTTCGTCTTAGTTATTGGTCTCTATGTGGGTATTTTGATGGGTGGGAACAAAAGATGGACCAATAGTATTTGGAGTGATATCATTGCTATTAGAAGCTCCATCTATAGACTTGTCCAAGGACCACGCTTCATCATCAACATACACGCATTGATTTCTTCTCTTTAGAGACTTCTTTGGCGGACTCATTGGTAGAATCCTTGAGGAACCATCCTCAAGTATAACTTTCCTTCCTTGAATAGTCCCAGACCGTAGAGTCATACCCCCTGAACAATTTGCTTCTGGTTTTTTCATGGAGCGTTTGGGGGCCATGAGAAATATCTTAAACCTCTATTAAAAAAAAATCAATAGCATAATCAAAACTCTGTCTAGAACTACCAACTCTTTCATAAAATACTATAAGTGCAAAAAAGACATAACAAATGTATAATTGCTATGATTTGTGTGTGTGTGTGTGTGTGTGTGTGTGTGTGAGAGAGAGAGAGAGAGAGAGAGAGAGAGAGAGAGAGAGAGAGAGAGAGAGAGAGAGTTTCCCAAAGCTAGATACTCTCTAGGAGATAACACTTGACCTTCTGCTAAAAACTAAACATAGGGTAAATACCTTAGATTTTTGCATAAATCAAGGTGGTTTCAATGCCATAGGGTAAACCTGTCAAAATCTGTAAAACCAGTAACATGTCAAAACGTGTCAAAACCAGTAGCATGTCAAAACATGCCTAGTTGCAAAGAGACTAGACAAATAATTGTTGCACATGACACAAAACACATGTTACTGGGAGATTTTTTACTATAGAGAGAGGAACTTATGGTCTCTCAGTGGTTGCCTGTGCGGTTAGTGGATCCCAACAACACTACTCACAATACAACATTGTTGGGCTTATCAAGGATATACAAGACAACATCACGGTGGGTCTATATCAACACACAAAACCAAGCTTACCACCTACAGTTTTGTCACGATAGACTTTTAAGACTTGTCACGGCAAGGACCACAGTTGTCAGTTGCCCTTTACAAACTTTGATTGACTTTATGAGGTCCAACATGGCTCCCCTCTCCTTATTTACAGATGACTCAAGACTTACTCTGTGGCGAGTACCACACCTGATCGAAAGTGACTAGTGAGACTATTGACTCAATAACAGACCATCCCTACAATACATATACCATCCTACATATACATGGATGCAATGTTCAGCTACCATCCCACTATTATAGGCTGAGGGTAAGGGTGTTGGCCCACAGGTCAACCCTTTGGTACATTGGTTTGCACAACACAGGTCAGCCCTTGACCCATTGGTACACTGGTCCACACAGACTCCACCTTGGTAGCTTGGGCCACTGTTCCACACAGTGTTGTAGCCACATTGGTACGCCAATTCACTCACTCCTTAGGTACACTGCTTGACTCAAGGAGATTAAGTAGTAGAAATACACCTACTTTGGCCTTCTCGGATTTACTTCACGTCAAAAAAAAACCCTTCAAATCGTTATTTTTAACTATTTGTTCCATGCAAAAGTAGGCAAGCATGTTCAATCACATCCTTCTCTTCCACATTCACCACCACAGTTCAGTTTGTACGATCACTTCAGAGTTGAGCTACATCCAAATTTCACCCGTAAGCTTCAAGCTTTCAAATTGTAAAACCCCCGACTTGTAACTCTTGACACCATTCAATGTTAACACAATTGGCATTAATCTTGTTCTAAGTAATGCAACAAAAAGAGTCTTGTTCCCAAACTCTAAGTCAACCCAGAAAACGAGCATGCTATCCGTCTGCGCACACGTAGACGGACGAATAGCGTGCTCAGCGAGTGGGGTGGAGGCGTGGAGGAAGAGATGGAGGAGGAGAGGAATGCAGAGAAAGTTCTACTTGTTGAGCTCCAGCCATGAATTGCAGAGTCAAGATATTTTGTCGAAACCTTAGGTCTTCCAAAAAAATTAGGTTTTGTGTAAATTCTACCTTTGTGTAACTTAGGTTTTGTGAAAAAACTTTATCCACCTTCAAATTTAGAGGATTTTTCTAGTAACACCTACAAACTTAAGAAAAAATCAATAAGTTTTTACATTCATATTTTTGAAAATAGGTATATTTCGTGTAGTGATTTGTATGTGTAATGATTGTGAGCTTCTTTTACATGTAAAATAATGTTTCTGCCTTACGTTATGAATGAAGAGAGAATATTATGATTGTAGTCGTCAGCATTAATATAAAACAACTATGAGAGGATATTATATTATGATTGTAGCCGTCGACATTAATTATAAAGCAACAATGAGAAAATTATGATTGTGGCCGTCGCATTTATGATGTGGCTGTCACTGATTTGTGCTCTCTAAGTGCGAAAATATTTGCATTCTCTTTTAACATTATGTTTTATATTTTTGCAAGAAATTTTCATTAGGTTTAGACAACCAACTTCTCCCTTTGTCTTGCTATGGAGATGGACAGAGTAACTCTCTCTTGGACACTTAGAAAAGAGACACACACTAGGGAAGTAGAGCTTCGACACAACAAACTCTTGCTCATCAAATATTATCTACAGTGTCTTCTTCCTCCAAATTACAAATTTACATGTTTGAAAGCAATAGTTTACATCGGGTTGGAAAAAATGTGTATTGAAACCCCTTAAGAGTGGGATATTGACAAAAGTAATGAGCACTTTTTACTGGACTCTTCTCTCTTCTGAGTATTTCATTGAACATTCTAGTGATATTCTCTATATTACAGATAGTGGGGAGAGTGATTTTGGTGCTAAACCAAGCATAACAAGCATCAACAATAGTCCATGTGCAAAAGAAGATTGTTTTGAGATAAATAATCCATCAATGCAAGAGGAAACAAATCCATTTGACAAACAATAAAGATTGGAGTCCAGTGATGATGACGTTCATCATTTTACAAAAAAATCCATCATTCTTGGGATTTTAGGTAGGAAAACAAGTTTCAGACTACAACACCTGATAAACAATAGCAAGAAAATCAAACAGGTGACCAAGCTTCCACTGGTTTATGATGGTGACAATGCATTTGAGCTACCCCCCATTGAAGAAGGTTGTAAAAGGATGGAAGGGATGGAGCAAAAATTTGATGGTCATTTTTGGACTAGGCCACATAAAACTAACATGTCCATAAATTGTACAACTAGGCTTATTTATTGCTTGGGGTCATTAGTTTGTCACAGAGTTCTTTGTTTGTATTATTTGAACAACACCGAGTTCAATGTATCCTTCTTTCATGGTTACCTAGATAAGCAAGTCAGCAAAGGGCTTCTATGTGAAGAAGAAAACATGCATATCACTTGTCATTATTGCAAAAAAGTTGTTTTCTGTGAGAGTACTTGTTCTTGCAAAGTGTACTACATTTTGCCCTCAGATCCGAAGCTTACAAGAATGATGATTCACGTAGGTCATCACTTGCATGAAGTTCAAGCAAGAGCCACAATAGAGAGAATACAAAAGATGGTTGCAAGTGTCTTGAAGGTGGATAGAAGCAGTGGACCAAGAAGAGTTCAGATGATTGTCACTAGACAATTATTGGTTGATGCTATTGTTGGTTCAGATGAACTAAAAATGGGGGAGTCAGAGCTCTCAAATATATTGGAAGAAATGATTCACTAGTTCAAAATCAAAGGTAAAACATTTAACATTTAGATTTTTGAGTACTATAAGGTTATTTAAGATTTTGACTTGTTTTTGACAGATTTAAGATAGTGGTAGCTATTGAGAAAAGACAACAAGACTCGATTGTTGGGGATGGGTTTGACCACATTATGTTTTTGAAGAAAAAATGTCACTTTCCTTACTTTCTTGGAAGTCGTTTCCCTGGGCAAGGTGGGCCAAATGATAAGTGCTACATCTTTAAGATGTCAACAAAAGGTCCAAGGTCTGGTATAGACCTTGTCAATCGCATGCGTCGAGGAGGAAATGGAGATTTGAGTGCTGCTTGGGTACATTTTGATCACACACAGAGAATAGATGGATGGGAAACCAAGTCATGCTCTGTCTATGATCCGAGGTAGTCTTTTTGTGTGTTGTAGCATTTTGTTATTGCACATTTGCAAACTTGTTGTAGCTAAGATTTTTCAAATTTTTTAGTTTGAAGGGATTGATGGTTATAGCGGTTTGTGACACCAAAGAGGAGGATACAGACACACAAGTCTTGTTTTGGAGATCTCTTAATAATGTGTTGGCTCAAGAAGGTTATCCATAAGCAGACTTTGCAAGATTTATGGCTGATGAGGCTGGAGCAAATTGGGTTGCCGTGCGTACAGTTTTCAATGAAGGGCCAAATAACGTCATGATTGGAAGGGAAAGGTCCTGTATCTTCCACTGGGAGAAAAGTCTACATAAACATACTAAAAAATATATAGACAAAGGAAAGTTTGGTATCCACAAAGACATGTGTGAGACTTGGCACAATTCAAGGACAATGGGTTTGGCAATGAAGCAAGTAGAAGCAATTAGAAGATGGTGGGCAAATAATGTTGCAAGTGAGAATATCAAGTCACTGGAGAGATGGTTCGGAGACAAGGATATCTCACTGGGGTAGCTTACACAATGAAGTATGATACAATCATGAGCCTCATCACAACCTTCTCTATTTTTTTTTCACTAATTCAAAGTTTTTTGTTGGTGGAATGCAGATATCTATGAGTCCTTGGGAAAAAGCTCAAAATCCTAGTACCAATTTGTCAAAGACCATTCATGCATCTTGGCTTGCTGGTGGAGAAGGCGGTAGCAAAAAAATTTCTTTGTATGATGCATGTGTCACTGATGTCATCAATGCTTACATTCAATGCACAAAGCAACATGGATATCTAACAAGTAGATGCATAGGGCTTGGTCTGGATATGCAAACATATCTAGACAGATCAAGAAATAAAGCAAAAACTCTTCGCCCACTTGTGTTGGCACGTGCTCTCCAAGGGGCAGTGGTGGCAGGCACACCATTTTATGGGCAACCTTTATTGCATGGAGAGAGGGAAACTGTGCAAAGAAAGAAGGCTAGAGGATTTGCAGAAATAGTTTCTAGACAACAAAACAGTGCGGATGACCACGAAAGATTTGCAGAAACAGCCTGGCTATGTGATGGAGTCTAGACAACGAAAAGAGTGCGGACGACCACGAAAGATTTTGTTTGGTATGGACATGAAGCAAGAGGGACAAATATTTGATGTGAATGCAGATTCCACAGATGAGGAGATTCATGCAAATAATGACATAATAGATGACACCATACCTTCTGTTAGTGAATACATTATTGGTGATTTTGAGATTGTTATGCCAAGGGGTCATTGGGCAATAAGACGAATGCCTAAAAATGTCTCTCGTAAGTGCTTTGGTGTGCTGGAAGGGAGAAGATGTGAGAATGTCATGCAAAGTATGTCTCCAAGACTTGTGGCCCCATGCTTTTGGGGAGTGATAACTTACAAAGACCAGAGGCAACACCAATGGATGTGGTTTTGAGGCCATGATATGCATCACACTGAAGTTGTGCCCAAACAAGTATTGTCACCACCGGAAAGGCCAACAACTTGGCTGGTAGAGAGGGGAACAGGTGTATCAAAGGAGGAGTATGCTGGTTTGATAGGGCATGTTTTGTGATTAGAGATCCTTCTCCAAAGGCTGTCAAGGAAGGGGAGACAGTGGGAACCTCTGGCAAGCATAACAAAAAATGGAGGTCTAGTGTCTCTAAGGAGGCAAGTAAATGCATGGAAATAGGAGCACGTATGGAAGCTTGTTTTGTGCAAGAGATCATTTTGGTGCTGCTCGTCATGCCGTGTTCAAGATATTAACACAAGATCTATATGATGTGCATGTGGCTATGGAGCCCTACTGTACATGCCCTGATTTTCAAGGATGGGAGAAAGCAACAAAATCTTACTTGGCTTGTAAGCACCTATACTTTGTCTACACATAGATTCTTGGGTTGGATGGTAAGCAGCATATGATTATACATCAACCAACACTACGTGAAAGAGATCTCACTTTTATATTGAATCAACCCCGACAGTTTACGCCTTCAAAGAAGTAGAGAAAAAAGAAATGCCTAGTAGTTTGCACAATTTGTTTTGACATTTTGGTGGGTGATTTGTACACTTTGTGAGGCTTTATTTTGGCATTTCCCAGTAAAACAATCTCTTCAATGGCATGCTTTTTGCCTTGTACTATTTTGGACCCTAAAGATTAATGCTTTTGAGGAATCTTTATTTGAAATGATGGTAGTGCTTGTAGCATGTGCAAAATTGTTTTGGGTATTTAACTTTGACATGTGCAAAAATAGTACTTCTATGTACAAGAATGACGTACATAGAAGTTTTGGTTGGGTTGGAGTTTTTTTAAATACAATAATGTTGTTGTTGTGAAGGGATTGGAGTACATGCATCAAACTTGCAAAGATAGATAAAACTTAGAAACATTTAAGTGAACACTCTAGTTTGAGCATGCAACTTAGAAAGACCTAAACTATGTGAGAAAGCTTCAAATGAAAAGCTTTCATTGACACTCCTCTCCTTGAGTGCTTGCATAATGCTTCTTCTCTAATCGTTGAAAATTGGAGGCCTAGACATTAATTTTTAGTTTTATTTATTTTTAACATCATTGAGCGCAGGAAAGGTAGTAGGGAGAAAGTTTTATACAGATTCATGTATTTACACGTGCATATTGCTCTAAATAACACCCTCAAGGGGCAACAATGGGAACACCCAAGAAGCGGCGTAGCTCAATTGGTGAGACCTTCGTGATGTAACCCCAAGGTGAGGGCTCGGGGCTCAAAGGTTGAGGCCTAGATGTTGTCTTGCTGCTTTTAAATGCTTTTGTCCGCATTTTAGGTGATGCTTTTTGCCTTTCAAAGTAAGTCGCTTCTTTTTGTGTGTCTTTGAGCTCGTCTACTCATATTGAGGTTGTGTGTACTGGTTGATGGTGCATACAAGTTGTATACAACATTGCTAGCATTGGTGCCACATCCGTCTATTAGTGGATTGAGTTCTACACTGCGTAACAACCACCGCGTTATCCTGCGTATGGACCTTGTTTTCTATAGGAATGTGTGTATAAGATCAATAAGGTCTCGACACTCGTCATAGTCAAAATGTCCTACCTTTGGGTGGCTCTTCTCCTTTCTAACGCCATACCTCCTCTCTCGCCTGTATCTTTTTCAAAAATCCCCAAGCACAAAATAGTGTAATCCACCTCTACATAACTCAAATTTAGGAATTTTGGGAAAAATTCACTAAAATGGGACAATTCTTGTCGTCTCTAGTTTTTTAGGAGAGGTGAACTCGGTCTAGGATGCACACTTTTTTGTCTCCTGTTCTTAAATGAAATGTAGTGTTTAGATGATGCACTCCCAAGTCTTATTTGTAGCCACCAATTTATATGCAGATATGCAGAAACTGTTAGATATATACTACATTTGAAGCTCAAAGTTTTGATTGCAGTTCATGCTTCCAGCTAATCCACTTTGTGTCAGCAAAAATAAAAATAAAGAACTTATTTTCATGAGGCTATCATCGTGAGAAGCAGACAAATCTTCAAGAATGAAAACTCTTCAATATTAAGACCGTGCTTCTCCCAAAACAAATATTGTAACAAACATCGTCTTGAGGTTCAAAATCTAGGCTACAGCTCCTTGCAAATGCTTGAGTTTCAAGCTCTTGGCTATTCTACTTGTCTCAAACATGGAGGCTAGTGTGTTGGGTTGTGGGTTGAGGCTCCTTCCCAATGCTCAATCCTCAAACTTCAGGCTAGTGTGTTGAGGCTCCTTGCCAATGCTCAAGCCTCAAACTTGAGGGTGAGACACAAGGCTCTAAATGGAGGCTAGTGTGTTGTGTTGGGTTGTGGGTGGGTTGTGGGTAGAGGATCCTTGCCAATGCTCTAGCCTCAAAGTTGAGGGTGAGGCACAAGGCTCTAAAGTCTAGTCTAAGATGAGAACTACATGCATAAAAAATGAAGCATAGAGAGTTGGGTTGTGGTTTGAGGCTCTTTGCCACGGCTCAAGGCTCCAACTTGAGGGCGAGGCACAAGGCTCTACAATGTAGAGAAGCACCACTTCTCTATTGTGACTCCACACAATTGAAAAACATTGTGGGATGTGGTGGTGCCATCGTGCTCCAAAAATACAAAACATTGCCAAACTCAAACTTTTGAAACGAATAATACAAAGTTGAAAGTGAAGGTTGATCAAGCTGCACTTTAATTTGAACTTGCACTTCAAGGTTTCAAGGTGCACTTTAATTTAAAACTCAAACTTTTGAAATGAATAATACAAAGTGAAGGTTGATCAAGCTGCACTTTAATTTGAACTTGCACTTCAAGGTGCACTTTAATTTGAATTTCCAGCCAGGCCTGACAACAACCATCAAGAGGTCTAATGTGTGATGAGGAAAGTTTGACAAGTTCAAGACACGACAGGCCCGCCCATCAAGCCCGTCTCTGTGGAGGGGCTATTGTAGGAGCTCAAATGGCTCTGCATGGAACTCGTGGCACTGCGCAATATCTCTCCACCATGCATCACGACATGCAAAGCGACGGGACGGAGCAGTAGTTCCTCGTCGACTTTGAGCTAGGATGTCGAGGAGGGCGCCGCCAGCTCTTCACTTGCTGTTGCTCTGAAGCTGCAAAGGAGGGTACCGCCAGCTCTTCATCTGCTCTGCTGCTCTTCACATGACGGAGCAGTAGTTCCTCGTCGACTTTGAGCTAGGATGTCGAGGAGGGCACCACCAGCTCTTCACTTGCTGCTGCTCTGAAGCTGCAAAGGAGGGTGCCGCCAGCTCTTCATCTGCTGCTGCTCTGCACCTACTACTGCTCTTCACCTGTTGCTGCTCCGAATCCACAAACACATCGTTTCTCCCTCTCGTCATGCGCCTCAGATGAGATGAGCAGGCATCGTCCATGGCCTCAAGGTGGATTTGTGTGGCTAGATACCTCTTACACCTTCCCCCTTACCTCCACAATCTGTAGATTTAATGGACCCTGATCTAAACGTGCATCCCACCATCCATGACTGTCTCTACCTTCACATCCACCTGCAATCCTCTCTATCTCTTCATTACGACCAGCACCATCAGTGAACCACTTGGCAACTCACTCATGAAAAGTGACCATCATCAGAATTGGGCGCTGCTTTATTGCTAAACCCTGTTCATTTTGGACTTTTGAGAATGGACATTTCAATGGGCCTTGTCACACGTC
Organism: Adiantum capillus-veneris; assembly: GCF_014529385.1. Taxonomy (NCBI): domain Eukaryota; kingdom Viridiplantae; phylum Streptophyta; class Polypodiopsida; order Polypodiales; family Pteridaceae; genus Adiantum; species Adiantum capillus-veneris. Next base: position 130,480,140 of record NC_140939.1, on the reverse strand, counting down.
TTGTGTAGCAGCTACTGACAGTTTGGTCAAGTCTAGTGCATAGCAATTCGTTTTACCCCTAAACCAAATGTTGATATCTATGCGGATTATGGGGTTCGTTGATGTCTAGTGCTTACTATCCTAGATTAATAGCGCATCTTCTTTCAACACCAATTATCCGAGTGCCATCACCAGCTTGCTATTTCACTTGAGCGCCATAGTCTTCCAATAGCGGCAATAAAACCTTGGTGACACTGAGAATAGGTATTGTATCTCTTAGATGCATTCGAATGGTGATGGTGATGGTGGAGCTTATAATATATTAACTCAAACTAGGAAAGTGTGGGTGTGGTACCTATTAGCAAGCATGGAGGCTCAAACTTAAGTTCGAGCCTCCATGCTTGTTCATGTTCATTATGTATGTAAATGAGGGGGAAGCATGGAGGCTTGTGGAATTTGTATCTATTAGCAAGCATGGAGGCTCGAGCTTAAGTTCGAGCCTCTATACTTGTTTGTAAGGTTTCCAGTTTCTGAAACCTTAAAAGTTGTATAAAGCTTAATCAAACTGATATGATTATTGAAAAAGCAATGTAGAATTGTCCGACCATGGCAAATATTGGTATTTTTGGAATCTTAAGCACAACAAACCCCGGGCTAGAAATTTTCAGAATTGAATTCCGATAAAAACTGGCATAGTTATGACTCCTGGAAGTTTACACTGTGAATTGAGTAAAATAGAAAAATTGAAGGGTTACAGTAATCATTTAAGCATAGACTTTATTAAAGGTCTCCCAGATATTTACAAGATATTTACCAATTAAGCAAAAATAGGTCAAATTATAGCAAAATTGACATTTTAAAAGCTGGCAGGTAGTGGAAGGGTCATCATTGACCTGCCAGGGACTCATTTAGCAGCAGGGGTCGTTTTTTGACTTGCTGGGGACTGTTTGAACTTCAAGCAACTGCCTTTTTCAGCCGGTGAGAGCTTATGAGTGCCAGAAGACTATAAATAGGACCCTTAGCTTCACATTTTACACAAACTTGGAGCCTTGCTACTCTCTCTCTCATCTAGAGAGAACACTACGCAGAAATCATTAGAGTTTAATCTCTAATTGATTAACCCTAACGGTAATTAACCTAATCCTTCTTAATTAGTAAGGTTAGATTAAGATAAATGGTTAATTAATCAAAGATTAGGCCTATGCTTGCTCCTTAAACCTCTTTAAATTAATTAATCTCTGCTGATTATTATAATTAAGCTTAGTAATACTAAGCTAATTATTTATCCTATCATATTAAGACGGAAATTAGCCAAATTAACCATGAATTAATGGTAAAAATATTAATTAGGATTAGATTAAATTGAATTATTTATCAGAGATGAATTAGACAGTTATTAATCTAGAAAAATTATCCTATAATTTTCTCAAAAGTTTTCCTAATTAATTAGGAATAATTACTCTGTTTTTTGAACAATTTTAATAGGGGAAATTAGTAAATGAATTTCACATGAGGTGATATAATTATCAGTGGTTAATTAGGTGTTTAAGAACCCGTGATAATTAGGAAAAGCTCAGAAATTTAATCTAGCTAGATATTTTAGCAGAAATACCTTGTTTTTTGAGTAATTTAAATAGGGGAAATTAGTAAAATAATTTCAAATGTTCTGATATATTTATTAGTGGTTGATTAGGTGTTCAAAAACCTGTGATAATTAGGAGAAGATCAGAAACTTAATCTAGCTAATTAAGTTAGCAAAAATATCCCGTTTTTTAAACAATTTAAATAGAGAAAATTAGTAAATGAAATTTAAATGCTATGATATAATTATCAGTGGTTAATTAGGTGGTTAAGAACTCGTGATAGTTAGGAGAAGCTCAGAAAATTAATCTAGCTAATTACTTTGATAGAAATACCCTGTTTATTTAACAATTTAAATAGGGGAAATTAGTAAATAGATTTCAAATGCTATAATATAATTATCAGGGGTTACTTAGGTGAAAACAAACCTGTGATAATTAGGACAAGCTCAGAAAATTAATCTAGCTAATTTCTTTAGCAGAAATACTTTGTTTTTTGAGAAATTTAAATAGGGGAAATTAGTAAATGATATTCAAATGCTATGATATAATTATCAGTGGTTTATAAAGTGTTTAAAAACCCGTGATAATTAGGAGAAAATCAGAAAACAAATCTAGCTAATTACTTTGATAGAAATACTCTGTTTTTTGAACAATTTAAATAGGGGAAATTAGTAAATAGATTTCAAATGCTATGATATACTTTTCAGGGGTTAAATAGGGGTAAAGAAACCTGTAATAATTAGTAGAAGCTCAGAAAATTAATCTAGCTAATTTGTTTAGAAGAAATACTCTGTTTTTTGAGAAATTTAAATAGGGAAAATTAGTAAATTAAACTAAATTACTTTGATATATTTATCAATGGTTAATTAGGTGTTGAAAAACCCGTGATAATTAGGAGAAGCTCAGATAATTAATCCAGCTAATTACTTAGGAAGAATTACTCTGTTTTTTGAGAAATTTAAATAGGGGAAATTAGTAAATTGATTTCAAATGCTGTGATATAATTATCAATGGTTAATTGGGTAGTAAGAAAACTGTGATAGTTAGGAGAAGCTCAGATAATTAGTTTAACTAATTATCTTAGTGGAATTACGCTATTTTTAGCTAAAAACTAAAGAGGGAAATTAGTAAATCATATCATATGATTACATCCTATTTATTAGAGCTATATTATAGGGTAAAAAGGCCATGATAATTATTCCAAGGTCAAAAAAGTATTATAGATATTTATCTAAGTCAAATTACACTATGTTTAGCTAAAAACTAAAGAGGGAAATTAGTAAATCATGCTATATGATTACATGCTATTTATCAGAGCTATATTATAGGATAAAGAGGCCCTGATAATTATGTCAAGGTTAGAAAAGAGGTATAGATATTTATCTAAGTCAAATTACACTATTTTTAGCTAAAAACTAAAGAGGTAAATTAGTAAATCATGCTATATAATTACATGCTATTTCTCAGAGCTGTATTATAGGGTAAAGAGGCTGTGATAATTATTCCAAGGTTAAAAAAGTAGTATAGATATATATTTATGTCAAAATATACTACTTTTTGTGAAAATTTCAAGGGGGAAATTAGTAAATCATGCTATATGATTACATTCTATTTATCCCAATGAGCTTACATAATAATAAGGCTGTGATAAATATTTCAAGGTTAAAAAAGTAGTATAAGTATTTATTTAAGTCAAATTATCCTAATTTTAGCTGAAAATTGAAGATGGAAATTATATAACTAAGTTGAAAAATAATAAAATAATTACCAGAGGTAAAAAATATCCTTATCTACTTGTGGTAATTACACCATATTTAATTAGTGTGTTTATGAAATTATAATTGACCAAAAGTCCCATTTTTAGCAAATGATTAATTAAAATAAATAGACTTTGTGGTTAAAAGTTTTTAGGAAAATTATAGTAAGTTTAAACCTATGATATCAAGTTAAGGAAATGAAATCTTTAAGAGAAATTAAATACAATAAATATTGAGCCCAAAATAAGTAGATTATTAGCTTAAAAGTTGATGGGAAAATTAGAAAAAAGATATAGAAAATTATAAGAAAGTTAGGAGAGCTTAGAAAACCCTTAGGGAAGTGGTGGAAAAAGTTATCATGCCTATATAGACAAATAAGAAATTACTAGGTCAAGAATTTATCAATTAAGACTATAAATTTAACCTTGGATAGGTTACGGTTGAATACAAAGGTTAAGTCTAGATTTTGAATTATTTACCTAATGATTAGACGTCCTTTTTATAAGGATAAGAAGTTATGGCACCAAAAAAAACCCGAGCAAATCCTACATCTGATGATGAGGAAGTAGCTCCAAAACAAACTAGAGCGTCGCACGACGACGAAGCCGGGCCTAGTAGTAGGCCTACGGAGGAGAGTCTTCAGGCGCCAGCGCAGCAGCAGATGGCCAATCAATCCCAGGTGGGTGTCCCATTGTTCAAATAAGTCTTTAATTAGTTTAAGTTATTTTATAAGTTAGCATTGCATACATAAGAAGGATAAACTGGCTGAAAACAGAATGTAACTTCCAACATGCATTTGTTTATAATATAGAAAAGAATTGTTTGGGTTAAAACTGGTTGAATTAGGAAAGATATGTTTGATCATCCTTAAGACAGCTTGTCTCAAGACACCTCCGACTCCTTGTTATATTTTTGATGATAATGATTGGCTTTCTAGCCACGGATAAGTCGGTTACCCCCATGAACGATGAGTTTCTACTCCGTGTCATGTCTTGATGTTTCTACATAAGTTAGGATACCATTTTTTTAATCCTTGGGGAGCCGCCTGGTTGTATGGGCAATTGGTTTGGTGTATGGGCACCCGGAACCTTGGGTGGGGGTTTATTCCACTCCGGATTTGAACAAGGAATGGGTGCCGTTTTTCACCCTTAGGTGGTATTGAGACAAGAAGAGTACTGGTCATGGTTATTATGGATAATGTTTTGATTGACAGTACCCTGTCTTAAGTTTAAAGATGTTTGCTTTCTGAAAGAATGCTTTCAATGCTGTCTTCGAGGAATTACTGTGATGGAACGTTAAAAGAAACCATTATTTTAAATGTTAAAACAATGTGATAATAAGATAAATGAATCTTGTGTGAGTGCGGGGTGGTAAGTGGGGATTGACTAAGGTTGTCAATCATGGACGGGTAGACCTGATTCGTCAGGTAACTATCCATCCCTGCGCACTAAAACGTTTAGAAAACTTCTTGAATCGGAAGAGGAATCTACCAGCGGCTGTGCCCTCACATATGTTAGGGGGAAAAAAGCGTTGGTTGAGGATACCTTAGTCCAATTTGTGGAAGATATAGGGTCGAAATAGTTATTGGACTTTTAAAAGGATGTTCCGTTTCCGCTGCGAGACAGGACTAGGTCTTCTTCTAAGGCTATAGACCCAAGCCACTGTCAATGGTAAAGGTCTATTCCTTAGATTTTTCGTGTTTAGAGACTCCGATTTTTATCAGACCTAGAGACCTGTCAAGGATCCCATCCCGACCTCGGTATAGGCGGGTTGGGAACCATTACATTGTTCATGCTCATTATGTATGTAAATGTGGGGGAAGCATGGACCCTCCATGCTTGTTCATGCTCATTATATATGTAAATGAGGGGGAGACATGGAGGCTTGTGGGATTTGTACCTATTATCAAGCATGGAAGCTCGAACTTAAGTTTGAGCCTCATCGTCATTATGTGTGTAAATGAGGGAGAATCTTTCCTCATGCCCATCACATACTTGAATGAGGGGGAATCTTTCTCTTAGGGATTTAGACTCCATGCTTGTTCATGCTCATTATATATGTAATTAATAAGGGGGAAACATGGAGGCTTGTGGGATTTGTACCTATTAGAAAGCATGGAGGCTCGAACTTAAGTTCGAGCCTCATGTTTATTATGTATGTAACTGAGGGGGAATCTTTCCTCATGCCCATCACATACTTGAATGAGGGGGAGGCTTTCTCTTAGGGATTTAGATTATACTTTAAATGATAGCTCTCTATTTAGGTTCACAATTCATACCATTTTGCAATAAAAAAGTATCTCATTTGCAAGATTCTAAAAGTCAAGAACTTGCATTTTCTATAGTTTGACCTCTAAAACAAGAGAACGATATCCTTTGTTCTTCCAAACAATCCCTTACTTGTTTGTAGTCAAACTTAAGCATGTCAAGTTTTGACTGAATTAGAGTTATATTTTGTGTAATAATGATCAATATTAGCAAAATGATTCCAAAATGTACTAAAAGTTTCTTTGTATGCATCTATAGAGGATAAATTATTACGCTAACTAGAGGATATTATTACATGGTGGCTTTGTATACTGCCAAAATACCTCCAATTAAATGAACTATTTCAAAAATGGGACTTGAATTTTTTCCATTATTCCTAAATTGGTCTTACATGCAACACAGGTGTTGACTTTCACCTTGAAGATGATGCAAAAGGTGTTCCCAAAGTTGGTGCGGCCCCCCAAGAAGATGCCACTCCCCTCCCACCGCAAAGAGGAGCAGATGATGGTGACCTCTTGCCGCAAAGTGGAGATGAAGGGAATAACCATGGCGAAGAAACTACCTTCTCAATAGACCAAGATTCACAAACACTAATTGCATCCTCTGAGCCAAATGCAAGCCAAGATGCAAATGTGCATGCCGCATCTTTTGAGCAAACTACCAACCAAGGTGCACAAGGTGATATACCTGCACCCTCTGAGAGTGCTAAAGATCAATTCTTCTCAATAAAAAATGATGAGCATATCACCCTCCATTGACCTTCAAATCAACAAATGAGCATAAATGCGTCGACTTCCTTTGGTCACTTTAGAATTTTGCCGTGTCTCTACAATCAAGTCAGGATAGAAACCTTTAATTGAATCAAAGAGTTGGTGGTGAAGATCAACAATCAAGTGTTTACTTGGTGGAAGTCAAGCTTCCATTGTATGGAGACCAAGGATTAAATAATAACGTGATTGTTACGAGACTAGACACCTCCTGTTGTATGTGGTTAACTACAATTGAGATAGCTGGAGCGTAATGGTTAATTACTGTGTTGTCTTTTATTTTTGCTATGATAGCTTGTAGATTGGAATTTTGGGATTTGAGGAGGGCTTCCGCAAAAACTCATTATCGGCCATTTGATATTTGCATAGTGTTTTATATATTTTATCAATAAGCCACTATGACTGCTTTGTAAATAGGATAGTGAAAACACACCCTAAGAGAATCATGCAATAAGTGATACTCTCCACTTATAAACTAAAGTGAAAATAAGTGTAAAAGAGGGGCCTCCAATTTTTGGCACCAATAAGCAATATCAAAATATTAAATACCAAACTCCACAAGAGGCCATGGAGTGGAGTTTGGGGCTACAATCTTTAGGCCATTCTTGTGTAGATACTCAAAATTTTTCCTTTTCCTTCTCTTAACCTATGTCTTGGGCTATGGAGCTTCCATGTCGGCTTTGGAATTTTTTCACACGCATATGAACAGGCTAACTCTAAATTTGAGAGGGATAATCACACTAAAAGTCTCATACTATAACTAAAACTTTCATAATTTGAACCGGCTTGAGAACCTTCTTGCCCAAATTTGAGCCGGCCATTTTTCATTTTGAACAGGCTTTGGATAAAGCGAACCTATCTTTTCGCGAGCCCTTCTTCCATGTGTCATATTCTTGTGTAAGAGTGTGTAAGAGTTGTCTCCTGTGCTTCTCCGTGTACCATTATGTGTAAGTATGTCAACATCTCCATCCCTTTTCTTTCTATGTCAACATCTTCCCCTACTATCTCTCTCTTTTTCATCATGGCAAGGTCAAGGGTTGAATTTCATGGCCAAGGATAGAAGCGCACCCTTGCTCCCACCAGTGGTATCAGAGCGAGACGACGCTCTTGGAAACATGACCACAATGGAGATGAAGATTCATATTGGAAATTGGAGCTTTCAAAATCCTCTTAGAGAAACAACAATTTCCAACTGTGAAGATCTTATCACCAGTCATTAGAGCTAAGTTGATTTTGTTTATGTAATGATTAGTTCAAGGGGGTTTTAATCTCATTAAAATTAAGAACATGATTCATATTGGGTTATAAGAAAGAAGGTGATAATAATTTAGTAGTAAATAGTGAGAGAGATCCAGTCCGACAACATCGACAACATGACTACCAATGAATTCGAAAGAGACTGGAAACAAGAATTTTATTGCAATTGCAAGCAAGAAATTGCATGAAGCTAAAATTTCAAAAAATAAAAAAAGCTTTGCACTAATTGTGAGACATGCAAGACAGTGTGTTTGAAGCTTGTGAAGAAAAAAGATTTTGATATCGTAGGAACAATCCCATAGAAGAGGACGACCAGGTATTCAATCTCAAAAACGTACTCAAGGATTCACAATTTGAGTACTCAAAGGTTTGAATTCTGTAGGAGCTATCGCTTGTACACACTTAAGCATCAACATCAGCCTCAAAAGGAGCAAACGTCGTTGCAAGCCTGTAGATTCAGATTGTTGTGGGTGGAGCCAAAGGTCTAGCAGTGGAGGAGGAATGATATGTTTGTGATGGACTCTGACTCTAAACTGTGGTGCTACTGCTAGAATAATATAGATTAAAAGCCTTTTGGTGCTTGCACCCTTTTGTGAAATTCTGTTTTGCAACAAGCTCGAAGAATGGATGGTTAGGGCATGTGTACATGGATTGCGAACCATTATAAACTGTTCAAATACCGAGAGGTCCACACCCAGTGGAACATCGCATTGTTGTGGCCCTACATTCTGCATGAGGCCCAAAAGTGACCGAGATTTTATGGCTGACAAAAACTCTTCAGAATCAAATGCGAATAGATTATACGAAGGGGAAGAATAAGGCCGAAACATATCAATGTTGCCCATGTCACACTGGGGCACCCAAAGCTTGGCCAAGCGGATGTGGTGTCCCCTCATTTGTCTACGAAAAGGTAATTTGGGGCTAGAAATTTTGTCAGATGGCCGGCCTCACAAGCTCGGCCAACTTTTGAAAGTGGTGGCCAACTCTCAAAAAGTAGCGCAGGAGTGCACGCAATAGGAGTTGAGCTCTGGCCATCAGTGTGAGAAGCGGGGAGACTACCATCTGGGCTGCAGGGATTGGTTGCTTTCATTGCCCATCTTTTATCTTATGGCCCAGTGTGACACGAACTGTGTCGAACTGGGCGCCCACCCTGCAAATCCGAGCTGGGACAGGTGGCCCAATGTGACAGGGGCCATAGAGGCAAATCTTACCATCGTTTTCAAGCCTTAGAAAGCCAAAAATATAGGAAGCATTCCTTGCTAATGAGGCTTGAATGTGTCTGTAGACCCTCAGAAGCTTCCTGTGTCGGGCCTGTAGGAGTTACAACCCCATCTTCATTGTCACCCGTTTCATATTAAACAAGCATGGCTCCAATTTGTGCACAGAGATGCAAACAATGAGCCCTAACTCGACTACCCGAGCTCTCTCTCTCTCTCTCTCTCTCTCTCTCTCTCTCTCTCTCTCTCTCTCTCTCTCTCTCTCTCTCTCTCTCTCTCTCTCTCTCTCTCTCGTTAATTTGTAGGGGAGGCTTCAACTTTATATAAATTTTTTTGTGCATTCTCGCCTTTATATTTTTTGGCTTCTACATTAGGGTTTGTGCTACGTCTCTGTGTCCTGTTCATTTGCAGGGGATGCCTCAAGTGAGGGAGAAAGAGAGGCCTGGGTAGTTGGAGAGGCCCTCAGTGGGGGCGCAGGGTGTGATGGCAGAGATGTGAGAAAGCAGGTTGCATGGAGAAGGTATAGAGGTAAGTAAGAGAGGAAAACCGAGGGTTGTTCGCGCAAGAGTTGAGACCCGAGACACAGGGAGAGATGGAGGAGCCCATCCTCGTCACTAAATGACACCTTCCCAGGGAGGTGGGATCAATGACCCACAGTAGGCGTCGCGAGGCGGGTGCAATCCGGGCCGTCCGATCGACATTTAAACTAGGTGTGAACTAAGCGTGAACTCGGAGATATGTGCACCACACCAAATTTGGTGTGAACTCGGTGTGAACTAGGTGTGAACTGGGTAGGGCCTGCACACCACACCAAATTTGGTGTGAACTCAGTGCGAACTCGGCGTGAACTAGGTGTAAACTTGTCCGCGACGTCGAGATCTATAAACTTATCCCACACACACCTTTCAATGAGCACGCGTTAGCCTAGTGGTTAGAGTCCATCCCGTGGGGGAGAGGATAGTGGGTTCAAGTCCCGGATCCGAGAAAGTGGGAATCTTTTGCATTTCGTAGGCAACTTAATGGTCACGATCAACCGGTGATCGTGAGCCATTGATACCACCTCCAAATGGAGGTGTCAATTAGTGATGACGAGGGGAGCCCATGAGTGCAAAGATATTCGAATCGATTCTAGGAAAAAAATTAATGAAGTATTCCTCATGATTCATGATACACACATAGATTCCCGACCAGTCCCACTTGCTGTTATCGTTAACATATCCTAAATATAGCTTCATCATGAGATTACATTCTTTTTGGCCTGCCCAAAGGGCTAAGGCTATAGTGATGCGTTCCCTTTTTGTTACTGAAAGATGGAAAATTCTTTTTTAAAAATGCATAATTTTTAATCGGCTGAGCACATCGAAGATATTCATTGCAAAGAGGAGACACTCATTGGATAGTAACGCTCATTTTTTTTATTGGTTCCAAGAGATGGAAGATACTCATTGCAAGGCAAGCCGGTTGGTGGGAGTGCTCAATGTTGGGATACTATGTTTGAAGGTGAGATCTCTTGGTGATCCTCTCTGTTAAAGCTCTAAAATAGTGATCAAGCTGGCCCCTCTCTTTCTCTTCGTCTCTCTCCCCTTCAAATGGCGGGCTTCCACTCACCGACATCCTTACAGCATCTCTCTTCTCCAATTAGCTTCCATTGTCCACCTCTTGGGACCTCCGCTCTTAGCTCTCTCTTCTCTCTCTCTCTCTCTCTCTCTCTGACGTTTGTTGCAAGCAATCTCTTTCTCCTTTTGCTTGCAGTCTCATAGCAAGGGGTCTCTCTCTCTCTCTCTCTCTCTCTCTCTCTCTCTCTCTCTCTCTCTCTCTCTCTCTCTCTCTCGTTAATTTGTAGGGGAGGCTTCAACTTTATATAAATTTTTTTGTGCATTCTCGCCTTTATATTTTTTGGCTTCTACATTAGGGTTTGTGCTACGTCTCTGTGTCCTGTTCATTTGCAGGGGATGCCTCAAGTGAGGGAGAAAGAGAGGCCTGGGTAGTTGGAGAGGCCCTCAGTGGGGGCGCAGGGTGTGATGGCAGAGATGTGAGAAAGCAGGTTGCATGGAGAAGGTATAGAGGTAAGTAAGAGAGGAAAACCGAGGGTTGTTCGCGCAAGAGTTGAGACCCGAGACACAGGGAGAGATGGAGGAGCCCATCCTCGTCACTAAATGACACCTTCCCAGGGAGGTGGGATCAATGACCCACAGTAGGCGTCGCGAGGCGGGTGCAATCCGGGCCGTCCGATCGACATTTAAACTAGGTGTGAACTAAGCGTGAACTCGGAGATATGTGCACCACACCAAATTTGGTGTGAACTCAGTGTGAACTAGGTGTGAACTGGGGAGGGCCTGCACACCACACCAAATTTGGTGTGAACTCAGTGCGAACTCGGTGTGAACTAGGTGTAAACTTGTCCGCGACGTCGAGATCTATAAACTTATCCCACACACACCTTTCAATGAGCACGCGTTAGCCTAGTGGTTAGAGTCCATCCCGTGGGGGAGAGGATAGTGGGTTCAAGTCCCGGATCCGAGAAAGTGGGAATCTTTTGCATTTCGTAGGCAACTTAATGGTCACGATCAACCGGTGATCGTGAGCCATTGATACCACCTCCAAATGGAGGTGTCAATTAGTGATGACGAGGGGAGCCCATGAGTGCAAAGATATTCGAATCGATTCTAGGAAAAAAATTAATGAAGTATTCCTCATGATTCATGATACACACATAGATTCCCGACCAGTCCCACTTGCTGTTATCGTTAACATATCCTAAATATAGCTTCATCATGAGATTACATTCTTTTTGGCCTGCCCAAAGGGCTAAGGCTATAGTGATGCGTTCCCTTTTTGTTACTGAAAGATGGAAAATTCTTTTTTAAAAATGCATAATTTTTAATCGGCTGAGCACATCGAAGATATTCATTGCAAAGAGGAGACACTCATTGGATAGTAACGCTCATTTTTTTTATTGGTTCCAAGAGATGGAAGATACTCATTGCAAGGCAAGCCGGTTGGTGGGAGTGCTCAATGTTGGGATACTATGTTTGAAGGTGAGATCTCTTGGTGATCCTCTCTGTTAAAGCTCTAAAATAGTGATCAAGCTGGCCCCTCTCTTTCTCTTCGTCTCTCTCCCCTTCAAATGGCGGGCTTCCACTCACCGACATCCTTACAGCATCTCTCTTCTCCAATTAGCTTCCATTGTCCACCTCTTGGGACCTCCGCTCTTAGCTCTCTCTTCTCTCTCTCTCTCTCTCTCTCTCTCTCTCTCTGACGTTTGTTGCAAGCAATCTCTTTCTCCTTTTGCTTGCAGTCTCATAGCAAGGGGTCTCTCTATCTCTCTCTCTCTCCCCCCACCCCCCCCCCCACCCACCACCCAGAAAAATAAATAAATGGTGCAAGTTTATGCTCTGTCTGCCGCCTGAGATTGGGTGGCACTCGAGTCCTAACGGTGAAGAGACGCCACCAGCTGGTTGATGACGATGGGCAATGCACTAGCTGATAGCACGCTTGGATGGGGCAGACTGATGGTAGAGCAGCGAGAAGTGGAGTAAGGCAGTACGAGTCCAACTACAGGCCTCAACCAATGAATACATGTGGTCAATGAAATGAAATCGCCAATGCAGCACGTTAGCACCCTCTTCCAAGCAGGAACAATGGGATTGGGCATTCCAGCCTTCTTTCAAATTCACTCATCATGAAATGGCGGGCCTCATCATGAACTCATGGTTTCTGTAAATTCACTAATCGTGCACTGCCTTACGATATCTGTCGCCTTACACTAACAGCCAATCGCCACTGGCCTTGAGATGTTACTGACCACTCCAAATTGGCCTCAAGCTAGCTGCCTCCCGTACCTAGCTACACTCCATCGCTTGCCCACTTATAAAGGTGCAAACTTGGTCTGCGTCTTTCCAACTGTTGAACCCTACTTGAACTGCACCTTCTCCATTGACTGATGGCGTGCTCCTCTTGAGACACAAGCTGCTCGTTGTGCCGTGTCTAGCTGTGCTCCTCTTGTGGTACATTAAGATGCCTCCATTGACCCTCCACCCTCCAGAACAATTACCACATCCCTCCATCGATTGTCCATGCTCCCCCTCCCTCCATAACCACTAACACCATGTGGCTCCACGAAGAAGGCGGACTAAACGATTGCCAACTCCTCCCAAGAGGAAACGGTTAACCCATAGTCCTTCTCCTGGTCACTCCAAATGGGAAGAGAGGAAACCAAGGAAGAAAAGGGCAAGAAAGAGGTCACCCTCTTCTCCTTCTTCACCTTCCTCCTCTTCCTGACGAAAGCAATAGTTATTCTCCTAGAGAGTACAAGAGAGGAGGACATCGCAAATCTTATCCTGCATGGCGAAGGCCACAAAAGCTCAAGAAGTTCAAAGAGGGAGGAAAGAGTATCTCTTTTCTCACCTATGATGGCACCTTTGGTGCTACTGACAAAGTATTGGCCTTCATCCAACAATTTGATGCGGCCTTTGGAGACGAGGGCTTCATGAAGTCCTTCAAGCTAGGCCATGTAGCTATGCACTTCCAAAAATTGGCTCATTAGTGGTGGGCTAGACTTCGTGGCAACGACGAGGCCCCAAAGACATGGAAAACTCTACGAGTTTTCATCATGAAGCAATTCCTTGCAAGTGATGCAAAGGACAAAGTGCTTACCAAATGGTGAAGTTTAAAGATTCTCTCTCATGAGTCTATCCACAAATATGTGGACAAGTTTTGGGATTTACATCTTAAGGCTACTATATTTCAAAAGATAGACTTTGTCCAGCAAAATGCAACAATTCTGTGCAGGATTACCCAAAGAGATGACCGAGTATGTCAACTCTCAACTGCCTGGTTCTATCACCAAAGTAATCCACCACACCATGGTTGCTTCATGCATCAATTTCAACAAGGGGCTAGACGGAATGTCAAGCCCATGGAAAATAAAGACAAAAGCGATGCCAAGGGGAAAAACAATGCCCAAAATTCTTACCAAGGCTATTCCAACAACAATTGGTCCAAGGAGAAGGGAGTTTACAAAGGTAAATATAAACTCTCTCCTAAAGATCTAGAAGCTTTTTGTAAGGACCACAAATGTTTTAAGTGTGAAGAGCAAGGCCATGGTTATCGTCCTTGCCCCAAGAGAATTGCTAGTAAATGAGACTTCTAAAGCCTCTATATTTGAAGCTCCAAAAGAGGATGCTCATTGCCAAGGATTTCTCCTTTTCTATGCTTGGGGAAAGATGCAAGAGCATGATGCCTTTATTTTGTTTGACCCTAGTTCAACTCACAACATCATATCCACGGAGTTAACCACTAAGCTAGGCATACAAGCCCACGAATGGGAGATGCATTCAATGCCAATGGAGCTATCACGCGACAAGACGTCTTAGCTACTTCATTAATTGGAAAATTAAGGCTTTATGTTCAAATCTATGTGCACAAAAAAGGATTTCTTCATCTCTCCTCTCAAACATGAGAATGTTATTGTTGGGACACCATGGTTTAACCGCATGGCTTCCAACATGAAGTTCTCTAAAAGGAGAATCTACTTCACCTAACAGGAAAAAAAGCATGTACATAGATGCTAATGAGTTGAGGAACACCATATCCTTGTCATAAAGGGAATCAAGAGGAATTTGAGTTGTCTAATTTCCTAAATGGATCCCAAGATGTTTTCATTGATGACATCCCTAGTGAGCTACCTCTAAAATGAGGGATGATGACCATGCAATTGAGCTCCTACCAGGAAGCTCACTACCTAACAAGCCTCCCTATCGAGTTTCACAGGCTCAACAAGAGGAGATCATGAGGCAAGTGCTTGAATTGGTGAAAAAGGGGATGGTGAGGTCTAGCTCCTCTCCATTTTGTTCACCCTTGCTTTTAGTGCAAAAGAAAGACGACACATATCACATGTGTGTCGACTATAGAGAACTAAATAAGATCACTATCAAAAATAGATTTCCCGTGCCACGGGTAGAAGATCCATTTGCTAATTTACAAGTTTTGGCCTGACAAACGCTCCAGATGTTGTCAAACTCATGATGAACAGAAATCTTCAGGCCACTCAAATTCTCTTGAGGAGTACAAGCGATACCTCAAGGTAATCTTTCAAGTTGTGAGAGAGAATAAGCTTTTCATTAATCAAAAGAAAAGTGAATTTTTCCTACAAGAGATTCAATACTTAGGTCACATTATCTCTAAAGATGGCATCCGTATGGATGCAACAAAGTTAGCTATATGCCCTAAACACGTGGAAACACTATTTCTTGGGGACTCCATTCATCCTACGAATGGATCACAAAGCCTCAAGAACTTCATGACGCAAAGCAAGCTCTCCGAGAACCAAATGAGGTGGGAAAATTTTCTTTTGCAATTTAAATTTCATATTGCTCACATTATTGGCAAGCACAATCAAGTGGTCGATGCACTTTCACAACAACCAAGGGTAAATGAGGTGTCTATAGCAACTCACAATGATCTATCTTTTATGATAGATGAGTATGCTACTGACCGAGACTTTAAATATGTATTACAGCCGTTGCATTAGGGAAGAAAAAAGAACCATTCACCTTGAAGGATGGTTATCTTCCAAATGGCAATAAGCTATGTGTTACTCACCCATACAATAAGAAAGTCATGTATGAATCCCATACTTCTCCTTATGCGGGGCAAAAAGTGATTCCATAGTCTACTCTTCGAGCAGTAGAAATGTATTTCTGTTGGTCTACCATGAAAAGTAACCATACAAGAGTATGTTTCAAAATGCGTGGTATACCAAAAGTTGAAATTTGATCGAGGGAAGCAACTTGGATTGTTTCAATCGACAGGCTTAACAAGCAAACACACTCTATGCCTGTCAAAAAGACTATTAAGGCACATCAAATGGAAACCCTCTTCAGATCTCAAATTTTCAAGCATCATGGCTTTCCAACACCCATAGTGCGGACAAAGATCCTAGAATGACTAGTAAGTTCTAGAAGGGTCTCTTTGAGAATCTAGGAAGTAGATTAATTTTCTCTTTCGGCCTATCATCCACAAACGGATGACCAAAGTGAAATAATTAATCTAACGATTCTTGATATACTAAAAACCTATGTCATGGAAGTAGATCAATTTTCTCAATGTTAAAAGTACCTACCTCTTATAGAGTATGCATACAATGATATTGTACATACTTCTATGGGGAACGTATCTTTTGAGGTTAAAGAAGGAAGATCCAAAAGTCCCTTACTACTTAAAGTACATGGGAAGATCTTCGATGCTGATGAAAATAGCCGAGACCTACAAGAATATTTTCCTAAGATTAAAGGGGTTATATCCATCTCACAGGAAAGGCAAAAAGGGCTGCTGTTAATAAGCATAGAAGATCCTTAGCCTTTAAGGAAAATGATTGGGTCTTGCTAAAGTTTCTCAAGGCTCATCTGAGACAGACTATGGGCAAGAGTCCTACGGACCACCGAGAGTATGATGATAAACTAGCAAAAAGATACTATGGTCCTTAAAATTCTTAAGCCAGTGAATGAGATGGCTTATCAATTGAAGTTGCCCAACCATTGGCTCATGCACAATGTTTTCCATGAGAACCTACATAAGCCTTACAAAGGAGCACCATCAAAAGAAGCAATAGTTGCAGACCCTCCAAAAATCGAAGACAAGAAGAAGTACTTTAATCTAAGTCCATCCTATGACATGAAGACAAGGTATTAAGAAACGGTAAGATTATTTGACGATATCTTATTAAGTTAAAGAATTATCCTTTTAAAGATGGTAAATGCATGCAAGGAACCTAGCTTAAGGATAATGTGAACCTTGTAAATGTTTACAATGCTCCACTAGAGTAAGCATATGAAAATGCATTTTAAATGAAAAATGTTTTTGTCTTATAAGACTAGTTCTCTTTTTAATGTGCACAAATTTAAATAGTATGCATGCTTAGAATTATGTTTGTGGTGACGGTGTCTCCCAAACACCAAGTAGGACTTGTCACTCTACTTTGGAAGTATGATATGGACTAAAGAGAAGACATGCTTGCGGCAGCTACGTCTCCCAAGCACCAAATGGATTAGTCATCCATCTTGGAATGATGTCGTAGGGTAAAAAGGAATCCTCTACCCGCTAAGAAACATGGACTAATGACTAAGCTTTATTTTCTCTACCTCATAGTCGAGGACGATTATGATTTCAAGAGAGAAGTGATGTCATAAAATATAATATCTAACTTTACAAATGAGTTTCTCATATTAAGCTGATTATTTAATGTGGGAGAATAAACGGGGACACGAGTTAGAATAAAGACATGTGCTTCTAGACCTATCTCAACATGGGACCAAAAGGAATATGGTTGCATCATCTCAATAGGGGTCCAAAAGGAATGGTCTATCAAAGAGCAATGTGCAATAAGTGCTTCTAGACTTACCTCAGCAGGGGACCAAGAGGATAGATGGTTACAATGTCTCAATAGGGGTCCAAAAGGAGGTAGTCTATCAAAGAGCAATGTGCATCTAATGGAGCTTAAAAGACATTAGGGTTAGCTTCATTAAAGACCTACAATGGTTAGTGTTAAAAGTCCTTTGACCTTAGAGCTTGAGATGGGAACCCGACCTAAGCTTGAGGTGCTTGTCGTGCTTGATGACTAAGGTGCGTGCTTGATGACTAAGGTGCTTGAGGTGCTTATCATTTTTGATGAGTAAGTTACTTGAGGTGCTTGTCATACTTAATGAGGAAGGTACTTGAGAAGCTTCCCATGCTTGGGGGGAAAGGTGCTTGAGTCAAAAAGAGACCCTACAAACTTAATGAGGAAGGTGCTTGAGAAGCTTCCCATGCTTGGGGGGTAAGGTTCTTGACTCAAAAAGAGACCCTACAAACTTAATGAGGAAGGTGCTTGAGAAGTTTCCTATGCATGAAAGTCCCAAAGTTAGGGGAATCTTTGACTTAACCTTCCACTCACCCAAAGGGCACCCCTTTCTCAAAGGGCACATGAGACACATGTCAGACTCTCCCTAAGCTTAACCACATGGTGTGATTGAATGCTATTGGTTGGGTTAAAGAGGGGTCCAATGAGCTTCTAGTTCCATCAAATAAATATCTAGATATTTTCAAGCTCTCTCTCTCTAAGGGGTAATGAGGAAACTTGTCCAAAGACTACCCATGTACTTGAGTGCATGCTACATATGATTGGCTAGGGGGGAGAGGGGTCCAATGAGCTTGAAACATGTATAAAATCTACAACTCACCCCAAGCAAGCAAGGGCAGTGCTGGGGAGATATACACCACACACACAAACTCATTTTGTGGATTCATTTTCACTTGGTGAAAGTTGAGGAACTCCACCTCCTTCTCCAAGCTGTGAGAAGTGAGAGCCTACACCAACACTACTGAATGTATTTGAATGAATGTTGCATGTGATTGGCTAGGGGGGAGAGGGGTCCAATGAGCTTGAAACATGTGTAAAAGCTACAAGTCACCCCAAACAAGCAAGGGGGGTGCTGGGGGGATATAAACCACACACACACACACACACACACACACACACACACACACACACACACACACACACACACACACACACACACTCATTTTGTGGATTCATTCTCACTTGGTGAAAGTTGAGGAACTCCACCTCCTTCTCCAAGCTTGTGAGAAGTGAGAGACTACACCAATACTCTTGGTTATGGAATGCAAATCCAACTAAGAGCCATGCTTCAATGCTTAAGCTTGCCATCTTCTCCATCTTCATTACTATGCTATTATGTATGCTAGCAAGAAGAGTGATGATAAGTGAGGAGCTATTTCTTTCTCCTATGGAATGTTTCTTTTTCCTCTTCCCTATCCTCATTCCATGCTAGCTCTCTCCACCTTTGAAGGTGTTTGAGGCCTTGGGACTGAGGCTTGGGATAGTTAATGCTTTCTACAAATTTTATGTTATGCTTGTGATGCATGAATCTTTCCATCTCCATTGCATCACCTAGGTCACAAGGAACACAAAGATTGTATTGTACCAAGTCTCTCTTGATGGGAGAAACTATAATACAAATGCCTATTGGAGGGAGGACCGGCACCGTATGAATCCGGTCCTCAAGTATTGTCATGTTCTCTAAACTCTCTCTCTCTTGCAAAAGTATTGTTCATGCCAAGTTAACCCGCTATGCTCCAAAGTAGTCTCACAAAAGTGCTTCATCTAATTTCCTAATTCCGCTACTCTCAAAATTCATAGGCCATTTCCATTACAGAAGAGACACTGGAGCTTTGTTTACATGCTATCGAGCTCTCTGATCTCGTTAATTTCTCTTTGTCAACAAACAACACAAACACACACACACATACACAATTCATGAGGAGGAAATATATATCAATAGAAGCAGGTTGCCTCTTTACCCTCACAGCTATGTTACATCTTCCATAAGAGAGAGTTGGGTCTATCTCTACACTTGCATTATAAACACATAGTCCTTGCATTTGTACTTAAGAAAGAGAACACACACGAAGACTGGGCGAAGACTGGACATACATGAAGCTCAAGGAGGGAGAACTCTCTCTCCTTGTAATGCGTAGCACAATAGTAGTACCATTCCTCAAGTTGAAGCCTGCAAACACAAAGAAAATAGTATCTATTTTGAGGAGGAAAGAGATGAGCATAGCAGAAAGAGATCTTACCTTGGGCTCCACCGACAATGTTTGCAATGGGTACCTATGGAAAGACTACCTATTGAATTTCAATCTAGGCAAAGCAATTCAGTAAGGTGAGGAGCCTCAATACGGATAGCAATCCAGGTTTCCACCACTCATGCACTTCTAGTTCCTATTCATATCCCGCTGAGTGAAATGCCGCTTGAACTCCCGATGCCTTTGCCGCCACCACCACCATGAGCACCTCCATACCCATTGTCCCCTGTCTCATCTTCCAACTACTCAACAGAAGCTGAGGGCACAGATTCACTAAGCTATCTTGCACCATCCAGTTTGATGCTAAGAGAGAGCCTAGGGACCATGAGGAAGCCTCCCCCTTTTAATCAATTTCCCCACTGACAGCACTATCGTGGCAGCGATAGTGAGTTTCCAAGTAGTAATCATCTCGTGTGAACCTTTGGGGGGGCGGCACCCAAATCAGAGCTTGCCGAACAAATCGAGAAGCCAAAGGCATGAACATGGGCTAAGAGACACCCGATGAGTGATTGAGGTAGCTTGGGAAGTCTGGATGCCTACGTTCAAGGTATGCATGTTCTCCAAAGCTGACCCATACTCCGCTACCCACCAGGAAAGAGATGACGTTGCATGAATTCCATCTGCAAAGAACCCCCATGCAGATGCACTCCAACACCCAAGTTGTAGTTGAAGACCCAACACACAAGCAACCCACAGTTGGCACAAGGCCACACTCATCCCTCTTGAAGATAGTCAATTAGCTAGAAAAGTGACAGCGGAGCTCTAAAGTTTGCAACAAATGTCCCCATGGAGGCCGACCTCCGTGCAACATCTCAATCGACGTGCATCCCAAGGACTAGATGTTAGAAGACAGGCCCTGAGCTAACCCTTGCACAACCTCGGGCGCCGTTCAGCCATGTATAAAGGAGCACCAAGGCAACAGACGATGAAGGGAGAGCTGGATCTAGAGCTCATAGAGAAGCCAGACAGGAGCTCGATATTGAGAAGCCACAAGAGGAAGAGCTGCATGGAGGCTGAGGGGCGGGGTAGGATATGACGACGAAGAAGGAGAGAGCAAGTAGGTTGAGGACAAGGGAGACATGCCCGAGACAAGGAGGGGGGGGTGGAGGGAGGGGACCATGGGAAGGAATATCCAAGGGAATCGAGAAAGTAAAGGGATTTCGTTCAAGTTGAGCCAGTAGTAGTGAAGAGAGATTGTATCATTGTATTCGCTCCATCACTTTGCAAGCCCACAGCTGTTGTTGCTCTCGAGTCCGAGGATGCCATTTATTCTCTCTCTCTCTCTCTCTCTCTACATTAAAGTCGAGGCAGCACGTGTGATTTTTTTATGGGAATTTGATAATGCAAACAACCTTTCCATGATTAAAAGCACATGTATCATGTAAAGATATTGGCTGGTATGGGCAATGAGTATCCTTTGTTTTCTTGGCCAATCAAAAATTTATGCATTTTAAAAAAAATTATTCTTCTTTTTTCACTAACAAAAAGGGAACACATCACTATGGCCTTAGCCCTTTGGGCAGCCCAAAAAGAAGTGTACACCCTATATCAGTGAGATGTGAATAGATTAGTTTATCTTTGTAATGAATGTCTTTTGTTTCCAACACCCAATCAAAAAATTATTCATTTTTTAAAATTACCTCCCTTTTTCTTTAGCAAAGGGGAAATGGAAGGCATCACTAAGGCCTCACCCCTTTGGCACAAGCCAAAAAGGAAAAAACCAAGGTATGACGGTTTAAAAGATTCATGGGATTTTAAACAAGCACAAAAGCAATGGTAATAAAGCCTTGCATGGCTGTAGGCTAAAACTCCCAAAAGCCATAATATTTTAAGGCTTTTAACACCTTGAGGCTTAAGGAACATCACCCATTAAAAAAAAAGGCCAACTCCCATCAAGGCTTGGGGTTGTTCTCTCAAAGTCCATTCACGTAGACTCGAACTCTACAAGCTCTTGGCTCTATACAAGGCCAAATTTAATATTTTTTTCTTTTGTTTTATTGAGTTGTATTTAGCGGGAAGAAAAAGCCGCCCTCTATCAAATTTGAGACAATTTCCATGAAGTTCTTCAACTTTTTGACTATATAAATATTGAAACCCAT
This sequence comes from Adiantum capillus-veneris, assembly GCF_014529385.1. NCBI lineage: Eukaryota > Viridiplantae > Streptophyta > Polypodiopsida > Polypodiales > Pteridaceae > Adiantum > Adiantum capillus-veneris. Next base: position 130,458,567 of record NC_140939.1, on the reverse strand, counting down.
CCAATGCTTGGACTCAAGGTCGTGAGATTGACGGGTAAATTTTCTCAACCATCGGGTGCGTCAAAGTAAGTCCCTCGTCTCAACTTTATTATTGACATGATTTCATATGTTTTCCACAATTATTAAGTCTTGAGTTTTATTCTTACATAAGCTCCCAGAATTTTGCATTTCAAGGATGAGAATTTATAGGATTTTTTCAAAACATAACATGACACCTAAATATTCATTTTGGTATGGATTACTCCAAAAATTTATAAGTAACTCATGAAGTAAAATTTCAAGCCGATAGAGCACTCATCCATCATAGCCAGGCCCCTTAATTAAGTTTCCCTTTTAGATAGTATGGTTCATATTTATTTAATTTTTTAAAATATATACTGAAATTGGGATAGCTGCTAATCAAGACCAAGTAGTGTTGTTTTGAGGCATTTTTGATAGGTACTATACCTTACACTTCAACAATTAGAGCTAATGAACAACCCTATATGGCTCTCGTTCGAACATGGCCACCAAGTCCACAAGTCAACAAGAAATTGGTTTGCGAATGGAGCTTAAAGTCAAACATTGATTTCATAATCACGCCAAGCAAGGGATCATCTCAGCACGAGTCTACCTATCAAATAAATTGATAAGTCTTCTTACCATAGCTCATGATTCCATAAAATTCTACACCTATAAATTTATACATTTAGTTGATTGGTGTTACATATTTATAATTTTTAACTTCTTTAGTCCCTCGGTATATCCAATATACACATTTGGAAGTAGTAGCATTTCTCTCCCTATATCTTTGGAAGCTATCCAATTGATAAGCAACCACATTGGGGCTAGATTGGTCACACGGCATATCCAATGTATGTCTGTGAATATAATTGTTAACATTCGTAAATTTTTCTCCTTTCTCTCTCCTTAGAAAAGAATTATTGACATTCATGGTAATATTTATTTTTTTGTAATTATTTATGAAAATTTTTTGTGACAATTATAGTTAATCATTGATGATTGCATATTACATATCTTTCAATCTTTGCTACTCATTAAGGCACAAAGGCCACTTTTAATGTTAACAGACCCCAAAAGAAATCTCTCTCTAGTGCTGACGAGTCAAGCATTCTAAACTTCCAAAACAATAAACTCAAGATAAGTATCTAGTTTCCAATTGTTTGAGCTCTTATTGGAGAAAAAGCCAAATGCCATGTTATTCAATTGCTACTAGAGTTGCATCACTAATTTATTTACTACTAGTATGTTAAGTCAATTTCTTGATAATTACATATCTATATCATGAAACACACCAATTGCTCAATAATAGCCTTTAGATATTTGATCAAGAAGTGCAATTAACAAAATCAATACTGTATTGTATCATGCACTTACTTACATTGCAACATTAGGCTTATTAGCCTATGAGGTGCTAAATTTTTGGTGAAGTTTTCTTTTCAAGTATTCAAAATTTTGGCCACTCTATGTGCCACTTCTAGGGATTTTAATGAAGCATATGATGAGCAAGAGGAATGCCAAGATTTTATCCATTCTCCGTGTCCTTAGCTCATGTTTGGATAGTCACTATTTTTTGGGTCATGGTATAATGCCCAAGTAGATTTAAACTGGATACCTAACCTTGTAATGTATTTCAATATTTATTTACCTTCACATAGGTACATTCACAATGCTTTTCACAATAGTCTCTTTCACCTTTTTGAGGACCCCTATGTACACATCATATATATGAGGAACCACCTACACTTGTAGATCAAGAAGAGAAACTCATCCTTGACCAAAGTTTATTAGCGTTATCTTTTTGACTTTTAAAGGCCACCCAGAGAAGATGCTAAGTGGATGCCTGATCTTTTTTTCCAAAGCTACTTAGATCTTCTCCACACATTTCATCACTCATAGTCCATTTAATTCTTTGTTGAGCAACTGAGGACAATTGTAATCCGTGGGTGGAGGGAGGGATGTTATGAGATTGGGCACCCTCCTATTGTATGTGGTTAACTACAATTGGGATAGCTGTAGCGTAATGGTTAATTACTGTGATGTCTTTTTATTTTTATTAATGGTGAGTTGATGACTTGTAGATTGGAATTTTGGGAGTTGAAGAGAAGGCTTTGACAATAAATCATTCTTGGCCATTTTATATTTGCATAGTGTTTTAAATATTTTATCAATAAGCCACTATGGCTGCTTTGTAAATAGGATAGTGAGAACTCACCTTAAGAGAGTCATGCAATAAGTAATACACTCCACTCATAAAATAAAGTGGAATTAAAAAAGAGGCACCTCCAATTTTTGACACTAATAAGTAGTATAAATACCAAACTCCACAAGAGGTGTTTGTGGAGTTTGGGGCTACAATCTTTAGGCCATTCTTGTGTAGATGCTCAAAATTTTTCCTTTCCCCTCTCTTAACCTATATCTTGGGCTATGGAGCTTCCTTGTGTCATCTTCTTGTGTAAGAGTTGTCTCCTATGCTGCTCTGTGTACTATTATGTGTAGGTATGTCAACATCTCCATCCCTTTTCTTTCTGTGTCAACATCTTCCCCTACTATCTCTCTCTTTTTCCTTCTCCATCACGGCAAGGTCAAGGGTTGAATTTCATGGCCAAGGGTGGAAGTCCACCCTTGCTCCCAATAGTGATCATGTGAAATTTCTTGTTATTAGTAAGTGTTATCACCATATTATCATAATCACATTTAACATAATCACAAAGAAGCCGATCAAAGGTTACTTGGTAACCCACAAAAAGCCCGTCAAGCGTTTTCTTTTCTCGATGGGCCTGTCGAGAAACAACATTTTACCGGCGGGCTTGCAAGGAAAAAAAGAAAGCCGGATGGATCTGCAACATAATAAAAAGGAAAGACCTGGTATTGTTTGAGCCTTGGAGAGAGAGCTCCAAAGATCCAGAGGTCCAGATCTCCATATATATATATATATATATATATATATATATAGAGAGAGAGAGAGAGAGAGAGATGCCCTCTGCATGTACATCGAGAGGAGAGAGGGAGTGATGGGATCATGTGGAGAATGCTCCGCATTGTAGCGTGCAGCAGGAGTAGCAGAGTACCTAACCACATGACTCATACATTTATGTTGTGTGTGCATTGTGTGGTAGAGTGTTTTGTGTCGTATTGTGTGTCAATAACAAGGTACCTTCTTACACAACATGGGTGTGTGTGTTAGCTGTTCTATGGAATAGTGCTTACCATGGGGGTATCACCTCAAAATGAGGGGAATATTATGTCCTTGTGGTAAGTATTGGCTCAACATATGGGTACTATATTGGTAAAGCAAAGATATTAGTATCATTATGATGAGTCAAATTCTTTCCCCATGTAAAAGAAACATATGGGCATCGATCAGTATTGCGGCCATATGATGTTCGTATTCAAACTGACCAATTTGTGTCGTTTGTTAGAAGCATGTGTTTTTGCATAAATATGGCGTTCAATTTATTAACCAAGAATTTATGAACGCCGTATATATTGTATGTGCATGTCTCTAGTGTTTGTTTGAGTATTAGGTATACGAAATACTTGGTCGGTAATGCAGTCGTGAAGAGTATTTCGTGTATAATTTTTTGTAATGTCTATAAATGCTTTATGTTGATTGTTCTTATCAAAGTATAACATATCAAATCATAACACATTTATTAAAAAAAATAATAATAATTGTCTAACAAATTCAATAAAATTTTAATTATGTAACAACTATCTATTGAATTCTTTGTCATCCATCTTTGGTATATTAACATTATTTTGGTACCAAAAAGAACATTTTAGTACTGTCTTTTCACAAATTCAAATCAAATGATTCATACAATCTAGAAAACATACAAGAAATGCTTTTGTCAACCTATAAAATGTTATCTAAAGTACTCATAAAATTTATAGCATGTTGCATTTGTACAATCTCAATGATAGCTATACTTATGAAAAGCACCTTCGCAAAACACTAGTCAATGTTTCACTACAATCGACATCCACATGAAACATTTAATTCATCTAAATTTGCGATGTCTTATGTTGCATATATACAACATCTGCAACTCTATTACATAAGGTGATACTACTTGATGGTTGTGCAAGCCTTATTGATTTATGCCATATCCCATAAACTACGCGTGTTGTAATTTTCATTTATCAAAGATTAGTTTTGGTCCACTTCTGAATTTCTTCATTCATCACACATATTTGTATACAAATACTTCATATGGACACAATTAGGAAATTCATATATACACTTTCATTATTTTTGTGTGGCAATGTTTTCTTTCAAGTAAGTTTGCACTATAATTTTTTTTTTAATGGGCTTAAATTACAAGATGCTTGTGAGTTTGAAACCTTGAAAATTGCTTAATTAATGGGTGTTTGCAATATATGTATTAAAAACATTAAATTTTGTCTTAATAACTGTGGAAAATCTTCTTTGAATGAGAAATTATATTCAATTTATGAAATTCTTGTTAAAATTATGATAAATCTTTTTTATTATGATACCAACATTTTTATAGTTCTTTGCATTGTTCATGACTACTTGAAGGACGTGTTTAGTGATGATTTCCTTAATTACATTAATCAAGACCTCAACAATATATTTTCCACTTTTAATAGCATTAAGAATTGTCAATAGCTTTTATGAATGTCTCTCCCCTTGGGGACAAACTAGCATAGTATTGATTAGTGGTCTTCTCCGAACATTTGGCCAGTTCGTCACCGACAATTGTGCATCTTGAAAGAGATGCATTCCCAAAAATTATTTTGGAAACACGCTCTTTTACTTCGGCATAACATTTGTCCAAGAGATCATTCTGTATCGTGTGATACGAAGGGGCTAAAAATCCTAGACCATACTCATCGATTTTCTTCCATGCATGTTTCCAAGCTAGGCTGTCAACCATGAACAATATACTCCCATTGAAAAAAAAATCTTTTGCAAGTGCATTTTGTGCCTCTTCTAGCGTTTTCATTTGAAAGCTTTGGTGCAATGATCTTTGTTGCATTAGCCCAAGCCCAACCTCATTGGCTTAGAGGTAACACTATTTGGTATTGTATCTCCTTGCACATGCTGTTCTGTAGTGTTTGTTGGTGTCACCATAGGATCATTATGATTGGTAGTTGACTATGGATGCCCTTGCCATGCATCCATAAGAGATTCCTCTATCCTCTGTTTCTTGCCATCCTTCTTTGCAATCTCTTCTCTCAAACAGTTAGCAATTGCAAGTGCCTAAGGATGATCACATTTGCGACAACTCTTTTTAAAGCTACCCAAAAAGGGTACCTAGTGCGTGAATCCCCACCTATTTTTGTGGTGAAGCAAAATTTCCATTGCCACTCCTAATATCGACCACATATATTGTGAGAAAATTCCCACTCTTTGTCGGGGGCCGTTTTTTTCTTTTCTGACTTTGTAACACTTGTGCCGGTGTTTTGGTCCATTGCTTGTATTATTGTAGTTGAAGTCATAAGAACTTCATACTCAACTTAAAAAAAATTCTCTAATTTTTAATACATATTAAATCTAAAAACTTCATTAAGAAGAAATTAAATCTACACATTGTGCAATTTGCAATGCACTCTCTATCTTGCATTATGCATAAAATAAAACTATAAATTTTTCAATGCAATTACACATTTGATGATTACTTTTATGTACTCTATGATTTGCAGCCAATAAGACACATTTAAAAACATCACATTGTCATATGTAGTGGTTTAGGGTTTTTTTTTCACTTATTTTCACACGCAACATAGACTAATTAACTTAGACATTGGAATGATAATAATCATTTTCAAAACACAAACAAAAGTAACACTATGTATGATTTCAACCTCATGCACCAATACTCTTTCACAATACACAATGCACTCTCTATCTAACAGTATGAATTAAATAGAACTATGAAATCTTCAATACAATTACACAGTTGAGGACTAATGTTACCCAATCAAGGGTTATAGCCCCCTTTGTACATTCAATTAAATATATAAAATCTTTTCTCACCCAATTAAGGATTGTCGCTCTCATATTGTAGAGTGACAAATAATATACACGATCTATGATGTTGTGAAATGCAAGACTTCAAGGATCTTTACATATCCACCCAGTACACTAGTACAGGGCATCCAACCCTTAAATAACGACTCATTTTTGAAATATGCTCATCTTCTAAAACCAACTTTAGCCCCTTCATGGACCAATGGCTTCGTTGCAATGAGCATGGTTTTTAAGAGATTCCATTTGTTTGGCATCGTAACTTTGCTTTAGGTCAAGGATTTTAATTTTTTGAGAAGTGCTTATTGTATTCAAAATCACGCTTAGCCTAGAAATAGGACCTGTGACTCTGTAACCTTAGGTCAACTCAAAAGGAGAAATAACTATACACGGCATTAGGATACACTCCTGAGGAATTCGCTTAGTCAAAATGCCAAAGATAGTAGAGTTTTTACTATATACAAAAGGTCCTGCCAGGATTTTTTAATTTCTTGATGGGCCCGCTCGGAAAATAAAAAGGCTCGATGGGTTTATTGGCACAAGTGGTTTTTGTAGGTTACCAAGAGGGTTACGATAATATTTAACATCATCACGTGATTTTCATGTGTGATCACTCAATGATATTAACGTGCTCACAAGTTCGTGATCACATTAATATAATCCCTGATGGAGACAATGTATCCTTGCATTTTTGTCATGGAAATTACCAAAATCATGAGTTGATCCCAAAGTAAAGAATAAAACCTCCCTTTTTTTATGCCTCAATATCAATACACCATTTCACCCCGGCGAGTATTGTTATTGATTAGAGAAGGATCTTCTTCTCAAGTATATAGCTCATGTAAAGAAAGGCCAATCAAAGTTTTGTTGTAATAAAATTGCTCCTTATGATGATGCAATGATGCTTCATGTTGTGGGTCAAGACTATGCCCGTAGAAACATTGATAATTCATTTTCACTTGTACAAAGTTGCAGACATGCGAATACAAAATGGTTGCTTGTTGCAGATTTGAAGGTATCTTGTTTCTTGTGATGAATTCTACCATTCATTAAAAAGATGATGTCACGAGTGATGAAGACACCCACGAAAATGGTTTCAATTTATTGAATTGGTAGATGGTGGTACCAACCATCATGATGCTTCTTCTCAAAAGGTAGAACCTGGCAGCCATGCTAATGATGTTTTGGAACACATGAAATATGTGGGTGCTACTGTTGCAAGCCTTGACATGGTTTTCCTTGTAGCTAAATTTTTCTAGGTTTCCTAATTCCAAACTTTTAGGGTACCCAAAACCAAATTCCAAAGACCAAAGGGTGACAAAGACCTGACTTTTGAGAGCCCTAACCACGGGTAAAAAGAGGTAAGTTGCATTGATCCAGAATGAGCTTGTCCAAGACTATCTTCAAAGTTTTGAGTGAGACTTTATCATGACAAATCATCCACCACCTGCGTTTTCTAATCAATTAAGAGATACGTAAACCGCAAGAAACACTGCAATACCTTTGACAAAAAGATTGGGAGAACACCTAGAGGAGAGGCATCCTCTGATCAACAAATTGAATGTGAGATTTATCAAGATCAATGTATCCATGAGAGTTCCAATGGATTATGCTCATGAAGGCTTATATATTTTCACAAATGGGGATCCACATACCTTCTACAAGTGTGTAGAACCCATTTCTAGAGAGTTGATGTCCTATACAAACCTCTATGCACTCATGTATATAGATGCTCAAGGAGTGCAAAAGTTAATGAGCATTTGGATGCTCTATTGCAAGCTTACAAGGCAAGACTAAAACCCGATCAAACACTAGAACAGATATTGCTGATATATTTGCATATGAAGAAGGTTAAAAAAAAACAAATGGATATGTGTAAACGCCTCATAGAGACAACTCAAGCTCTAATGCAGCCAAAAAAATTGAAAATCTCTAAGCAAGTAGTGCCTGTGCCAAAAAAGGAGAATGCAAGCGCACTAAAAGAAAACAACACAAGAGAACCAATCAAATCGTGAAATGAAAATCCATTGAATACCAGGGTGATGACAAACACAACGGATGAGGCCAAATCTCAAGAGATCTATCCAATCCTTGTGGTAAATAATCAAAAATCACAAAGACAACAGTGCCATGTTGAAGGAGTACGAGCGGAAGTGCGACGCGAGAGAGAGTGCGAGAAGAAGAGCACGACGATATGGTGAACTCGCTCTACTGTAATGTGTAGAGCATAGTGAGTTCTTATTAGGTTTTTACAAAAGAATATGTGTACATACCTGGAGGCCCGCCCACTTACCTGGGCGACCACATTGGGCTTTATACCCCAACAACCTCCCACTTAAAGTCCAATGTGGTACTTTAAGTGTGAGAGAAGCTACTATACAAGTTAATATACAAGAGATGTAGAGAAGTGATGTACTACCCTACACCTAACTGCTTGCAAAAATGCACAAAGCTCTCTGAGGGAAGTCCTTTTGTAAGTAGATCAGCAGGATTTTCTGTGGTGTGAACTTTGACGAGCTGAAGTTGCTTATCCTCGAGCATTTCCCTGATGAAATGATACTTCACATCCACATGCTTTGTCTTTGAGTGATAAACTGGATTGCGAGCCAATTGTATAGCACTTTGACTATCACAATATAACACAGACATCTCTTCTTTGATTCCCAAATCTGTTACTAGTCGATTAAGCCAAATTGATTCTTTGCTTGCCTTTGATGCTGCAACATATTCCACATACAAAATAAGGATCAGCCAACTGCCATCCTTAGCCTTCTTTGTATATAGACAGTGATCAAACTCACTATGTTTGTAGCCTTGAGAAAGCATAAACTTGTGGAATTTATGGTACCATGCCCTCGGTGATTGTTTTAAGCCATAAAGACTCTTTAACAACTGGCATACCCAATCTTCCTTGCCTTTCTCAACAAACCCTTCTGGCTGCTGCATGTAAATTTCCACATCTAAATCACCATGCAAGAACGTTGTCTTGACATCCATTTGGTGCAACACCAAATCTAATATGGAAACCAATGCAAGAAAGCATCTCAATGTAGTCGTCTTGACCACCGGAGAGAAGACTTCATCAAAGTCAATGCCTTGTTCTTGCTTAAAGCCCTTGGCAACAAGCTTTGCTTTGTACTTTGGCTGACTATCATGAGCGGTGATCTTATACCTGTAAACCCATTTACAAGGTAGAGCCTTTTTGCCCTGTGGTAATTTAACTAGCTTCCATGTCTTGTTTTTATGCAGAGCTGTCATCTCTGACTGCATGGCCAATTGCCAATTCCCGGAGTCCTTCATTTGCACTGCTTCCTTGTAACATGAAGGCTCATTGCAATCAGTCAACATGACATAGTTCATAGATGGAACAAACCTATCAGAAGGTCGCGTGACACGTCCAGATCTACGCACAATAGGTGGATCAGGCTCAGCCACAACCTGTGGTTCCACTCTATCGTGTCCTTGCTCCTCTTGAGCACTGACATTTTGTCTTGCACGTGTAGGTCCATCTTCTTGGAAGACAACTCTTCTAATCTCCTCAACCCTCTCTAGTTTAGAATGATATTTGGATTCATTAAAGTGAACATCATTGCTGCAGACAACCTTTCTGGATTCGGGATCCCAAAGTCTGTACCCCATCTCACCAGAATTACCATAGCCTAGAAAGATGCACTTTCTACTCTTTGGCTCAAGTTTGTTCCTAAATTCCTTTGGAACGTGAGTATATTCCTCACAGCCAAAGACTCTGAGATGCTTGTATGAGGGCATTTTGCCTGACCATACCATCTCTGGCACTGAATACTTCTGCAAAACCCTAGTAGGAGATCTATTTACAAGATGAACAGCTGTTGATACAGCTTCAGCCCAAAACCCATTTGGCAGTTGTGCATTAGACAACATACTTCTGACCTTCTCTTGTATGGTCCTATTCATCCTCTCAGCAACACCATTTTGAGGAGGATTGTAAGGAGCAGTAAGTTCACGTTTTATACCTTTTGACTCACAAAAGTCCTAAAAGGCCTTTGAAACATACTCTCCACCATTGTCAGTGCGTAAGCATTTAAGCTTCTTGCCACTCTGATTCTCCACAAGTGTCACAAACGTTTTGAAGACACTAAACGCTTCATCCTTGTGCTTGAGAAAGTAAACCCATACTTTCCTCGAGTAATCATCTATAAATGTCATAAAGTAAGAAGCTCCCCCTAGAGATAGGTTAGGCATAGGTCCACACAAATCACTATGAACAAGTGCCAACTATGTATCTCTTCTACTGCTTCTATGCTTATGTGGCTGTTGTGTTTGCTTACCATACAGACAATGTTCACAGAATTCAAAATCATTAAATGAAAAGCCGGGCAAATAACCAGAATGAGACAAGATTTCCATTTCCTTCTTGGACATATGTCCTAACCGGCTATGCCACAAAGAAACGTTCGGCTGCTCGGTTACATTGATTACATTTTTAGAGACATTTGATACATAAATCATGTAAAGTCCTCCATACTTTACTCCATGTGCTACTGTCATAGAACCCTTGGATATCTTCCACATGTTCTGTCCAAAAGTGGTGACGTAGCCAGCATCATCAAGTAAACCTGTGCTGATCAAGCTCTTTGTAATTGCGGGAACATGTCTCACATTCTTCAGTGTGAAAGAACAACCATTCTGAAACTTCAATTGTACATCTCCAACACCTAAGATCTCACATGTCTGCCCATTGCCTAGCCAAACATGATCTTTAGTGGTCACATAAGAGGTAAACCACTCCTTGTTTGGAGACACATGAAGTGATTCCCCTGAGTCTATAATCCAGTCACTCAGTGCATTTCCATCAGATGCTATAAGAAGAGCTAAGTCCATTGTATTCTTCAAGAAGTAGATGTCTCCTGACACTAGACTGTCATCCTCTGCAACAGTGTTTGTCACATTTATTTCCTTAATCTTCACTGAGGACTTGTTCTTCTCACCATGGTCTTCAGCTTTCTCTTTGCCTTTTTCTGCTTTCCATTCTCTGCAGTCTCTTTTCATGTGACCCTTCTTGCCACAATGGTAGCATTCTATGTCACTCTTGCCTTTAGCACTGCGGGACTTGCTACGAGACTGATTCCTCTTTCCACCTTTGTACTTTTCTTTGGTCCTTCCCCTGACAACTAAGGCTGTTCCTTTGCCTTTGTCCATTGTCTTTCTATTGGTTTCTTCAGTAAGCATACTTCCTTCTACACCTGCTATGTTCAAACCATCTGGAGGTGCAGAATTACTCAAAGCTGTGTGAAAAGTGTCCCAACTTTCCGGCAATGTGATCAACAGGAACATAGCTCTAACAGGTTCATCAAACTTGACACCTTGAGCTGATAACTGACTATAGATTGTGTGGAATTCATTCAGATGATTGGACATAGGTGTCCCTTCTTTCATCTTCAAGTCAACAAGCTTCTTAAGCCAGTATACCTGTGAAGCTGCACTCTGCTTCTCATAAAGATCACTCAGCTTTAACCATGCTTGATAAGCCGACATCTCGTCTGCTACATTGAAGTAAACGCTTTCTGCCAAAGTCAGCATAATGGTAGAAAGTGCCAATTCATCCATTTCGTTCCATTCATCTTCGTCCATATCTTCTGGTTTTATCCCCTTGAGCTTTATAGGTTTTATCTGCTTCTTTTGTACCAACACGTGCCAAATCTGCTTCTTCCACAATGGGAAATTGGTTCCATCCAGCTTCTTGATATTGTAAAGAGCAGTGTCCTGTGATCTAGCCATAGCTACGCTTCACAGTGGTTTACTTTCCTGGGAAAAATTCGGCAGAGTTTCCCCTATAAACTGACCTCTGAACCAATATCAACCTGTCACATGAACCAAGAAAGCTTCAGATTCTGCATAAATTTCGGCAGAGTCTTCTTTGTAAAATGGCTCTGGTGTACTCAAAAAACAGACCAAAAAACAACTCAAAAAACACTGTCTCTTTGACACTGTAAGCTGCGGGTAAACTTGTCCTGCACCTGTACTGTCTCTCACTGTCCTGTCACTGTCCTGTAAGCATAGACTGTGACAATGCCTCAACGGCAGTAAAGCAAAGATGCAATCCCAACTGTCTAACTCACAGTCAATACATCCTAGCTGCCTATCTAAGGGTGCTCGAGGGATCGCTCCAAGACATGTATCACCGAAAGGATCTCAACATTCGAGAATCCCCCAGCTCAATAAAACCTCACTCGACCCTCAACAAAGGCTGCAGTAAATCTGACAGTACATAGACTTCTCACAAAGTCATACATCCACAAATTTTCCACTATATGCTGTAACCGCTGCGGCGGTTGTTTGCTGTGTGACTCACAGCCAGCAAACCCTCAACAAACATACATCATCTCTGACAATACATCCCATGTGGAAGTACCTGCAATGTCAGGATGAAATCTGGAATATCAAGCAGCAAACACAAGCTACCTGATGAACTAGTGGATGTCGCCTACAGTCTGTGTGTAGATGCGCCCGTGTCATATGTGACACACCTCCAAGAACTGTGAGCCGTCCTTCGATGTGTAGACAGCCACAAATCAACACTCTAGGAGTGTCGATATCCTCAGCACCTGCAATCGTAGGGCAAAAAATCCCAAATTTGCAGAGTCGGATCTGCACCCGCTGAGACCACGTAGTCAAAAATGGCCTGCGCAGACCTTTGTCGAAGCCGAACGGTGACCGAGATGACCTCAGAATGAAATTCTGAGCACACCAAGCACTACGGGCTTGTCCCACAAGATTTGGGGCCGTGTCTTCGCCTGTTGAATTTCACTCCAATCTGAGCTGGTGACTCTAGCCTCCTGCAGTGCTGCCCCGAGCCTCGATCTGAGCTTTGATACCAGTTGAAGGAGTACGAGCGGAAGTGTGATGCGAGAGAGAGTGCGAGAAGAAGAGCACGACGATATGGTGAACTTGCTCTACTGTAATGTGTAGAGCATAGTGAGTTCTTATTAGGTTTTTACAAAAGAATATGTGTACATACCTGGCGGCTCGCCCACTTACCTGGGAAACCACATTGGGCTTTATACCCCAATACATGTTATAGTCAACACTTATCCCTAAGATCAACATGGATCACGAGCTCCATCCTAGAGATATGCGATCTCTATATGGAGATACTGGGTCTATAACATTTGAAGTGAGCAAACCACACTCTCTATAGACTTTGCCATCTCTCATAGGAGAACACAAAACAAAATCTAAAGTTAGAGTGGTACTTTCTCAGTGGTGGAAAGCCACACCAAAAATGATGGATACCAAAAGCTTGAACGAATTGATGTCTTCTTCTATATAATGCAAGGTTACTCTTCCATAGTGCTTGGTAGAGGATAAATACTATGTGTAAGAGCCGTTTCTAGAGGATTTGTTGGAACCCTTTGGCTGGGAGCATGGCTGGGAGCAGATATTGGCGACTCTAGATGCGTGCGTAAATAAAATACCACCTACAAAGTTCTGTGATGAGAATGGCTATGACATAACTCCCTGTTTTGTGATAAAGGTAATGAAGTAATCTAATGAAACTTGTGAGTATGAAAGCAAGAAAGATAGGACATACAAATTTGTCACGGACCATGATGTGAAATCATAAACAAAGGAAGCCGAGAAACCACAAGAATTTGTTGTCATTGACATACCTAAAGAATTGACTATAGTTGTTTCAAAGAAGCTGACTCCAAAAAAAGCACAATTGAAAGAAGATGAAGTAACTATGTTTTCAAGTTCCACATCGGAAGATCAAGAGAAGACCGAGGATAAGATAAAAGATTGATTGTCTCCTACGATGATCAAATTCAGCATATGTGGAGAAACATGACTCAAAATCACATGTTCAATTGTAACAGATTCCTTTGCCACAAGGAATCTAATGTCTTATGGTATGTGGATAATGATGGGAAAGCCACCAATCAAGGAGCTAGAAGAAACAAAGTACACAAGTTTCAAAATGCTGATTTGTAGCTTTAGCATGGGAAAAGCCGTACTCAAGTTGAGTATTGGGGAATTCAAGGACACTTTCCTTGTAATCAACTCCCATCATATCAAAGAGAGTTTGGTCCTAACAAAAATATGGATGAACATCTTCCTTTGACAACAACAAAAAGCTTCTACAACAAAAACACCAAAAGCCCCAGAGGCATCTCAAATCCATGCGAACAAGAAGCAACCAAGCATCACATAAAAAGGTAAAACAAAAGTAAATATTGAAATAGATCAACCTTGCAAGTCAACTTTACCTTCAGCGAGTCTCCATCAAACTTCCTATGCAGCCTCTACATCAACAACCATACCATCAACAATGCAATGGAAACCCACGAAAAAAGTTCATCAACCAAAGTTTCCATCACAAAAAAGCCTCCAAAAGAAGCTAAAGAGAATCAACGAAGTGTTGGTATCGAAACAACACATCAAAGTCAAAGATCTAGTTTGGATACACCACTTGCAAGTCCAACCCCAACAAGCAAAGATAATAGGATGGGTAGCATCAAATGAATCAATCACTACTCAGGGATACTTCCAAGGAAATGCTAATGTTTGGGCCAAAAATCCTAAAGTAGTAGCCTGGACCTACTCATGTCAAGAGAACAATTCTACAAAGAGAAATCCAAGCTATCAATAGAAGACCAAAACCTCAACCAAGAGAAAGAACAACCCCAAGAGACAAAAACAAAGATCAAAGAAACAAGAAATTCAACAAATATGGGTACCAAAGACAGACTTCAACCAAGCTACCCAACAACAAAGATAAGTGAAGCAATAGATGATTCCAGTCAAGCTATTCAAAGCACAAGAACTTTATGAAGGTAACACTCATATATGGTTACCTAAAGTAGTAGCTTAACTTGGAACAGCCAAGATCAATCATGCAACACAAGGCTCCACACAAAGGCAAACAATCACAACCAAGAGACAACAAAAGCCAATCACAACCAAAGGTGATACGACCTCCCTATGGATACCCCATCTGCAACTATAGAATCAAGGATTTAACAATGATAATCATTAGGTATGGATACCAAAGCCTAGTGTCCATCCACTCATCAAGAAAAAGGAGCAAATGCAAAGAACATTCACACAGGGACCAAAGACAAGGTGGGTTCTCAAATCACACATGGGAGATAAAGCAAAGGCTCCATCAGTTCCTACTACAATCGTAGGACCTATTTCACAAAGAAATATTATTATACAACAAGAAATTCAAGAGGATCCAAAGTATGCCAACCCAATGGACAACATGGTGGCATCCATAGATCAACACAATTAAAGAGGCCTTAATCTCAAGAACCTATGGAATTGGGTTTTTGGCCTTGAATAGGTACATCCAAGTTGCCACTAAAATACATGGCATAAATGTCAGAGTTGGGCAGCTAAGCCACTAAATGAGCGACATGTTAGTCCCAAAGCTTCAAGTTATATTTTATGTGATCTAAGAGTCTTAGCTATTTTAGGTATTGCTCAAGCGAGAAGAGTTGAGCATATTTACGTTGTGTCGCTCTTGCTAGTATAGGCAAGAATAAGGGTTGAAGTCTATGTATTTAAAGTCTGGTAGAGTGATAGAGGAGGAAGTCCAAAAGACACTCACACATTGAGCACAGGGAGGTATGAGTGGAGAAGCTTCTACATCAAAAACCCTTCTTGGAAACGTGGAAGCTATTGCGACGTCTTTTGATGTCACATGTGCTACATTTGTTCCTTGAAGCACCCATCTTCTTGATCTTTCACATTGTATGATTTTGTTAAATAAATTTCTCATATGCATATAGAGTGTCCCAAGATTGGAACTTGCATTAGTCACTCTTCCTTTGTTTCTCCCAAGCACACACCTTGCATAACTGGTACTTCAAGTCCAACTGCTCAACTCCAATAAGAATGTATACCAAAGTCGTTGTTTTCCCATCTGGTTTCTTCCCTTTGGTCATCAAGGTTTTAAACACTAATCTAGAAACACTCAACACTATCTTCTTGGATATATTCCTTCTACATAGAAAATAAGGAAATGGCTACCCAAATCATTCATCAAAGAAATAGAACAATAGTTGCAGGTCTCCACATGCTTTTCTAGAGCAACTCTTACATTCAAGGAGGACAACAAAGCTCCATCAAACAAATAAGGGCAAGATGAAGAATGGCATACAAAGCCAACAGACAAACAATGACAAATTTAGCAAGTGAGCTATCAACAACAAACATAAGGAGATCAACAATGCTAAAGTTTGTGAAGTATTGTAGGATACCAAGAGCAGGTCCATCATGAAGTCAACAAAAAAGGAAGGCACATTAAAAGACATCTTCATGGGCAAATGTGGCATCAAAGAGGAGAATGAGCAACAACATGCCAAGTTGCCTTGATAATTGAAGTCCAATACACGCATCAACTAGAACATAGGGGATATGAACCACTCAAGGAAGGGGGAGCATCATCAATGAAAAAGTACTTTCAAGAAAAAGACCAACCTTAAAGATACAACTGAAGAAAACCCTAACAACAAGATTGCTCATGATCGCGTCAAGGGATGACACAAGCTAGGAAGGGGGGAATGTTGGCTGATTGACTAAACAGGCATGCACCTAGCGGTGTTGGGATGCGGGCTTCTGTTGTATTTTGTGTGAACAATCTCTTCCACTTAGAAAAGTCATGTGTCAACAACCCATGTGAAGAACCTCTTACAACCCATGTGTAAAGACTTGTGTTTGTGCATAGGCAGCCACATCTTATCCTCATGTGTCGGAAGGCTGTCTCTTTGTATATGCCTATATAGAAACACATCATGTTTAATAAAAAGTAAGTCTATCATTTGCAACTATACTCTATTGTACTGTGTGCCCAATATCAAGACCCAAGCTAACTCTATTCTAATTATGCTTATTCCATGAATGGCACACTAACCTATCCACCATGACCTATCAAGTGGTATCAGAGCTTGCAATGTGATTAGTATCTCCTAATCACGCAAATTGATCCGCATCTATTAACCCCTTCTGTGCTAGATCTTGTGAGTCTCGTGTTGCTCACAAGATTAAATCAATTGCTTTATATTTGCATTTAAATTAGCACTACTCTACTTGCTAATTACACTATTTTTGGGCACGTTCTTGGTGTATGCCTCGAGCCACTACCCTTGATAGAGTGATTACAATAGATTATATGCTTAATTAGCATGCATCTTAGCTTAATCTGACTTTTTGCACTCATTAGCTGCTGCAATTGAGCCCTCATTGATTCAATTTTTGGTTAATTTATGCTAATTATGCTCCATTCTGCATTAATTTTGTGTGTATTTTGAAGTCATTTTATTGCCCGTTTAAATTCCCATTTCAATTTTACAAGTGTGTGTTTTGATTGTGCTTGAGATTTCAACTACACTTTCAACCTCTGGATTTGGAGGAGATTAGCCGCCCTTAATCATCTTCCTAATCTCAGGGTGTGTGTGCACACTTTTCTCGTGGGAGCCACTTTTTGCAAAAGGTTTTTTGTTTTCTTTTTCTTATGGGAGCTCTACCCATGTGCAACCTGTAAATAACTACTCGGTTGCAACTAGCCTCGCTATTCAAGTCTCATTGACCTTGTCATGGACCTCTTTCCCTCTCTACCCAATTGCTACCTGTAAAGTTTTCTGAAGCTGCCTGCATGTAACCCCCTGCTCATCAACAACCTATGAAGGTGCACCTGTTACCCCTGCAACTAATTTTTCTATTTGCCCTCAACTTCAATAGAAACTTTGCAACTTGTATCACAAGGCCCTCCCCTTGCCAAGTTCACCCTTCACTCTCGGCCTCCTTCACGCATCCTCACTTGCAACTCGTCAGCTCCATCTCCCCTCCATCTGCTTGATTTGACAACCGTCTAAATTTCCCATTTTGTGTATTGGCCGGCAAGTAGTGTTGCCTCTGTGCAATTGAATCAACCCAATTCATCACCATCATCATCTACCGGCATTTAACTCTACACAATCAAGTCCTCTGTACTGCCATGCGTCATCAATTTTTTGAGGCACCCGAAGAAGACTTAGTGCCTTCTTATAGTGCTGGTGAATCCTACTCGTGGTCGTGAATCCTGCGAGCTTCTCGTTTTGCTATTGATTTGTCGTGCTCGTGCAGAACCCACGTCACTCATTTTGTCTTAGTGTTGAAATAAATCTAAATCCCAAGAGCACCTTCACTCGTGGTGGTGAATCTTGCGAGCTTCTCGTTTGCTATTGATTTTTCGTGCTCGTGCAGAACCCACGTCACTCATTTTGTCTTAGTGTTGAAATAAATCTAAATCCCAAGAGCACCTTCTTTTTTCTAGAGATTGATTCACATGCATAATGCTATTTCAACTGTAAGAGCTCTCTTCCACTAGTTAGTCCAATGCTCTGGATATATTTTCAAGGGGCCTTGTCTTTTGTGTACCTTAAGGGTTCCTAAGTACCCCTTCACACACCACTTTTGGAAAGGAACCAAACCCAACTATGTATGTAAAACTCATGCACCACTTTGAGATTACAATTGATATGTATGTGTATACTTATGATTTTGCATGTGTACCTACTTGTGTCAGAGGACTAGACACTGCCGACATGAGACCGGTAAGATCTTCCATGTGCGTCATAGATATGTGCACCCATGACATATATGTTATGCCTACACAAGCATCAATCACCTGCGATACACTATGTGTGACTAGGCGACGGCTAGAAGCATCATTAAATGAACAACATAAATCATCAATGAGTACCACTATTGCAATGTATGTGTTTTACTACATTTCCCATGGAGATTACATCTTTGTCAGAATGGACCAACAACATGAATGAAGAAGATCAACATCAGCATGAAAATGATGAAGAAAACGTCGACACACGATGAAGCACATGGCATCAAGACGAAGGGATAGCATTTGGGGAACATTCTCCAACATATTTAAAACAATTTCAAAGTCCTTTTGCATAGCATGAAATAATTTGTGGTCTTTTTCCTATGTGGTTTTTCCCTCCATTGTACATATGTGTGCATTATGTCTTTCTTTGCATTTTCCCATTCTACATTGGATCAAAACATCAACAACAATAATATCAAGACATGGCAAGGACAATGACAACATTACAACAAGTTTTGTAGCACGTGGGGGAGAAAATCCTCCAACAAACAACATGCATTATTTCAATTGTACCTTACCCTCTATGTGTGTTAGGGGAGGCTTGTGTGTGTACCTACACCCTAATATTTTGTGTGCCAACACCCTTTGTGTCTAGGGGAGGCACATTTGTGTTCAAGGAAAGGCTTGTGTTTTGTGTGCCTCACCCTAGTGTGCTTTGAGGGGAGGATAATTTTGTGTGAGTGATATGCAACCATAACCTACATAGGGGAGCATTGTTGGGATGCGGGATTTTGTTGCATCTCTTGTGTGAACAATCTCTTCCACCTGGAAAAGTCATGTGTCAACAACCCATGTGAATAATCTCTTACAACTCATGTGTAAAGACTAGCCACTTGTGTTTGTGCATAGGCAGTCACATCTTATGCTCATGTGTCAAAAGGATGTCTTTTTGTATATGCCTATATAGAAACACATTATGTTGAATAAAAAGTAAGTCTATCATTTGCAACTAAACTCTATTGTATTGTGTGTCCAATATCAAGACCTAAGCTATCTCTATTCTAATTATGCTTATGCCATGAATGACACACTAACCTATCCACCCTGACCTATCAGGCGGGACACTGTTGACCGTTGGGTCAACAACACAACATAACTCAAGTTTCGTACCAAAGTCTTATCTTTTGTGAGTTATGAAATGCTGCGGATTATGGCTATAAACGTCATTTGTAATGAGTAGTTATTTTAGTTTCAGAAGCCGGGGTGCAATGGCACTTTCAGATTGTAAATACAAAACCATTTGACCCTTTCAACCCCATTTTTGGTTAAACCTAAGGTAGCCTTAGTATATAAGGTACCTAGGTCATTTTGTAAAAGGGGGGAGACTTTAATCATAATCAAAACTTTAGCGCTGCCGTCTACTGTGTGTGAGAGAGAAAGAGAGTGAGCGTGAGCTTTATCCTCTAGCTACGCCCGACTCGCTCAACACATTGGAGATCCGACTGCACCATTGTTGTAGGCTCGAGGAGAGCTACGTGACAACGCCAAGCATTCCACGCGAGATGAAGCGCACACGCCGATGCATTTACGAGCTATTTGTGGCAGTAAGTGTATCAAACGATGTCTGTTTTCTGCGTGCTAGTAGTCTATAGAATCGTGGCGACATAAGCAACACATAGGTAATCATAAATTTCAGTTTCGAGCACTTTCAAAATTATGCTCTGTCATCCTACGCATTTTTCGCAAATGGGTTTAGAGTGAGGGTTTTGAGTGTAGAAGCTGAGGGACATGTGTATCCTAGTGAGGGGATGGTTTTCCTTAAGTTTCGTACGAATCTGGCATGATTAGGTGAGTTACCTTCCGTATGTGTGTATGTGGCTAGGTGGTGTAGTTGAGAGCATTGAGGTTCTTGATTGTGGTTTAGTTGGCCTTCTAGAGTGTTGTATGTGTAGGATGTTCTCAGCTTGACAAGCTAAAGAGATTTCCTCCGTGTGCCTATCGTGTCATCTGTGTCCTCGATTGACATTATGTTGATCTAGGTAGTGTTTGCATGCACTTCATGGGTGTGTGAGTCGCTCCCGCAACATTGGCGCCGTTGCCGGGGACACAAGGACCTAAGTAGGTTTTCTACTAACACTCGTGTGATGGTTGCTTGATTTAGTTTTGGCTAAAGAAAGCGTTTTTCTTAAGTGGATCCGGAAGAGGATATTCCGTGATCAAGTGGATAGCCAGAAAGCGTGTGTCTTGCCGAGGGTCTGCGACTAGATAGGTTTAGTTAGGATCTGTGGATTAGAGTAGTTGTTGGTGGTCGAGTGATTTGTGAGGTGATAAAAGCGTTTACTAGTCCGTGTGTGGCAGTGAAGCGTTTTTCTACTCATAGATGCAAAACCCCATATGATTTGTAGGAGTAGCTTTAGGTAAGTGATCCGATTCTGATCTAGAGCTATTCAGCATTGAATTATTTGCTAAAGTGCTTGATTGCATTTGAAATCATAGAAAAGTGTGCTTTTGAGGGTAAAAATGCATTAAACAAGCTTTTGTGGATATTTTTGTATGACTGGCTGATGTTGTGCATATAAAAGAGCATTTGCAAGGGTTCTGTGAAGAAAACCCGCAATTCTGTAAACATGGACATCCTACGCGTAGGATGTCTCAAGGGGGTTTTGGAGACCAAATTTGAAAATTCTGACTGCACCAGTGTGTTCAGAAGGGGGGGTTTACCCTAAGTATACATTGAAACTAGAGTTTTGACCAACTCTTGACACCCAAAAGACCAAAGACGGAGTGTCAAAAACGCGAAAACAAGAAACTTAAGATTATGAGCACAATTTTGCATAAAAACAGGTAGGAATGCTTGAAAAGTAGTGCTTAAGACTTGGGGATGCCTGTGGATGAATTCTGCCAAAAATTTCATCAATAGACATCCTACGCGTAGGATGTCTAGAGAGTGATTTTGGAAGCAAAAATCAAATTTTGACATCATACCCATATTCTGCATGTTGTGTTGGACACACACACCAAAGCTCATGTCATTTGGACATATAGACTGAGAGTTAAGGGGATGTTACTCTTTCAGAGAAATATTTTTCCAAAAGTGATGATTCTGAGCAATTTTGACATCCAAAATTTGCTGTGATCACATATTCTTGTTACATGCATCAAGAAGCACCTTGGGTAGAAACAGAAGTCCATTCTGAGAAAAAGGAATCCTACGTGTAGGATGTCTACAGGGTGATCTGGTGGAAATTTTGAAATTCTGAGTTGACCAATGTGTTCAGAAGGTAGGTTTTACCCTCTTTTCACCTGGAAAGGGGAACTGGACCATATCTTGACAGGATAAGACCAAAAGACGAAAATTGCCAGACATCCTACCCAAATTGTGCCCAAGGCATAATTTTTTAGACCAAACCATAGGGTGACTTCATGTGCATGTTATACATGATGTTTTGAGTGTATGTGAGAGTTTTCAGCTCATTTGGGTGAGAAAATTGGATTTTAAGCAGACTTTAGCATTTTTGGACATACAAAAGGCAAGAATAGCTAGTTTTGGGGTCTTTTGACATTCAAATTAAAATCTAAGCATAGCATTGGGTTGCTGACATCAAGGGGAAGTTGTGGCTCAAGTTTGGGGCAATTCTAAGCTCTTAGACATCCTACGCGTAGGACATCTTCACCATGATTTAGCACTCCAAATCAACCTCTGAGCATACCACAGTGATCAGCATCTTAAGGAAAGTCTGTGGTTCAAGTTTGGGTTCATTCTGAGCAAAAAGACATCCTACGCGTAGGATGTCTACTGCATAATTCTAAAACCAAAATTCTATTGTGACCATACCATGCTGTCATATAGCCTTAGATAAGCCTCCTAGGCAAATTTGGTCCAATTTGGAGTTGATTTGACTTGGGAATTCATCAGAACAGACATCAGGCTTTTGGAACAGATTCTTGATCATTTGACCAACCTATAGGTGTCAGAATCAAAAAGTAAAAATAGCTGTGAGTTTAGCACATCAAGGGGAAGCTACAGTGCAAGTTTCAACTGAAACAGAGCAAAAAGACATCCTACGCGTAGGATGTCTCCAGGGTCATAAAGTGGTCAAAATTCTACTTTGGCCATAAAGGGAGGTTCTAAGTGTCTCAAGGATTCGAGAACTTTTTTCAAAAGTGAATTTGGACCTTGTTTGGCCTATTTACCAAGCAAAGACAAGAATTGTCAGACATCCTACTCTTGGAGTGCACTAGAAGCTCTTGCAACCTAAATCTTGACCTATTGGCATCCAAATTCAATTTTGAGTATACCACTGGGTTGCTGAGCACTAGGAGAATCTTGGGATCAAGTTTGGACAAAATTTGAGCAGTTAGACATCCTACGCGTAGGATGTCTCCAGCTTGATTTAGGACTCCAAACCAACTTATGAGCACACCACTGTGATCAGCACATCAAGGAGAAGCTGGGGTGAAAATTTCAAGTCATTCTGAGCAAAAAGACATCCTACGCGTAGGATGTCTCAAGTCCATCTTTAGGTCCAAATGAAATTCTGAGCATACCATTGTGTTGTTGGACTTAAGGGGAGTCTCTGGACCAAATTCTGTTAAATTCTGAGCATATAGACATCCTACGCGTAGGATGTCTCTAGGCCAGTTTTAGGGTCCAACTATACTTTTGACCATACAGGAGTGTTCACAGTGTCTCAGAGATCCCAAATCTTCTTTTAAGATTGAATTTGGACTCATTTTGACCATTCTAAACTGCATTTCACTGTTTTGGCCATAACTTTCACAAACGGTATCGGATCGAAAAAGTTTTTATATCAAAACGTAGCCTGAGAGCGTCTCTATAGATCTTAGAGCAAAACATGAACTAAATGTATGCCATCGAAAACCTTTTAGTTCAATTTTGAAAAAAAACGTCGTTTGAGGCCTCAAAATACATCCGCAAGTTAGGGGTGTCTGAAAGCGACAATTTGCTAGAATTGTGACGAAACGGTTGCAGTTTTGGACATAGTTTCGACTTTTCCCTAACCAAAGCACTTGAACATAATGTACTAAGTCTACTTGAACCAAGCAAAAGCTCTTAAGCCCAGAAATCATGTCTACCCTAGATTCAAACGCAGCTTACACAAGCTTGGAGATCCCGACGATAGAGGAATATCCTCCCACAATGGATCTTCCAAACTTGCAATTGATAAAGATCCATCTTGTTGAGAGAGTTTGGATGATTGGTCATGAGAGTGAAGGACTATATAGATACATTGACGACAATGAGGTCAATCTTTATAGGTGCTCAGATCCATACCTAGAAGAGATAACGGATTACAAGCTCTTATATGTCTACACATACGGAGTCGACTGTCAATGGAGATCTATAGTTTTCGACAAGTAAGGACGAGAATACAGAGTTGTAGAAAGCACAAATCCACAGACTGTACTAGAAAGAGGTGGATATTTGGTCAATGAAGGACCACAAATGCCTCCACCAAACATGAGAATTCCTATAGGAATTCCAAGAAGAGAGCCACCAAGATTCCCTTCAAGAGCGATAATGAGAGAAGGATTGGGAGAGTCTCTGGTTAGACTTGTAGACAATTGACGAGTTAGACCATCCCAAGTCCAGAAATGGGTAAACAGAAAATACTCCAGAGATAAAGATCCGAGAGATCACGTAACGGCTTTTAGAAGAGTGATTAGAGCAAAGAAAGTTTTAGATTTTGCGACACAGTTTGCGGGATTTGGATTGACTCTAGAAGATGATGCAGCTACATGGTTTGACTCGATGGAAAAATGGGATTTTGAGACCCTAGATGAGCTGTTTGAGGAGTTTATTGAAGAATTCTCGCCAAAAGGCATTGCTCACAACACGGTCTCGCAAATCCATAGATTCAAACAGAAAGAGAATGAATCAGTACGCAAAGCATCATTACGGCTCAAGAGATATGTTAAGCTCTGTCCGAGAGCAGAATTACCTACGCAAGCATGACTGATGCTGATCTTTATCCAGGGAATGAGACATGCGGGCCTTCAGAAGGATCTGCATATGATAAGGAGGATGACTCTAAACGAGTTGATCAAAGAAGCTCTTTATCTAGTGGATAACTGTGAGGCATACAAAGAAAAGGACTTAAGAGTCAAGGAGATGACACATCCTCTCAGCACAGTGTTTCACAGATAAGTGAGTCCATTGCCAAGCCAACAGCACCTATTGATCAAGAAAAGCTTATCGACGACTTGGTCAAGAGGTTGATTCCTCTTGTAAGGTCAAATTCGGGAGAGCCAAAGTGGTGTGAAATTGAGAGAAAATGGACGAACCATACGGGGGAAGAGTGTAATTATAGCATGGAAGATGCTAGGGAGAGGTATGTACAACCTGTTCCAGAAGCACCTACTCCACCTAGATACATTACGGGGAATGCGCCAAGACCAGTAGGAGTTTTAAGGCCACAGCTTATCTTAGGACAACAACCTCCACTTCCAGGTGCTAGAATGCAGGTAGACATGAGATACATGCCAATGATGGAAGCATCAAATAAACCAATGCCAATACCAGCTACAATGTGGTATAGCAGCCAAAGTGAGTACTACCCTTCGGAGCAACAAAATGTGAGAGAAACACATGGAGTGGTGAGGCCGGTACAACCTCCACCTCCTGGGTTTCCGTTGAAAGAAAAAAGGTATGAAATGGAAGAAAGGACATTGTGATTCATTGCAAATAGCAGCTTATCTAGGTCACAGCTTGCTTATAGCCAAGAGGAAATGCTAAAAGAATCTCCTCAACCAGAGACAGATTGTCACAAAAGTCGTGACAACTGGTCAAACAATGTCCTCATACGGAGATCACTGAAGTAAATGCCTATTGTCTTGAGTGTGGCATCACTCACTTGATCCCCGATTGCCCAAAAAACCCAAACCAAATCAGGAAAATCACGACAAATGTATTAGGGATTGTTCAGCTACCTAGTAGCTCAGAAAATGAAAATGTCGTACCAGTCCAAGTGGTTACGAGAGCACAAGCTCAAAAGAAAGCTGATGAGAATCCAGAGACAAAGAACATGAAAAGTGACATGAGTCCAAAGACAGATGATGGACCAAAGACAGACGCACCTAGTCAGAAAACCAAGAGCAAACGAAATAGTTGGAAAGCTAGAAAGACTAGGATGAAAGCACGCAGGGAACGAGAGAAAAAATCCCTAGCTGAGAAGCTTACCGAAGCTGAGGAGAAGATAAAACAACATAAGGAAAAGGAGGCACCTTCTCTTACACAGATGGTTAAACCTCTAGAAGAACCATCCACGGATGAGAAACCGAGAAGTGCTAGTTCAAGAGGATCTGTGATGGCAGAGAAGGTTAATGAGACATTAGATGCCCTCTTGAAAGCCTATGATGTGAGGCTCAAAAACAACCAAACCCAAGAAGACAGGTGGATGACATATCCCTATGCGGAACTAGAAAATCAAAGGTTTGAAATGTGCCAGAAAATGATTCAAACAGCCCAAGCTTTACTAGAACATTAGGAAAAGTTTGGACTAAAAATGGGCCTTGTAAGAATTGTTGATGTGGCATAGCTTTCAAAAAGTGGGGATCGGTAATTTTTTTGCAAATAAGATCCAAACTTGTCGGAGGTTGGATATTTAGAATCTACTCTTCAAATGCTATCTATTGATATATAGCATGCATGTATCGGACATTGCCTTCATGTAGATCTAGAAAAAGGTGATTTTAGATTACCGTAACGGTAACAAAACCTGGCTGATTGAAAAAAAATGGCATAACTTTCATAGAAGTCATCCAAACTTTTCGGACCTTGGCTCTTTAGAATCAATTTTTCAAGAACTTTCCAATGATAGGTCATATCATGGGGTTCTAAGAAATATTTAGAGGGGTCTACCGGGTTGCTTTCTTTTGTACAACTTTGATGATGTGGAACTCTTAAAAGGCCCAAAAATGAATTCAAAATTTTCCTAATGCCACCAGTTGCAAAACTTGAGGATGTGATCCGTGTCATGCCTACACAAGTAATCCCACCAAACCAGGAACTAAAAGAGCCAGATTCTAGTCATGAGCACATACCAAACCTCAAAGACCCAGTATTAGAACCAAGGATAGTACTGAATACCATGGATAACTCTTCCGAGGGATTTCACCAAGCTATACCTGAGGATTGTAAAGAGATAGATGGTCTTGACAAATTGTGGAAACAAGTCAGAGAGGCCAATGAAGTCGATGACCTAAGAAGACGAGTAGACAAGACTGGTGATGAACGAGGAGTGTTTCTATCACCAATAGAGGAATTTGAGACTGGTTCTCAAATGAATCTAGACGTGCGATCGTATTGGGGTGACAAAGGATCTGTACAATCTATGGATAGTCAACCCCATTCGCTAAGAACAGTACCGTCCTACATGGGAGATTACGAGACCAAGTCAGATGTGGTAGTAGTCCCATCACAGAGACTGTCTCCCAACAAGGCCATCGATTCAAAGGGGCTAGTAGATATTCTATCTACCCCAGTCACCTGTACAATAATGCTAGCCGAGTTGCTCAGAATAAGACCAAACATGTGGGCTAATGTGGGTAAATGTCTAGAGAAATTTGGTGTAAAAACCCCAATGACTCAAATCGAGGAAGGCATCAAAGAGCTTGAAGTGCCTCAACTAAATACTAGGCCAGTGCCATTAAACAAGGTAGGCGAGTATTACGAGGGAGAAGATGGAAACACCACCCTTCCTGTGGAATTCAATAATGTAAAAACCATGGCAATCCTTGACAGTGGAGCTGGTGTGGCCATTGCAACCAAAGAGGTTTGGAAAAAATGGGGAAAACCTGCCTTGATATCCACACGAATGACCTTGCAGCTTGCAGACGGACATAAGGAAAAGCCCCTAGGACAGCTAGAAAAAGTACTTGTTACTTCTTGTGGCATTAAATATGAACACACTTTTGCTGTTGTTGACTTTGGCAAGAAGAACAATTATGACATCATTCTGGGAAGACCATTCATGCGACAATTGAAAATAGTCCAAGATTGGGGTTATGACCATATATATACCTGAGACATATGGAAACCATAACAAAGATAAACTTGAGGGACCATAGCTATAGGGATGTGACGAGAACACCGGTTGAGGAGTTTGATTCCGCCACAGTAGCAGGATCAGAACTTCCAGCTTGGTTAGGTAAGCCTAAAGAATTGTGGATGTGTGGAGCTTCACAATGTGGTAGCTTGAAACGTGAGGAATGTATCCTAGAGTGGGTTATAAAGGATATGGACTATATCTGAGAACCATTTCCTGAAGAAGAGTTAGAGCCTTTTGGATGGGAACACATCTTGGCTACTCTGGACGTGTGCGCCGTGGAGGATGCTCCCACAACAAAGTTTTGTGATGAAAATGGCTATGATGTCGTTACTTATTTTGCAGTGAGTGTAATCTTGGAAAATGAAGAGATCCAGACATCAACAAGCTCTGGAAATAAGGAGCAAACAAAGAAATGTGGAGAATCAAAAGATGAAGAAGACGACGAGTTCTATGACTCTGTAGAACACTTCGAGCTTCAAGAAGATCAACGACCCGGGAATCAATGTCATCGCTGCACGAATAACGTGCATCAAAAGTGGATGCCAAAGTCCTCGGTGAAAACACAACCACCACAAGCATCCTCATACATGGCTCCTAATAAGGATGCAAAGACTCAGCTAGGAGGAATACGACCAGAGCAACGAGCTAACAATGCTCTAAACAATGGGCTAGAAAAGTCCTCCAAGAAACTACCACCTACGAGCAAACAGACAGTAACTTTCCACTACCAGCCAAAAAATTAAGGGAAAGTACAAGATGACAACCTTGCTGAGGATAGTAGCGATAGTGATGAATCTTACGACATCCCCTATCATCAACTCAGGCCATCACTATCACCAACCCCTTCAGCAACAACCATGACAGGTCAAAATAACAGGACAACAAGTCAAAGCCAAAAAAGCTCGACAAATCTGGATACCAAAGAGCTAGATCGGCCAAAAATAGATATGGATCAAGAAGACAAAGATCTCTAATGACAAATCACAAGATCCAACACCAAAACAAAAACAAGGAAAGCATAGATGAACGCGTAAGAATATCACAAAATTGCAAGCTTTCACAACTCAGGTTTGGGCTTCAAAGAAGTTGATTCAAGCACAAAAAAGTCAGGAATTCATTTGGATTCCAAAACAACCACAGTATCAACTTTCAAAGGCTAAATACCATCCCCAACCACGCGTACAAGGGCTGAAGCAAAGACCATTGTTGACTCACACAACAAAAAGGTGGATCCCAAAGAAGTCTCTTCAAACACAAACGAAGCATGGACAAGTATGGGTTCCCAAACGAGAGCCAGCAACAAAACAGCCAATAATCGCAAAGAAATGGGTCCCAAAGAAGAACAACAAAACTGTTGTCAGTGCATCGCCGCTTGTATTCTTACAATTCTTCCTACGATTACAGTACAATTAGAAGAGAGCAAGTCGCTTCAATCAAGCAACGATACAGGAGCTTCAAAGACCATTACATTGCTTAGAATAGGAAGCCTCACCAACAAATTCCAATAAGCAAATTGCTTATACCCACATCTTGCACAACATAAATCTTTTCCATGCATTGATTGTGTATGCAAAATAGGGCTACATTACAAGGCCTCCATAGGCACAACTTTTAATTGCCCAAGCACAACACATACCCTTTGCGATACCCTGTCGTCGTAAAGGATGACTCCAAATAGGAAGGGGGGAGGCATTCGGAATGCGGACCTAACATTATGACTATTAGAGGGAAATGTTTTTTGAGAGGCATTGAATTTTTGCGTTTTATTGTGATAATTTTTTGACGAAATTTAGAGTATATGCCCTCATAGTAGTGTTACAGAGGAGTATAGGGACAAAATCCATATATGAGCCCCTAGGGACATGTGTATAGTGTACATAGCATTTAGATTTCTATTTGAATGACTTTTCTTTTGTTAAGTTTTTTTAAAGATTTTCTTTGTTTATTATTAAGAAAAAAAATCCATAATCCACATGAAGAAAAGACTGACGAGAGGCTTGAGCACTACAAAGAGAAGAAGGTACAGGGAAAGGATGAAACTTCACGAAGTATGTCTCAGCAGCCACTACAACAGCCGAAGAACTTTTCACAAAGCAGTGTCAACAGGCAACCGACAAGTCATACAAGTCAGAGTCGAGTAGCTCAGCCACAAAATGAGTGAGATGTTAGTCCCAAAGCTTCAAGTAATATTCTCTGTGGTCTAAGCGTCTTAGCTATTCTAGGTACTGCTCAAGTTGGAAGAGTTGAGCATATTCACGTTGTGTCGCTCATGCTGGTATAGGTGAGCAAAAGAGTCAAAGTCTAAGTACTTAAGTCTGGTGAAGTGAAGGAGAAGGTCCAAAAGACACTCACGTACTGAGCACAATGAGATACGAGTGGAGAAACTTCTACATCGACAACCCTTCTTGGAAAGGTGGAAGCTATTGAGACATCTTTTGATGTCACATGTGCTACATTTATTCCTTGAAACACCCATCATCTCCTTCTTTCACATTGCATGCTTTTGTTGACAAATTTCTCATATGCATATAGAGTGTCCCATAATTGGCACTTGCATCAGGAACTCTTTCCGTGTTTCACCCAAGCACTCACCTTTCATGAACATGTACTTCACGTTCAACTACTCAACTCCAATAAGAGCGTATACCAAAGGCATTTTTTTTCCCACAGGGTTTTTTCCCTTTGGTCATCCACGTTTTAGACCCTAATCTAAAGACACCTATCACCATCCTCTTGTACATATTCCTTCTACATCAACAATAAGGAAATGCTACTCAAATCAATTGACAAATGAATTGGAGCACCAATTTCAGATCATAGCATACTTTTCCTCAATGGCGAGTCGAAGAATGGCCTACAATGACAAAGCTGCAGACAACACTAACAACATGATTGCACAGGAACAAAGAAGTCCCCAATGAAGAAGAGCAGACATAAAAGTAATCAGAGGATCTCAAAAGATGAATGGTTATGATGATAGATGTCCGCTCTAATGGATCATAGTTCTTGTTGTGGTTCAACAAAGTTACAAGCAATGCAACATATGAAGCCAAAACGACAGCAAAGACCACATCTCCATCGACAATCGGGTCATGTCCGGGACGACATGAACGCGGAAGGGGCGAGTGTTGACCGCTGGGTCAACAACACAACATAACTCAAGTTTCGTACCAAAGTCTTATCTTTTGCGAGTTATGAAATGCTGCGGATTATGGCTATGAACGTCATTTGTAATGAGTAGTTATTCTAGTTTCAGAAGCCGGGGTGCAATGGCACTTCCAGATTTTAAATACAAAACCATTTGACCCTTTCAACCCCATTTTTGGTTAAACCTAAGGTAGCCTTAGTATATAAGGTACCTAGGTCATTTTGTAAAAGGGGGGAGACTTTAATCATAATCAAAACTTTAGCGCTGCCGTCTACTGTGTGTGAGAGAGAAAGAGAGTGAGCGTGAGCTTTATCCTCTATCTACGCCCGACTCGCTCAACACATTGGAGATCCGACTGCACCATTGTTGTAGGCTCGAGGAGAGCTACGTGACAACGCCAAGCATTCCACGCCAGACGAAGCGCACACGCCGACACATCTACGAGCTATTTGTGGCCGTAAGTATATCAAACGATGTCTGTTTTCTGCGTGCTAGTAGTCTATAGAATCGTGGCGACATAAGCCACACATAGTTACTCATAAATTCCAGTTTCGAGCACTTTCAAAATTCTGCTCTGTCATCCTACGCATTTTCCGCAGACGGATTTAGAGTGAGGGTTTTGAGTGTAGAAGCTTAGGGACAGGTTTATCCTAGTGAGGGGATGGTGTTCCTTAAGTTTTGTACGAATCTGGCATGATTATGTGAGTTACCTTCTGTATGTGTGTATGTGGCTAGGTGGTGTAGTTGAGAGCAGTGAGGTTCTTGATTGTGGTTTAGTTGGCCTTCCAGAGTGTTGTATGTGTAGGATGGTCTCAACATGACAAGCTAAAGAGATTTCCTCCGTGTGCCTATCGTGTCATCTGTGTCCTCGATTGACATTATGTTGATCTAGGTAGTGTTTGCATGCACTTCATGGGTGTGTGAGTCGCTCCCGCAACAGACACTTAACCGAACACCACACTTATATTCTATTATTTTTTTGAGCTAGTATAGCTAAACTATGTGTAAATCCTGATTCCATAGTAGTAGTTTGATTTTTTGAGTTGTAATTATTTCATGATATGTGTAAATTCCCACGTGAGCTGGCAACTGGACATTTAGAAATCCCTAGGTATAAAAGTCAATAACCTTGATGTGAAAGGAGGCTTATCTTTTGAAGAAGAAAGTGTTCTGCTGTACGTACGCTCAAGCAACTTCTCAACTCCAATTTGTAATCAACATAACTAATGATTGGGTAATTTGCCTTCAATTTTGAAACTTGTATTGTGTTCCTCTTCCCATGCTCTTTCATTCAAGTGTAAGCATTGTTAGTTTTGTTGTGGTTTGTGACTACACGTTAGTGAGCTTAATCTTCAAATTTGAATGTCTAAATCACCATATTTTGACATTTTGACCATAGGAGAGTGTTCCTAAACCATAGGAGAGTGTTCCTAAACCATAGGGCAACCTTTGGATAGTGTTCCATATTTTGACATTTTGACCATAGGAGAGTGTTCCTAAACCATAGGGCAACCTTTGGATAGTTTTGTTGTAATTTATAAGACTTTGATAATGATGGATTGCAATTTTCATGTTGGATCAAAGCATGTATTGGTGGTACCAAAAAGTGGTGTCTTGGACAATCCTTTGGTAACACTTTAAAACCCCCGTTTTCATGTTTCAAGTTTAATATTTATGACCTTGTTATATATCAATGGATATCCATTTGAAAGTAGAATCTAAAACTAGACAATCCGACAAATTTTAAGTGCGTTCACGAAAACTTTACCAATCCCCACCTTTTATTAAAGGAACCACCAAAAAGTGCAAAAGGTGGTACCACCAATATATTCTTTCTCCTTGCCAGATTGCAACCAAACTTGATTGGATAGTTCCCTTAGACCTCTTAGACCTCCTCATAAAGTTTCATTGCATATTGACTTTGTTTGAGTGTCAAAATGGCATGATGACCTAGAGCGGTGAGGTAGGACATAGATAGATTTTTCGATCATTGAGTGGTGGTTTTCTTGTTGAGTTGTTGCGTTTGCTTGTTTGGTTCATTTCTTGAAGATTGACAACCTCAAAGAGTCTCCGTGCTCCATCCGAGTTGCTTCCCTGATTATTTACATTATGTTAGTGCCAGACAATTATGTTGCAGATGTCCGATCGCGACAACTCGCTAACATTAGTCTACATGGCTAGAAACCATATATCTAGGCGGAGATTTTTTTCACACCCATGAGTGCAACAAAGACTACACTCATCTAATGGACACTTTCAATAGCATCCTTTGTTTCACAAGAACATCTACAATGCCATATACATGTTATGTAATGATGATGAAGAAGAGATACCACATGAGAGAGAGAGAGAGAGAGAGAGAGATTTATTCTCTCCCTCTCTCCCCAAGTGTCTAAGTCAACCAAGTAGAAAATACACATATCACCATGGTGAGAAAATAATAGCTTGCTGTGAGAGAGAGAGAGAGAGAGAGAGAGAGAGAGAGAGAGAGAGAGAGAGAGAGAGAGAGAGAGACATACATATCATAAGTAACAAAATGCTTCATTGCAAGTAATCTTGGACAAAAAAAAAATCTTCAAAAAGGGACATCCTTTATTCATAGAAAGCATTACATTTTATATTACTTGTAGGGTAAAAAAGAGACACTTTATTTGTTGCGTTCGCAATCAATTTCTTGAAGGCTTGGGTTTTTTAGGAGTATTGTTCTCTATGGGCAAGAGAATATTCACCACGCATCCCATTTGCTGCTTTAATCTCCCCTCATCCTCCTCTGTGATGATCCCAATTTTCTTCCGAGAAGAGAAATTTCCCCTTTTCATGCAATTTTAGTAAAATGTGCATCTTGAATCTATGGGCATTCGATAAAGGCCATAAATTTTCTACTATTTCCATGCCCACCTTCTTGAACAATTGGGCTCTATATCTTGCTTCATCATTGTTGATGTCCTCTAGGGAATCCCAAGTAGACTTGATGGATATCTCAAGATCGTCAGACATTGTGGGGAGAGAGTACTGATCTACACCACCTATTGGGTGTAGACCTCAAAAAAATGTGAAGACAATGCCATTTTATAGCCCTTGAGAAGCTATTAGTTTTAACATGAATAGATGGATAATGCAACATGTCAACAATCTCATACGCTATGGCACAATGTAAAAATACATTACAAAACATCACTCTTATGTGAAAAGTCTCACATGGGACCCTTCAATGAACCTATCACATCTTCCCCCTGTGAGGCATTCCAATATAAGTTATTTTGCTGCATGTGTGGGTGTGACAAATAGCCCACAATGCTTCCTTGACCCTGCTTTTCTTTACCATAGGTCCTCTCTCTTCATTCCTTTCAGTAGGAGTGTTTCTCACCAGCAAAATTTATCTTCCTTGGCCGTCCATAGCCGACAATCCCTGGTGACTGAATTGTAGTCAATGAGTTGACTCATCCTCTACATTAATCACCTATGTTTACAACCTCTTCTCTCAAGGAGTTTTCTTGTCATTCGTAAGAGTTGAGGGTGCTCTATTACATTGGGTTCCCTCGGTGGATTCATCAACGAACCCTATGACATGAGATGGTCAATTGCTCACCCCTCAGCAAGCCATTTCAAGGACATGCACTTCCCTAAATGTTCCTTGCAAGTAAGAAATGGCTTAGTGCTTTGAAGAAGTGTATTTACTAAGTCAGTGGTGCATGCATTGTAGAACGATATCTGCCTCTTGAATCCTTATCTTTCTAGTCAGCTCTCATGTTTGCATTCAACAAGGTTTGTGCGTGGGGTGTTGGGACCATGGTGCGGCTTTGGTCCATGCAATTACCTGATTGCCACAATTGTTGCAGCAATCGAAACTCGCCTACAACAACTGCCTTCTTGGATTGTGCTTGTCTCCACTTCTTGCACATTTTTTTCTAGATTGATTACAAGGGTGCAACAATATATTTGATCATCTGTTGATGCATGCTTTGCTTCGAGTGAAAAAGGTAGGAATGATCTTGACCATCCGTCACATTGGCCTTATCGGCATTGAACGTAAGGCACAATGCATTTCAATTTTCTTGTACTTTGTTTGTCATGAAACCAAAAAAATGTACTAGTTCACATCCATGTTTGACCAATGTGTCATTGAAGATTTCCAAAAAAGTCATTGCAAACCCATGTTTGACGAACATGTCATTGAGGCATTTTGCATGTGGCTATAGTGAGCAAGTCTTCCATGCTATCCCACCCATGGATTAAAATTGGTTTCTTGCAAAAAAATGTTCTCTGTAACCTCTAGTATGCTAAAAAAACATATCTTGGATCATATACATGACACAAGATTGTCACCCAATCCGCAACCTATCTGGTGTAATGAAATCAAACCCAAACGTAGAATAGATCTCCCGTACCATTTTGCCTCATACGGTTCACTAAGTCAACGCCTGATAATGGTTCCACTATTGGACATTTTGAAAACAAAGCACTTCTCCTTTTCTTAACTTTTCTCTAGAAACTTGCTACTTTGAAAGGAGCCACAAGTGCAATTTCATTTCAAATTTAGAAGTGTGTTAATACAAAATGAAGTATTGCTAAAATAGATCATTGAAACCTAGTGGAAACATTCAAGAAAGGAAAATATAAACAAGATACATTTACGTAGAATAACTTAAAATCTTAAAAAACCAACACAATAGTAAATGCAATGGATTGGTTACCAGGTGTCTTGCACCAAGGGACCCATTTCCTCTGCCATAGCATATAGTTGTTTCTTCTACATTTTTTAGCCTACACCCTCCAATCGAAGAATACACATCAACACTATCTCTTTTGTCACACACCTGTAGACTTTATTGGATCTCACTTGATGGTCTACAAAAAGTATTTTTTTCACCATTTTTCTTCTTTTTATCTTTTCACTGAGTGATTTGGATGTGCCATCATGAACAATGTGAGAGTGCATGCCATGATAAATGAATAGCTTATTGCATGTTTCATTCGATGGTATCACATAACACACAAAACATTTACAAGTTCCAATGCACATAATGCAAAATTAGAATAGAGGTGACATAATACTTTGCCTTAATGTTGTGTTGCACACCTCGCCAGGTATTGATGCTATTAGCGGGTCGTTGTGTTGGACGTCTGTAGCATAGCTATCTGGCACTAACATAATAAGTCAATACTCAGGGAAGTGACTCGCATGGGGCACGAAAACTCTTTGAATTTGTCAATCTCAAGAAGTGAACCTAACAAGAAAACACACTAACCCAACAAGAAAACCACCACTCAATGATCGAAAAATCTACCTATATCCTTTCTCACCACTTAAGGTCATCACACCATTTTTGACACTCAAATAAAGTCAAAATGCAACAAAGATTTAGGAGAAGGTCCAAGAAACCTAGGGACACTATCTTACCAAGTCTGGTCATAATTTGACAAGGTACCAAAATCACGATCCATCATGATCAAGGTCTTGAAAACTGCAATAGAACTATGCAAAAAGGTCTTTATTGAGACAGTCATGATTCTGTAGGACATACATAAGTCTGCAAGGGCCAAGGTTTCCTAGTTTTAAACCTGTCAAATATTCTAGTTTAAACACACAAGTAGGTTTTCTGGTTTGCTTGTTGATCTATGAGATTTAACAAACCACAAGGTGGTGTGACACATGTGCAAATTATTTGATATTTGGATTGATTTTGTGTAAGCACAACAATCTTGCTTTTATCCATGACTTGGATGCATCATATATTTTCCTCTATCGTTTATCCATATATTTTCATCTATAGTTTATCGACAAAGTGATTTCGATTTCAAAACACAATTTGTTTTACTCTAAGATGGTGTTTACCATGATCTATTGTATCCTTTATGGACAAAAGTTTAGAACATTTATTGCATGGTTACAATGACTATGACTTACAAGATTGTAGCCAAGGGCTTATCATTTAGCCTCTAGTATCTAGCAATGATGCCCTACATCCACAGAGTATGATTCTACTTCTCATAATCAAACATGTGTTCCAATGGCTTTTCTTTTTATTATAGATTTTGGATTATTAGTTTAGTATTTGCATAATCCATTTAGGGTATGCTAGTTGATTTGACAAGTAAGGACACTACAACTGTGCAATTGAACTTTCCACTTATTTTCATAGCATTTATATGGCTACGAGCAAGTACGATGTGTGCTTCTAGGTTTGAGTTTTTCTCATCAGCATTTCTATTGTAATATTTTGCTTGTAACTTTATGAGATGTAGGGTGTTTCATGAGTGTAATGACTTGGGCCTAGTGCAAACTAAGGTCCATTCTCACTACATCAAGACACTACAAATGTGTTGTTTTAAGTTAGCCTTGATCATATGTAGGTTCGCTTTGTGGTTACACACATTGGAATGTTGTGCATCCATGTAGGTAGGAATTTTGTATGTACAGGGATGTAGGTTTAGATATTATGCAAATGTGATTAGACACAATGTAACATCATCAACTTGTAGTGTTAGCAAGCTTTGGGATCCCATTGTGTTCAGTTCAGACACTCCACACTAGGCTCTTCTTATTTCAAAAGAACAACATTAGTTTTGGGATTTACTCCACATGTGGAGAGTAAATGTACCCATGGACTTAAACACAAGGCACAAACTTTTTTTATGTATCACAGGCAAGTCCTAAGTTCCAATCATTTTCTTGCATAAGTTTGTAAGCATTCCATGTGTAGAACGAATTGCTTCACGAGTAGGAGCATTAAATTTTTCTCAATTAGAGCATCTCCTTTGAGGTAAAATCTTTTATTGGTCTGAGATCTAGGTAGAAATATTTTTTGGCCAAAGGAACAATTTTTTTAGAGGTTATTGTTGTAACTTTGATTGCGATCATATAGTTAGACTACCATGTTCAGTCTTTGCTACAAGCAAATAGTTTCACATATGAGTACAAGATGTCGCATTCGTCAAGCGGACCAATAGAACTAATACAGGTTTAGATTAAGAAAACATTGGTGCTCATTGAAAGAGTATTTTCATTTTTGTTTTTGAAGACAAATACTCTCTTTTAAGGGGGGAGTAATGTCAAGAGAAGGATAGTATGCCCTTGTGGATCGAATAGGGTCTTAGACAAGGTTGTCTAGTATGCTAAGCATAGGGGTATTCTAAAGATAGTCTCAAGGATCCTATAAAAGGAGTTTCTTGGGTGGAGAAAGGCACATCAGTAATCCCCTAACCACCACGTGAACATTTTACCAAACATAGCGTAAGCAAAGAAAATTGCAACGATTCTTGCATGTTTTATGACCAAAGTGTTGGTTAGAAAAATTGCTTGATGGGACTAGATTGAACACAACAATAGGTGAAGTTGGTAGGTCTCATACCATGCAATACCCATTTATTGCACCAAGGTAATAGAAAAATGGAAAATTTACCAAAACTACCCTTGAAATTTGTGAATATTTCTAAATTACTCCTCAGATTTTAAAATCACCCAAAATACCCCTTTACTAATTTTGGATAGATTTCATATTTTTTACGTGCTTATTCATTTTGACAATGGAGATGGAGATCTATCTTTTAGTGTCTTACGCAAAACATCTCACCAATGTGCTTGCAAATAGAGGCATTTGTGTCCACTAATAATGGTTCATTTCTTCTTACCTTCTAAAATCCTAGCTCTATCATCTTCTATTGATGAAGAAACCAATCTTCTTTTGAATGGTTGCCAGAAATGAAAAATCTTTGGAGATCTTCAAACTTGCAACAAGGGTAATTTGGGTATTTTGAAAACATTAAAGGGATTTTGGAATGGTAAAATATGAGACGTACTTCAGAAACTTTTTAAATTTGAGGGGCATTTTGGGGATTTTCCCCAAAAACATTTCTGAACCTCCTTCACAAATCTTCTAAGTAGCATATTAGAAGATACTAACTACTTCCATATATTTTTATATAGAATCTTCCCAAACTTGTTCCTACTTCCATATTAGAAGATATTGACTACTTCCATATTTTATTATACATAATCATCCCGGATTCATTCCTACTTCCATATTAGAAGATGTTGACTACTTCCATACTTTATTATACAAAATCTTCCCAGATTTGTTCCTCTCAGTGAGGATTGTGGTGACAAAAGACTGCTCTCCAACACCCAAGTCAATCAAAAAGGCTTCTGAGTGTAACACATTAAACAATACCTGTGAAGGTTTCCCTTTACTTAGACTCACTACTAGGAGTGGACACTATAGACTGCTTCTTGCTCAACCAAGATAAGCATGAGCTATTGAGCATGAAATAAAAGCCACTTATGGACACTTGTGTGTCATAGCAACTAGACCAATCCAAAAAGAATGTAAAATTGGTGGCAATGATTCCCTCTTGGGATTAAAAAACCCAAAATCCATGGTGCTATTCAAGTAGAAAAAATTGAACTTCCTTCCAAGGCACAGACTCTAGGTTACACATAAATTTTCTCACTTTAAATACTACATACTAAACATATGGCCTTGCAATTCATACATAAATTAGACAATCAACAACCTGATGATCTAGAGTGACATCAAAGTGATATCTACCATCATGAAGACTAAGATTCAAACTTGTCTCCATAGGAGTAGCAATAGGCTTGCAATCTTTAGAGTTGAATTTATGCACCATTGTCTCAATGTAATTCATCTGACACAAAGAAATACCTCCATAAAATTTCTTAAACTATATGCCCAAATAACTCAAACATCTCAAAAGAGGCATTCAAATCAGCCTTAAAATTAGCAATGTGTCCCTCATTCGGTCCACTGAGTAGCATGTCATCAATGATAAAATAAAGGCATCCTCCACTTGCTTGATATAAAAAGTGCTCTTAGTTGGAATAGTTTGAAAATCATGTGTAGACAATTAAGTATAGATATTTTTATACCAAGCATGTGGAGCTTTGTTTAAACCATATAAATTCTTCTCAAGGATGCACACCTTGTGTTCCTACCCTTAAAAAAAAAAACCAAAGGTCTATGATATATACACTTCCTCATGCAAATCACCATTCAAAAATGCAGTCTTTATGTCCAACTAATGTGCATTCCAAATGTTATGAGCTACCAATGCACGAATTTTATGATGAGTCATACAATAAATGCACCGAACCACAAACATTGCTATGGACAAGATACAATATGAATGTAGCCTACACATAACCATCTCCTTACTTAGAGTGCTACATTTTCCCCAGAATATAGGTTCCACATACATTTTTAAATGGTGTCTCAAGAGGGGGAAACAAAGCAACCATATTAGGTATCTGCAAGCATCCCACAATGTAGTAAAATGGAGAATTTTAAAGGAACAAAACATGCATGTCAAAGTTTTGCATCTAAACTAGCCGTTGAATCAAAAGCTATGCATGCTGAATCTTTCGCACAGTCTTGTAACATTTGTGATTATACAGTCCACAAAGAAAAGTGATAGATGTCACAATAGCATCACCAAAAGTTAGGTCATGCTCAATACATATGTCATCCACAAGCTTGACTACAACACCAAGTTTTGCAAGTGTTGATACAAGAAAAAGGTTCTCCATGATCCTAGGTACATACAAAGCACCCAAATGTTAGGTCGTGCCCAATACATTTGTAATCCATAAGCTTGACTAAAACACCAATTTCTGTAAGTGTTGATACAAGAAAAAGGTTCTCATTGATCCTAGGTCCATATGAAGCATCCAAATGTCTAAAAGAGCTACCATCTGTAGCATTAAGGGCAATCTTTCCACTTCATTTAACTAAATAAAAGGCATCTTTTAGCACTTGTGAGAGCATTTCCATTAGAAAAAGTCTCAAGAGAAGTAAAAAAAGACCTTTGAAATGTATATGGCCAGTTGCCACACTATCAAAGTACCATACACAATCCATAGGTTGTGTAATACATGAATCATGAACAAATGGGTCATATTGACATGCACGAAAGAGTGATAGATCTATGCTGGAAGAGCATCTATAATGGATGCATTTGCCTCTTTCGTTCAAGCCTTTAGCTTAGGGAATTTCTTGATGAGATGGTCATTTCCCCACATCAATGGTATTTCAACTTCTCCTATTCTTCACTGCCAGACTTCTCATACTTATTGATACTTAAAGAACCTATTTTGTAGGCCATCTTGTCATTCTTTTAACAATCATTGAGGCTTTTTCATATGGAGAAAGATATGTTTATTGTGTAGGATGGACATTGCTAATTGCACACATAGAATGAGTCAGCATACATGGAGCAATTGGACGAGAACACAAATCTACACGTGGAGCGCATCCTAGTGTAGTTTAATCAACAATATTTTGATAAAGAAGAGATGGAATAGACATTGCTGGTGCTTTCCATGATCACAAAGAAGTGCTATACCCCCTGGTCTCTCTTATAGTTTAAAACTCATGTACACTAGAGTGTTTATATTCCTTTGATCATCTCATCTAAAAAGTGACCCGATGCACGTCCCACACATTGTTACCCATAATACTTATATGATGCAAAAGCTCGATCTTGGGCATTCTGCCTATTCGAGAAGTTTGAAGCATAAAACAAGGCTAAAACTCATGAAAATCAATGCTATAAACAGATTAAGGTGGCTTAGACTACAAATTTCTTTGTTGTCAACTACTTTGGATGGTAAGCTTTACACCCTTGCTTTATGGGGTTGATCGATGTTGCATGTATTAATGCACAACTTTGGCTTTGTTTTTTTTGTAGGATGAGTTTGTTTCATTGTGTCATAAGATCAAGGACTTGCCCACGAGAGGCATAAAGGTATACAAAACTGCGGAGTGCTTATATGAGCAAGACTACCTTGATGCATTGAGACCGACAAAAGTTTTTGTGCACAAGGGGTTGGAGATTTCTGCCACTAAAAAACCAGAGAACTACCATTGTTTTTTTTATAAAATGAATCTCTTACGTGGGTTGGGATGAGAAGGGAAGCAAGATGAGTCCCGTCAAATTCTCCGAGGAGTAAGATTTATGGCTTCGTGCTTTTGTATGTTTTTTGCCAACATCTTTTGGAATGATTGTCATGCTTGCGTTGAATCAAAAATTGTGGATTGTTGATCTAATATTGACTTACAATGTGGCCTTGAAAGAGGCTATTAGTCCAATGGCAAAGCTGCACTTGCATGTGTATTGGCGGTAGCTAGAGACATAAGTCAATTGCACAATCAATTGAGTGAACTCATGCATGAAAATGGGTGACACAATTGGTTATTTCCATTTGCAATACCATTCTCAGCTTGGATTAGAGGTTGCATGACATTGTTGCATGTGATTGTGAGCAAACACTGTCAAGGCTTTGTAGGCCTATTATGACCAACACCCAAAACAAGGCGTTCACAAAATGAAAAGACCAGATGCCAGCTATGGAAGGTGCAAAAGAGTAGTCCCACTTTGTTTACATGATGGGATGGACCTTTGCAAGTGGTGGTGCCGGGCCATTTGGGTAGCATGTTGCTTTACATCACCCAAGAGTTACTAAGGTGAGCTTAGAGAGAGAGCGGCAAGGATATACCCAAATGTTCATGTGGTGGCATTGATGTTTCTTTCTAGTACCCAAGCATAACTAGGGTGAGCTTATAGAGAGAGAGAGAGAGAGAGAGAGAGAGAGAGAGAGAGAGAGAGAGAGAGAGAGAGAGAGAGAGTGATGAGGTTATACCCAAACGAGTGAATTGATGATCAGGGCATGTGGGTTGACACTGATAGATTGACCATGGAAAATTTATCATACCATGTATGTGTAGGGAAGGGTTTTTTTTCTAAAAGCCAAATAAACATATAAGTTAGGGGCAGCCCCCACTAATTTCCTCTTCTAAAATTACAAGTAGAAGGTGGCATATCTATCTCACTTGAGGCACAAGGGTAAAATGGAAATTTGGAAGAGATTGGGACGTATTGAAAGGACATGAACATATATTCTCTATATGAAACCTATATATGGCTATCTATCTATATATATATATATATATATATATATATATAGCCATATATAGGGTTTGATGAATACATTAGATGTCAATGTTGGCTAGCCCAATATTTGTTCCCATCTAATGCCAATTGAAAGTTAGTCTTTGGTATTACAAGACCTAGATCCTTCTCACATAAATATAAATTTTATTTGTACTCACACGCTATCACAAGGATTATCTACTGAGTATTTCTTGATTTTTTTTCTCTTATGGTGTTAGAGTTATTTTCTCTTATGGTGCTAGGGTTATCTGAAGCTTAAGAATAAGGAGAATCCCATTAAGGTATATCGACATAAATTAATGACAAAAAACACAAAACAAGTTTTACTACACAACGTGTTTAACCATAGTCTGTTTTCGAAGAACCATACAAAACCTTATATCTAAGATAGGAGTATAATTATCTATTTCACTATTGGTCTAATAAGCATGAGAAGAGGGGGTCATAATTATCATATACTAGTCATAAACAGGGGGGTTTTAAGACTCTCTACTTATCGGTGGCATGTTCTTTTCTATAAAGAGTGGGTCCCCCCAGGGGTTGATTGGCCTTGCTTCTTGGACTACCTTGAGAGAGGGCTCTTTGAGGCTGAGGTAGAGGCATATCATGGTAAAGAGTTTTTCATTTCATAAAATTAATGTTTAATGTAACGCTAATAATTGCTTGTATGCTTGTTTTGTAGTGCATCACAAGAAGGGTAGAAAAAAAGGGGCAACACTCTATATGATGCTTTCACATTTGCAAACTTCCTATCAAAAGGGGCCACGGAGAAGGTCGGATGTCATCTTTGGCATGCATTGATTGCAGCATGTGTGTGACAAGAGCAAGCTTTGGTTTGTTTTGATATGATGTAAAGAGACTGCTTCTCCCACGTGTGAAAGGGCATTTTGAAAGATGAGATGAATAAACGAATTCATGATGCTATTGTTGGTTAGGGGCTGATGGAAAAGGAGAAAAGGGTTCAGTTTACATGTATCCCAAATATGGTGCATTGTTCATGACTTGTGGTGCTACACATGAGGTTGCCATGGGTAAACAAAATCATGAGGAACTTAGCTTTTCTTTCATTTTCTTTTTTTCTTTGCCAAACTCACATTATGTGAGTGAATATATTAACATATCAAAAAGTGACAATTACAAAGTCCATGCACCTCCCGTGCCATGGAACCTAGCAGAACCCATACAACCACAAGAACCATCACCTACATCGGTTGATAAAGGGTGCCACCCTGTAA
This sequence comes from Adiantum capillus-veneris, assembly GCF_014529385.1. Taxonomy (NCBI): domain Eukaryota; kingdom Viridiplantae; phylum Streptophyta; class Polypodiopsida; order Polypodiales; family Pteridaceae; genus Adiantum; species Adiantum capillus-veneris. The sequence goes on along the minus strand of NC_140939.1, from coordinate 130,414,556 downwards.
CAATAGAATTACATTTCCAATAGCAATCCGGCCCTAGAGGTTGCCACCAATAAGGATGTCCTACCACTACATCCTCCTTGCCCTCCAAGCTAGATCCCAAGAAGCCTAATAACTGTCGAGAGGGCGGGGCCCTTAGTCCACATCACCAAAGAGGATCTTCATCCAACTCCATCCAATGCAGACTGAACATGATACGAGCCAAACTAAAGACCCTCCATCCCGTCGAGAAGCCACCGAATCAGATCCAAGCAGCCCGGTCCAGATCTGGGCAAGAGCCAGAACCCAACAGAACCACGGCAAGAACAAGAGCCATCATGAACTAACTCCCGACTCCCAGTCCAAAGACGGGCAAGAACCAGAGCCATCCTGAGCCACCAACCAATTGCAGGCAAACCGAAACGCAGAAAACCACGCCTTGACAAGGGCCACGCCCATCCGAAGAGAATCACGGACTTGACCAAAGCCCTGCCATCGAACAATGCCAAACCATAGAAGATCCAGAATCCAGAGCACCAAATCTAGAGACGCCAAGCCACCGAAGGCCATTCCAACCAACCCATGGCGAGTGGTTCGTCCTCTGCAAGAGGACCAGCTGCCGCCCAGATCAATAGCAAAAAAAAAAAGACCTTCACCACCTCAAGCCGCCATTGTAAGGCAGGAGCGTCGGGAGCTCCACCCCAGGAGCTCCCCTGCTCCCAGGCCACGCCATCCTCACCATGAGAGCCTCTGCGCCTCAGGCACGCGCAAAACTTTTCCATGGCTCTACGAAGAACCTCCAGCAAGCCCACCTATGGGCCCCCCAACCCCTGTGCAGCCGCTGCAGCTATCCTTCGCAACGCCAAAGCAAAGCCGAGCTAGTTCCTTCACGCGGACGCATCGCGAAGCAAAACCCTTTTTTCTTTCATTTTCTTAATAAGATAAGATTCACATAATGTACTCAAAGTTATTGCATTTTCCATCTTCTCTCAAAATGTTTTTGAATTTTAATTCTCTTCTTTTGTATTGTAGAGAAAGGAGTTTCTCAGTAAATTTTATTTTTGGTCTACTAAAATGATTTTCTCTCTTTAGAATTTATCATTTTAATGAAAGAAAATTTAAAAAATAATAAAAGAACTAATAAGTTTAAATGGATAGTAAAATGTATGTTAGGACTTGAGAGCTCCAAAATGTGAATGTATTTTATACAAAATTTGATAAGGATTCAATTAGGATTTTACGGGACGAAAATGAGATATTTCCTAAGCCAAGAGGGATCTCGAAAGGCTTTGAAAATCGATAGTATGGCTAACCAAAAGGTGAAAATTGGAGCCAATGTGTTATATGCAAACCTAAAGCTATGTGAAAAAAAGAGATGTGGTCCACAGGCCTCCCATCCCATGTAGGAGAGAAGGTAAAAGGAGTAGTTTGACTTAGTGTGAGTATTTTTAAAATAACTAAAAGATTAATGTGTCTTTGAAAAAATGGGGTACCTTATCCTACTAAAAACCCTCAAATGGACAACTTTCATGTTCATAGTTTTTTTATTTGAAGACTACAAATGGGAGATTTTTTTTGTTTTTCTATGGGTATGCACTAGAGAGAGCAAGGATACTTATATTTACTGACTCTTGAAGCTCCATGCAATTCTCAATCTTTCTTAAGGCCCATCACCCTCTCCCTCCCCGCCCCTCTCTCTCTCTCTCTCTCTCTCACACAAGAGTGTCTATGGCTAATTATACTACTTATGTTGATTAACAATGGAATAGGTTATTACTTCTTAATGCTTATGTACTTCTCTTTTTCAACGTGAGTTCTTACTTAATCTTTGCAAATCTTATCACTATACAACATCAACAAATTTCTATGGCATGGCCAACCAAGTTTACCTCGACATAACGTACAAGAGATGTTTTCCATAATGTTGCGCTATTAAAAACCCATATTGGAGCTTATTTTTGAAGCGCATACAAAGTTCCACATGTGCTCTAAATAGTTGGTGGGAGCATGCCTTCAAGAGGTTCTAAAGTTTCGAACTCCTGCAAATACTATGTGTGACGGGGCTGTAAGGGTGGGTTCAGACTAGAAGGGTGAAAGAAAAGCACCTTTTCACCACTTCGAGGCAGAACACGCGAGAGCTCACCTCTTTCGCTGCCCTAGTGTTCACATTATGCGGTAGCCATTTCAAGTCCCTTTGCTTACATGGAAATGCACCATAGGCTGGATAGGAAAGTTGTCAGGGTGGAAGTGGCGAGGGGGGAAGGAGGGGTCGGAAGAGAAATGGGGTAAGGTGGAAGATAAAAAAGCGTTCTCTTCCTTGACGTGGTTGCCCTGTCGATAGCTTCCACCGCCCTATGTGAACAAGGCAAGGAAAGAGAGATTTTCTCGTTGGCTCGTAGCAAAAGAAAAGCACTTTCATCGCCAATGTGAACCAGCCTAAGAGCCGCTTGAAGGTTTTTTTTTTGGGGCACTTCAAGTTCACAGTTGGAGCCTGGATAGTAGACTACGTCAAAAAGTTCGGACTTCGATCGGTGTGCACGAGCCGTGTGAGATGCGCGTGAGAGAGAGCTCAAAAAATGGGCGACGCGTGTCCGCGTCGGTGAGAGGGGGGAGAGAGAGAGTGTGTGTGCGTGCGTGTGTGGAGGGATGGCTGCAGACCTCGCGGTGGCTTTGATGATCACAGGCTTCGCCCTTTACCACAAGATGCTATGGGCAGCAGTGTGCGAGGTTAGCTCGCTCTCTCTCTCTCTCTCTCTCTCTCTCTCTCTCTCTCGTTTGGCGATGCTCTCTGTCTCTCTCTCTCTCTCAAGCTCTCGTTTGTCTATATGCAGGCCATTACTTGGGGCGTGCACCGACCCACCGAGGAAGTCATGCTGACAGGAGCCGCAGCCCTCACAGCAGCATGGCTATTGAGGTCCCGAGCCTGCGCAGGCTACACGCTTCTCATGCTGCTCCTCCCTTACACGCTCGCCTTCGAGTTTTGCTCGTGGGAGTTCCCAACTCACTTTTGGCCCTTGCGGGAACGCCCTCCTCCCTTCCGGCCCTCATTCCGTCCGTGGGAACGCAATCTTAGAGTCCACTGGCCTTGGTGGGCTCTCATGTTGGCCATTTTCCTTGTCCTTGCTCACCTCCCCTCATTAGTAAGACGACGAAGAAGGCAACGTCCCCATGCCCCTCCTCCGCAAGTTCCAAACGACCCTATTACATGGATATGCCCTGAGTGTCACCTTTGTAACGGCGTTTTCTTCACCGCTTGTGAGCAATGCCATACAATTCTGCCTCCTAATAATCAATAAATTTCACACTTATAGTCTCTTGCTCACTTTTAAAGCCGTAAAAGAACTAACTAGTATGCCATGATTACTTTATAGGAATGGTTCAACTCAAGTCAAATTCATGAATTTAATATGCTCCAATGAAAGGGCATACTTCTAATGCATCCATCCCAAAATAATCTGTCAAATTGAATGTGCCTTGCTCCAAATCCACAATGATCTGATATGGTCCAATGTACTATAATTTGAGCTTACCAAGATGTTGACCCAGCTTTGAGCTATATGCATAACCCAATCATCACTTTAAACACTTTAAACTTCACATGTCTATTCACCCAAGCTTGTGGACATTTTTGCATGACTTCCACTATGTAAGAGTTGATAACCCGATCCTTCTCCAACTTTAGTAACTGATTTCTTCTATGCTCAAAGGATTCTTCTCGACTCATTCGATGCTCTACTGCTATCCTTAGACTAGGAACAAGATACTCCATGGGCACTACTATCTCTAGACTCTACACTAGCCTGAAAGGAGCCATCCTTGTTGCAACTTTATAGGCTGTCCTAAAGGACCATAACACAGAAGCAAGCTTACCATCCCAATCTTCTTATTGTCAGACACAATCTTCTTTAGAATCTTCAACAACACCTTATTAGAACTTTTTGCCTATTCGTTTGCCTACGAATGATACGGTGTCGACTTCTTATGAATCATCATGTGTGTAGTATTCAAATATTCAATAATTGAATTTAGAAAATGTGTCCCCGATCAAAAACCAATTCAATTGAATAGCCAAATCTCGTCATATTTCGTTACAGAAATCTTGCTACATTAGTTGCCTTATTATCTTTCAATGCTTTTGCCTCCACCCATTTTGTAGCATAATATGTAGCACCAATATGTATCTCCCAGTACTCACGGCCTTATGCTTAATGGGTGGACAAAGTCGAGCCCCCATTTTTGAAATGGCTCCAAAAAAATAACCGGATGATCTGACATCCGATCGGTGGGTCCTGTTTGACTTGTTTTTTGACACTGCAAACATCCTTTAACATACATATGTGCATCTTTGGCCACCATAGACCATCCTACATTATCTTTTTACGTGTTATTTCTCATGAGAAAGCTCCTCCCGAGCTTTCATAATGGACCTCCCTTAGCATCGCATTTTGCTCCTCATTATACAGTGCACCAAAAATCACCAAAAATGGTCGAGTCCTTAAAACAAACTTCCTCCTTTGGTCCACTATCAACCCCTTTGGAATTACCCAACCTACTAAAAAAAAAGCCAAAAACTGATCATACCATCCCTCATTTTTCACTTGGGCACTTTGATCATGAACATTGAATATGTGAGCATCAAGTAACTCATCGAAAATTCCTTCAGGTGGCTCACCATGCTCGATCCTGCTTAAAAATTCTGCCACAACATGCAACCTTCATGGTGTATGGACAATAAGAAAATCAAACTCTTTCAATAATAACATCTATCTTGCCAATCTTCCAGCTAGTTGAGGTTTTTTGATAAGATACAAAAATGCCTGATGATCCACATAAAAATTACTCTATTGCTCAAAAGGTAATGATGGACAACATAAACCATTCCCAAGGCTTCTCGTTCAATCACTAAGTAATTCTTCTTTGCTGATGAAAGTAGCTTACTTGCATAATAAATGGGTCTGAACCATATTTCCCTTACTTCTTGCAGTAAAAATGCTCCTACTGCAACATCCAAAGCATCAACAAAAACATGAAAAGGAAATTCCCAGTTTGGGAGCTGCAATATAGGGGATGCCACCAACATTTTTTTTTAGCACCTTGAATGATTTATCCTGTGCAGGTACCCAAACAAAATTGACATCCTTCTTTTGTGAGATGTGACAATGGTGTCATAACATCCACTAGGTACCGTAAATTTTGGCTATGCCATTTAATCTGCCCATTAAACCTCTGCAACTCTTTCAAATTCTTTGGTATGAGACCCTTCTAAATTATTCCAATCTTATCAGCATCAATAGAAATACTCTCTGTTGGAATCACATTTCCCAACAACTTTCCTCTTCTCACTGCAATAGCACACTTAAGGGGATTTAAAGACATCCAAAACATCCAACAACGGATAAAACATTTCCTTAAATGCTCCAAATGTTCCAACTTCCTGCCATATACACATAATTCATCCATGTACACCTTCATGAAATCTATCAAGTATGGTTTGAAAGTCTTATTTGCTGCCTTTGCATACTCTTGAGCTCCATTTTTCAATCCAAAGCTCATTACCGCATAGGCAAAAGCTCCCCATTCTATAATGAATGCCGTTTTTGGAATATCCACCTTTGCCATTGAAGTAGGATTATACCCAAAAAAACACATCTAAAAAGTCATACATCTCTTTGCCTACAACCTCATCTGAGAGAGTATCAATAAAGGGTGATGGAAATGGATTTGATATTGTGGCAACATTTAATTTTTTATAATCCACACATATCCTTAGCTTTCTTGACTTTTGGGCACCACCACAATGGGTGATAACCATTCTGCTGACTGCATTGGTTTTATAAATCCTACATTTAACAAATTATCTAATTACTCCTTAACTTGCTTTGTATAGTTAGGATTCATTTCGTACCTCTACAGAATCTTTGGGACAACAACCTTCTTTAGATTACTAATATTGACATATTTTTGGATCCATCTCTAGCATATCAGAATACTCCCAAAAAAAACATCTCTAAACTCCACCAATAATGCCCGCAACTGCTTCTTAAAGTCTTCATCAATGTGAACACTTACCTTGACAATATTTGGCACTTCCTTAGGTTGCCAAATTCAAGTCCTAAAGATCATCCTCTTGAACTCGAGCAATCTGCTCCATAGTGTGCTCATACACCACTTTTTCCTTTTTTGACTGCCTCTTTCGGATCGGCTTTTGATTCTTGAATATTCAACTCTTGGCCTATCAGCTCCTCCTTTGTGACCTGCTAAACATCCTCCCCATCCAACTTCTTTACATTCTCACTCTAACAAAAATTCATTTCCGTTTTTCTCATCATCCAATAACTATCTATAATTTTTGCAACATCAATTTCAAATATAGGAATGATACTTGGGTTTGACTGAAGAAAAAGATCCTCTTCATCATCTATAATATCCATTGCCAATTGGATGGGATGCGCGTATAATGGTTTAATGGTTTTATCCACTTTGATTTCATTCTTTATGCTACACTTGACTGACTTTTTCCCCTTCTTGAAAGTCACCAACTTAGTTTCTCAATCCTGCTTAAGCTTTGCGACTCGGTGGCAAAGGTTGCCCTAGTAACATGGAATAAGCCTTCCCTCTATCCATCATTCTTAAGAAAACAAGTTTAACCTTGAAGGTCAAACCCAAAATTATAATCTCCTGCCCTCTCAACAACCCGATTGATTGAATCCTCTGTTGGTCCGCCATATTTACCTGGAATGGGGTTTGATCTAACAGAACATCCTTCATTTTTCTTGTATTCCGATTTTGGGAGGATATTAACCCCCAACCTCCATCCAAAAGCACATTCTCAAATATTAACCCCCAAACCTCCATCCAAAAGAACATTCTCAAATCTCTTATTCTAGTATTCCACTTGAAGAGTAGGCACCCAAAAATCAACATCCTCTGCTTCCAATCCATAAGACTGAATATCTACCTTCTCTCACTGAAATATGCCCATCTTCCTCATCATCCTTTTCTTAAACATTGGAGCTATATCCAATAGCTTCCTAATTGTGATGTGAAATGGGGCATTTAACAACTCTTAAAAGAAATCATCCATATCCTGCTTATCTTTTGCAAAATCATGCTCCTCCTTTTTCTAAACTTTGTGCAACTTCATTGTAACCTCCTTCTAAACCTCCTTCTGATCTTCCCAATTCAATGGTGGCTTGAGATGCTCCGTAGATCTTGTTCCTGTCATAACTTACCCTTCAACACTTCTGTTATACAATTAGAATACTTGAAGGATAGCTAAATTTTCTCTCTGCCACTTTTCTCCTCATGGATTATCTCTGTAACCACCAAATTTGCTTGTGGTACCGAAAGATCTCCCTGCCTAGTTGGAGGATTAAAATTAGGAGGCCCCCTCAGTGGTGGGACTTGATTCAACCATGGTGGTAAACCCCCTCTTCCTCTACCCTATTGATACTACGGTGGCATGTTATCACATCTTGGTGGATATACCCAAAAATTTCCCATGTTGGTCTCCAATTCCACCTTTGATCCTGTGGAAACCAATTTTGGTCCATTCTCTCTTGTACTTCTGTGTCCACCCAATTTGCCGGAGGGTCTCTTAGTTGAAAACACTACAGTACATTCTCTCTGAGCTTTTGGATTATACCAACAGTTTGCTTTTGCATGTCCTGGCTTATCCCAAATCTCACAAAACATCTTGGTATCCTTACTAACTTGAGTCCCCAAATTCTTCAATTGTTGAACCAAAGAACTACGCTCCCCTAATTGTTATTGCCTCTCCCTGCTACTAGCTCTCCATTAAAAAAATTCAATAGTTCATGCGATTCCCTTCGTATTTCCCCACCCCCTTTCCTCCCTCCTTTCCTACCTGCCTACGGGTGTGCCTCGCCCCTGCACCTCGCCTGCCTCTGATAGCCCCTCCCCTCCCTCAACGGCCCCCGAGCAGATGCACTTCACACGCTGCTATATCCTGTGGGGCCTTGCCTCTACAACACTGTTTGGAAGCCGAGCCACCTCTTTCTCTAGATCTTCCTTTCCACCCTCACCTCGCCCTTTTACCTCCATGGCACGTGTGCGCGCACACACACACACACACACACACACACACACACACACACACACACACACACACACACACACACACACACACACACACACACACACACACACACACACACACACACACACACACACACACACACACACACAGAGTCAATCCATGCATCCTACACCTCGCAGCAGCTCTGCACCTCTCAGTGGCTTTGTTCCTCCCTCACATACCACCTTTGTGAAGCCTTTTTGAGAAAAGGCTTTGCACCTCTCTCACATGCAACACATTCTTCATTCTGGTATGCAGCTAGGAAGGTCTCCGACCATGCACCATGGGGACTATGAGGATGCATGCAAGGAAATCTAATGTCAAAGCTTCATTAGACAAGGGGAAGAAGCCTAGGACCATGGATGCAAAGTCCCCCCTCACAAGTACAAAATCTCCTCGGAGCATCAACACCCCAAACACGAGATCTAGCAAGGGGGACTTCTCTATGGAGAGATCAACTAAGTCTAGAGTGTTTTTTGGCAAGGATAAGACTCAATCATCTACAAAGTCCGGAGGTTGGTGTTCTTCCTTTGCATGTGTACACTATTGTTTTGTGTCATTGGTTTTGTTTTTCTTTCATGAAAGGTAGCTATTGTCATTTGAGGTTTTGAGCCCAATATTTTTTCTTGTTAAATTGCATGCATGCAAGTGTGTGTATGGTATCTTGAGAACTCTGCATTTTTAGTTTGGAACTCAATGCATGCAAGTATATGCGTTATGAGCCAAACACAAATTTAAAGCTCTGTAGGGCAGTGAAGGCTAACATATAAACTGAGGCACTTTACAGTACCAAATTTGGTACTTTACAATTTTGGTACTGTACAATTTTAAATTTTGCATTGGCAAGGTCAACCATGAGCTAAAGAACAGTTCAAAATCTTTGTGTTGAATTTTGCATTACTACCAAAACGTGTTTCCACATTGCAGGCAAAAACAAAATGGAGGAATACCCTCTTCTGACCAAGTTTTGCTATACAACCGAAGCATAAGGAGAAACTTGGACTCAATTTTGGGCCCTGTAAGAAACGCCAACTCAGCATAGAGAGAGGTAATTATGAAAAATACAAAAGTCTTTTTTTGAAATCTATTTCTCATAGTACATACGTATAAGTTTGCTCAATCACTTAAATGCATGCTCGTACAAAATGCTTTTTGAGAGCCCAACTTAAGTGTACACAAAAATCCATGTCTGTGAATCTTAATGAGTGATGTGATGTGCGATGAGAGAAAACACATCAGAGTTGTTTTCAAACTACAAAAATAATGCCACGGATGCATCCTAAACGTCTAAAGACCTTAAGATAGCTCTGTAAAACGCTGAAATCTGACGTCTCTAGCTCAAGATATAGCATTTTTAAGCATAGGGCCTCATGAGGTCAATACCAAGCGAATAGAGACCCTTGAGGGGTCTCTAGGGCCTCTATTCGCTTGGTACTCACCTCATGAGGCCCTATGCTTAAAAATGCTATATCTTGAGCTAGAGACGTCAGATTTCAGCGTTTTAAAGAGCTATCCTAAGGTTTTTGGACGTTCCGGATGCATCTGTGGACTTAAAAAATGCAATATATTAATCCTAGGGCCTCATGACGTCAGAACCAAGCGAATAGAGGTCCCAGAGACCCCTCAAGGGCCTCTATTCGCTTGGTTCTGACTCCTTCATAGTCTTAAATAGTACCTATCAATCACTATCAAGTACGATCTGTTCAAATTTAAATTGCCAGTACTTCATAAAAAGGTGATTGATACTTATGCAAGATGCACAAGTACAAGTAATTCACTTTATAAGATAGCAACAGTGGGTCATAAAAAGGCGTTCGACGCTTGTGCAAGATGTCATTATGAAGCGCCTTACTTTCTGATGATAGTGACAATTTCACCCAAATGGTTTTCATGGACATTTTCAAAATGAGAAAAAAGGTTTTTTCAACGTAACGTTAACCTTCTTCCTATTGGCTAAGGAGCATTCTCTCACTAGAGCTAAAAGGCCCGAAAATGAGTCCATTTCTTTTCTAATGAGTTGCATAAGGAGTATGGTCTGATCATGGAGGGTGTGCTTCCAAAGGATCTTACAAAAGAAGACCTCCTTGATGACCAATATTGGATGATTGTTTTCAAGCAATGCTTCAAGAAGAATGCAAAGATTTACTTGAATCATGTGCAACCAAGACTGGTTAAAGATTGCAGGTTCCTGTTCCATAAGGTATACCAAGCCCCTCCATCTTGTGGGGAGATCATTGCAAAGTTTTCACGTTACTTTGCTTTTGAGAATTGCTATGACACAACAAAGGACCCTGCGAGCCATAAGGTTGCATGGGTGAGGTTTGGAGAGAGTGTACTCACTATGTGTGCCAGCCGCCCGGGAGGGTTGGAGCGGAAGGTCGAAACATGGCGAAGGGAAAAAGGTTGATTTGGGAGCCAATTGACACATGCTTCACCAAATTGGAAATAGTAAGGACATGAACAAGCTTGAGAAGGAAGTTGATCTACAACAAGTACTTCTTGACATCCATGCCTTGAGAAAGTGGTTTTGGTATTTTTGACAGCTTTCTATATTTGCTAATATCTTGGTAGTTCTAATACATTTGGTGGTTTATGGCAGTTTCTGGTACTTCAATTAATTTTTTCAGTATTGGTGGATTCTGACAAGTCTGACAGTTTTGAAATCCTTTGATAGTTTGTCATATTTGTGAAAGATCTTGGTATTTCTTGGTATCAGTAAACCTTACTTTGGTAGTTTTGTTAGTGTATGGTCCTCTTGCTTTTGTATGGTAGTTGCATGTTTTAGGTAGATTGGTAGCTTCAGGTAGATTTTTTGAATTTTTTCTATGCTATTTTGGTAGTTTTTGTTCATACTGGTATCTTTTGGGTCTTTCTGGCTCTACTTTCTTGTTTTGGTATCTTCTATCATGTTGTTATTAGACGTTTGATGGTCTAGTAATAAAGTTGTTTTGGTACTTTTAAATGTGATGCTAGTACCACTAAACCCTTACTGTCTCCTTTTGGTAGTTTTTGGTTATGCTTTGGTGGTTTATGACGTGGATCTAACATGGTTGTTTTGGTTATGTTTGAATAGTTTATTTTTGTCTTGGGTTTATTTATAATGCTTTTGGTACTAACTGGAAGCTTGGTACTAATTGGTAGCTCATGGTTCTAAATTGGTTCAATTTTTAGTAGTTTATGTTTGTCTTCTGTCATTGATGACTTAGTAGTTTTGGTAGTTTCTGGTACTATTTGGTAGATTCCTTGAGGATTCTAACTGGAAGCTTTTGGTAGTATTCTGTTTCCCCCTTTGGTGGTTTATGGTTTCTTTCTGTCATAAAATCTAATATCTAACCAACCCAAATGATTTTCTCATATTAAATTGATCACTTAATGTGGGAGAATAAACGGGAACAAGTGTTAAGATATAGATATGTGCTTATAGATCTATCTCAACACGGGGCCAATGGTAAAGGGGCCCAAAAGGGAGATGGTCTATCAAAGAGCAAGGCTAACCAATGGAGCATAAGACCTTAGGGTTAGCTTCATTGAAGACCTCCAATAAATGTGTGTAAAAGTCATTTGACCTTAGGTAAGCTAGGGCTGAGCTTGAGGTGGGAACCCGGCCCAAGCTCGAGGTGCTTGTCCTGCTTGAGGTGCTTGTCATGCTTGAGGTGCTTGATTAAGATGCTTGAGGTGCTTGACTGGCTCCATGCTTGAGGTGCTTGACTTGCTGCATGATTAAGGTACTTGAGGTGCCTTGAGAAGCTTGCCTTAGATGCTTGTGGGAACACCCCCTAGTTCAAGTGCTTTGTCATGCTTGGTGAGTAAGGTGCTTGATCACATAAAGTCAAAAGCATTCCTACAAGAGGGGGGGCGAGCCCTTTTCCTAGGGGCTAGAGAGAGAACACCCACTCACACACACACAAGGGAAGCCCCAACTTGAAGAGGCAGCAAGGACACATGTCAGGCCCCTACCCATGTTACCTTCATGTGTTGCTTGAAGCCTATTGGCTAAGCTTCAAAGGGGTCCAATGATAAATTACTTGAATTATCTAATTGATTTTGCATTTATCAAGTCCTCTCTCTCAAAGGGGAAAGGGGGACACTTGTCCCAAGGCTACCCATGTTGCTTGTAATGGCTCTTGCTTGTGATTGGCTAGGCCTGGGAGGGTCCAATGAGCTTCAAGCATGAGCTACAAGGGGGGGTCGACCCAAGCTATCTAGGGGATTGCTTGAGGGGTATACTCACTCACACACACTCACAAGCACTCTCATTGTGTGCTATGCAAAGTGCAAGAGCTCCCTCTCCAAGCAAGTAGAGGTTGAGAGCCTACACCAACACTCTTGGCTATGGAGTGCAAATCCAACCAAGAGCCATGCTTCAATGCTTGAGCTTGTCATCTCCTTCTTCTTCATTACTATGCTATTATGTATGCTAGCAACAAGAGTATGATAAGTGAGGAACTAGTTCTTTCTCCTATGAAATGTTTCTTCTTCCTCTTCCCTACCCTCATTCCCTGCTAGCTCTCTCCACCTTCGAAGGTGTTTGAGGTCTTGGGACTGAGGCTTGGGACAATTAAAGCTTTCTTCAAGTTCATGTTATGCTATGATTGTGATGCATGAAGCTTTCCATCTTCATTGCATCACCTAGGTCACAAGGAACACAAAGAATGTATTGTAACAAGTCTCTCTTAATGGGAGAAATCATAATACAAATGCCTATTGGAGGGGGGACCGGCTCCACATAAATCCGGTCCTCAACTGTTGTCATGTTCTCTAAATTCTCTCTCTTGCAAAAGTATTGTTCATGCCAAGTTAACTAATTGCTATGATTATGTTGCTATCTACAATTATGTCTACCCGCTATGCTCACAAAGTTATTTCTCGAAAGTATTCTCATTAATTTCCGCTATTCTCAAGTTGAATAGGCTAATTCCATTACATTGGTATCAGAGCATTTGGTTTCTCTTTTCTTGCTTAAGAAGAGAGGTCCTTAAGTAGCCTATAAATGGTTGATGTTGTTAATTATAATAGGGTGAGTGGAACTGGGATCTAATATCGGTTTTGTTAAGCCCACTATGTGGGGGATGGTGCACACCTCGGGAGCTTTGGACTTAATAATGGAGTCTTTTTAGATTTGCCTACGGCTTTACCATTATTGAGCCACAAGAAGTCCGAAAGGAGCTAGCCCTTGGCAACTCTGCTATGTTAGACCTACTCCTCTACGCTCTATAATTAACCACTTTGAGCCGTGGGTGTAGATACTTAAGAGCCAATTTTCAAAGGCTAAGAGGAGTGGCAACTAAGGTTTTGAATTGCCAAAGCATACACTAAGTACATACACAAAATTTTGTTAACATGGCTGACAATAATCAAGAGAGTAGAATGAACATTGATAGCTTTGATTTTGCACATGAAGGTGCTTATGATGATCCTCCCATGTTTGTGAATTATCTTGTGACTAGGTTGCAACAAGCTATGGGCAACCCTACCTTGCAAGCCGAAGTTACTCAACAACTTCGTGCCTATGGAATTTCCCTTCCTCTCCAAGAGGAGAGAGAGCTTAGGAGGCCTCTTGAAGAGACCCCCAAAAGAAGACTCTCTCCCATTCGAGAGGAGGAATCCAAAGAGAAAGAAAGTAATGAAAGTCTAAGTTCTTCTGAAGATGTGGCTCCACCAAGAAGGCAGTCTAGACGATCGCCTACTCCTCCCAAGAGGAAAAGAGCAACCCATAGTCCTTCTCCTCATCACTCTGAAAGGCAAGAGAGGAAACAAAGGAAGAAAAGGGCTAGGAAGAGGTCACCCTCTTCTCCTTCTTCTTCACCTTCCTCCTCTTCCGATGAAAGTTATGGCTATTCTCCTAGAGAATACAAGAGGGGAGGACATCACAAATCATATCCTGCATGGTGAAGGTCACAAAAGCTAAAGAAGTTCAAGGAGGGAGGAAAGAGTATCTCTTTTGTCACCTACGATGGCACCTTTGGTGCTACCGACAAAGTCTTGGCCTTCATCCAGCAATTTGACGCGGCCTTTGGGGACGAGGGCTTCACAGAGTCCTCCAAGCTACGTCATGTAGCTATGCACTTCCAAAAATCAGCTCGTCAATGGTGGGCTAGCCTTCGTGGCAATGGAGAAGCCCGAAAGACATGGAAAACTCTACGAGTTTCCATCATGAAGAAATTTCTGCCAAGCGATACTAAAGATAAAGTTCTTACAGAATGGCGTGGCTTGAAGCTTCTCTCTCATGAGTCTATCAACAAGTATGTAGACAAGTTTTGGGATTTACATCTCAAAGCTACAGTCTTTTAAAAGATAGACTTTGCCGAGCAAAGAGAGCAATTCTGTGCGGGATTACCTAAAGAGATGGCCGAATACATCAACTCTCAACGGCCCGGTACTATTACCGAAGTAATCCACCACACCATGGTTGCTTCACGCATCAATTTCCATCAAGGGGCTAGACGTAATGTCAAGCCCATGGAAAACAAAGATAAAAATGATGCAAAGGGGAAATCCAATGCTCAAAATAATTCCCAAGGCACTTCCAACAACAACAACAACAACAACAACAATCGGTCCAAGGAGAAGGGAGTTTACAAAGGTAAAAACAAACTCTCTCCTGAAGAGCTTGAAGCTTTTCGCAAGGACCATAAGTGTTTCAAGTGTGGAGAGCAAGGACATGGCTATCGTTCTTGCCCCAAGAAGAATACTCGCAATGAGACTCCTAGAGCTTCCACCATCGAAGCTCCAAAAGAGGATGCTGATTGCAAAGGATCATCACTCTCCTATGCTTGGGGAAAGGTAAGAGAGCATGATGCCTTCATCTTGTTTGACCCTGGCTCTACTCTTAACTTCATATCAATAGAGTTGGCCACCAAGTTGGGCATTCAAGCTTTTGAGATGGGAGATATAGTAGTCGCTGATGCAGCTTTCAAGGGACAACAAGCCTCCATTACTCCCTTGATTGGGAAGTTGAGGCTTCATGTCCAAAGCTATGTCGACAAAGAAGACTTCTTTATCTCTCCTCTCCAACATCAGGATGTTATCCTAGGGGCACCATGGTTTGATCGCATGGCTGCCAACATGAAGTTCCCTGAAAGGAGAATTTACTTCACTTACAGGGGAAAGAACATGTATATAGATGCTAGTGAGCGTGGTCACACTATTCCACTTGTAAATCCTCTTTCTTTTGATAAGTCAATGAAGAGCTCAGTTTCTGCGTACATGATTTTTGTCAAAGAGTCTCCAAAAGATACTAATGTTTCATCAAATGTAAATGATAGGAATCAAGAAGAGTTAGACTTGTCTAATTTTCTAAAAGGATTCCAAGATGTGTTCATCGATGATATCCCTATGGACTTACCTCCAAAACGAGGGGATGATGACCATCATATTGAGCTCCTTCCTAGAAGCTCACCACCTAACAAGCCTCCTTATCGAGTCTCACAAGCTCAACAAGAGGAGATCATGAGGCAAGTACAAGAGCTGGTAGACAAAGGGATGGTGAGGCCTAGTTCCTCTCCCTTTTGTTCTCCAGTCCTTTTAGTGCAAAAGAAAGATGGTACATACCGTATGTGTGTGGACTATCGAGCACTAAACCATATCACTATCAAAAACAGATTTCCCGTACCTCGGGTAGAAGATCTGTTTGATAAGCTACAAGGTCTACCTACTTCAGTAGGATTGACCTTAAGAGTGGCTATCATCAAATAAGGATAGTGGATGAAGATATCTTAAAGATCGCGTTTCGCACAACGTTTGGTCTTTATGAATATCTAGTCATGCCTTTTGGCTTGACTAATGCACCAGCTACGTTCAATCGTTTGATGGAGAAAATTTTAAGACCATATCGAAAATTCACTAGAGTGTTCTTTGATGATATCATCATCTACTCCAAGTCTTTGGAGGAACATAAGCAGCATCTCCAAGTGATTTTTCAAGCATTGAGGGAGAACAAGCTTTATCTCAACCAAAAGAAAAGCGAATTCTTCCTTCAAGAGATTCAATACTTGGGTCATATTATCTCTAAAGATGGTATCCAAATGGATCCATCAAAGTTAGAGGTAATAAAAGCATGGCCTAACCCAAGAAATCTACATGAGCTAAGAAGCTTTATTGGTATGTGTGCATACTATAGACGCTTCATAGCAAAATTCTCTCAAGTAGCAGGACCACTACACGACTTAACTAAGAAGAACGTTAAGTTTGTATGGACTGCTAAGGAGCAAAATGCTTTTGAAAGACTCAAAGAGAAGCTTACTTCCCAACCAGTCCTCGTGCTTCCGGATCTCTCAAAGCCATTTGAGGTCCAATGTGATGCTTGTGGTGATTGCCTTGGAGCGGTTTTGCTTCAAGAAGGGCATGCCATAGCATATGAGATCCGAAGGCTCAATGGTGATGAACGAGTCTTGGGCATTTATGAGAAAGAGCTTTTAGCTTTTCTACATGCCTTAGACACATGGAAGCACTACCTATTGGGGACTCCATTTATCCTACGAACCGACCACCAAAGTCTCAAGTATTTCATGACGCAAACCAAGCTTTCCGACAAACAAATGAGGTGGGCAAATTTTCTTTCGCAATTTAATTTTCATATTGCTCACATAGCTGGTAAGCACAATCAAGTTGCCGAGGCACTTTCACGACGACCAAAAGTTAATGCGGTGTCTATAGCTACTCACAATGATCTATTCTCTATGATAGATGAGTATGATACTGACCCTGACTTTAGAGACATAATGTCAGCCCTTGCTTTGGGGAAGAAAGAGGAACCATTCACCTTGCAGGATGGTTATCTTCTCCACGGCAATAGGCTATGTGTTACTCATTCCCTTCGTGAGAAGGTTATGTATGAATCCCATGCTCCTCCATATGCAGGGCATAGAGGTATTCAACCTACTCTCCGAGGAGTAGAGACGTATTTCTATTGGCCTACCATGAAAGTAGACATACAAGAGTATGTTTCAAAATGTGTAGTATGCCAAAAGACCAAGTATGATAGAGGGAAGCAACTTGGATTACTCCAGCCATTGCCTATTCCAAATTCACCATGGGAGAGTATATCCATGGATTTCATCTTTGGATTGCCCAAGTCTATCCATGGGAATACAGGAATATGTACAATAGTCGACAGGTTTAGCAAGCAAGCACATTTTATTCCTGTCAAAAAGACTATTAAGGCACACCAAATGGCAACTCTCTTCATATCTCAGATTTTCAAGCACCATGGATTACCCACATCCATCGTGTCAGATAGAGATCCTAGAATGACCAGTAATTTCTGGAAAGGTCTCTTTGAAAATCTAGGAACAAGATTGAATTTCTCTTCGGCCTATCACCCACAAACGGATGGCCAAAGTGAGATAGCCAATCTTACGATACTCGATCTACTCAAAACTTATGTTACCGAAGTAGATCAATGCTCACAATGGGAAAAGTATTTACCGCTAGTAGAGTATGCCTACAATAATACTGTACATACTTCTACGGGGAAAGCACCTTTCGAGATCATAGAGGGAAGACCTAAAAGTCCCTTGCTACTGAAAGTACATGGGAAGATCTTCGCCGCCGATGAGTATAGCCGTGACCTACAAGAATCTTTTCAAAAGATTAGGGAGGCTATAGCCATCTCTCAACAAAGGCAAAAAGCTGCTGCTGATATGCACAGAAGAGCCTTAATGTTCAAAGAAAATGATTGGGTCTTACTCAAGTTTTCTAAGGCTCGATTAAGGCAAACGACGGGCAAAAATCCTACGGGCCATCAAAAGTATTATGCTAAACTAGCAAAAAGATACTATGGTCCTTTCCAAATCTTGAAGCCCATTAATGAGACGGCTTATCAACTCAAGTTGCCCAACCATTGGCTTATACACAATGCCTTTCATGTAAGCCTGCTTAATCCCTACAAAGGAGAGCCACCAACTGAACCAATTATTGAAGACCCTCCCGAAGTCGAAGACCAAGAAGAGGTGCTACAACCCGAAGCTGTCCTTCGGCATGAAGACAAGGTACTACGACATGGTAAGATAATCCGATGGTATCTTATTAAGTTCAAAAATTATCCTTTTGAAGATGCTAAATGGATGCAAGGAGTACAACTTAAGGATAGTATGAACCTTGTCAATGCTTACAATGCTACATTAGAGTAAGCAAATGTACAAATTTCTTTTAAATGACTCATGTTTTTGTCTTATATGACTAGTCCTCTTTTTAATTGTGCACAAATTTAACTAGTATGCATGCTTAGAATCGTGTTTGTGATGACGACGTCTCTCAAACACCAAGTAAAATTTGTCACTCTACTTTGGGAGAATGAAATGGACTAAAGAGCAGACATGCTTGCGGCAGCTATGTCTCCCAAGCACCAAATGGATTAGTCATCCATCTTGGAAAGATGTCGTAGGGTAAAAAGGGATCCTTTACCCGCTAAGTACGATTGACTAATGACTAAGACCTTATCTCTTCTACCTCATAGTCGAGGATGACTATGATTTCAAGAGAGAGGTAATGTCATAAAATCTAATATCTAACCAACCCAAATGATTTTCTCATATTAAATTGATCACTTAATGTGGGAGAATAAACGGGAACAAGTGTTAAGATATAGATATGTGCTTATAGATCTATCTCAACACGGGGCCAATGGTAAAGGGGCCCAAAAGGGAGATGGTCTATCAAAGAGCAAGGCTAACCAATGGAGCATAAGACCTTAGGGTTAGCTTCATTGAAGACCTCCAATAAATGTGTGTAAAAGTCCTTTGACCTTAGGTAAGCTAGGGCTGAGCTTGAGGTGGGAACCCGGCCCAAGCTTGAGGTGCTTGTCCTGCTTAAGGTGCTTGTCATGCTTGAGGTGCTTGATTAAGATGCTTGAGGTGCTTGACTGGCTCCATGCTTGAGGTGCTTGACTTGCTGCATGATTAAGGTACTTGAGGTGCCTTGAGAAGCTTGGCTGAGATGCTTGTGGGAACACCCCCTAGTTCAAGTGCTTTGTCATGCTTGGTGAGTAAGGTGCTTGATCACATAAAGTCAAAAGCATTCCTACAAGAGGGGGGGCGAGCCCTTTTCCTAGGGGCTAGAGAGAGAACACCCACTCACACACACAAGGGAAGCCCCAACTTGAAGAGGCAGCAAGGACACATGTCAGGCCCCTACCCATGTTACCTTCATGTGTTGCTTGAAGCCTATTGGCTAAGCTTCAAAGGGGTCCAATGATAAATTACTTGAATTATCTAATTGATTTTGCATTTATCAAGTCCTCTCTCTCAAAGGGGAAAGGGGGACACTTGTCCCAAGGCTACCCATGTTGCTTGTAATGGCTCTTGCTTGTGATTGGCTAGGCCTGGGAGGGTCCAATGAGCTTCAAGCATGAGCTACAAGGGGGGGTCGACCCAAGCTAGCTAGGGGCTTGCTTGAGGGGTATACTCACTCACACACACTCACAAGCACTCTCATTGTGTGCTATGCAAAGTGCAAGAGCTCCCTCTCCAAGCAAGTAGAGGTTGAGAGCCTACACCAACACTCTTGGCTATGGAGTGCAAATCCAACCAAGAGCCATGCTTCAATGCTTGAGCTTGTCATCTCCTTCTTCTTCATTACTATGCTATTATGTATGCTAGCAACAAGAGTATGATAAGTGAGGAACTAGTTCTTTCTTCTATGAAATGTTTCTTCTTCCTCTTCCCTACCCTCATTCCCTGCTAGCTCTCTCCACCTTCGAAGGTGTTTGAGGTCTTGGGACTGAGGCTTGGGACAATTAAAGCTTTCTTCAAGTTCATGTTATGCTATGATTGTGATGCATGAAGCTTTCCATCTTCATTGCATCACCTAGGTCACAAGGAACACAAAGAATGTATTGTAACAAGTCTCTCTTAATGGGAGAAATCATAATACAAATGCCTATTGGAGGGGGGACCGGCTCCACATAAATCCGGTCCTCAACTGTTGTCATGTTCTCTAAATTCTCTCTCTTGCAAAAGTATTGTTCATGCCAAGTTAACTAATTGCTATGATTATGTTGCTATCTTCAATTATGTCTACCCGCTGAGAGGCGGAAGTGAAAAAATAGACCCGGTGGCCTCTACACCAAGACTATGCACAATGGCCTCATCATGGGGAATACACAATAGGGGCACCACCTAGCAAGATATGCGGCTAGGACGCATACATATACACAATGAAGCATGCATGGAAAACAATTTCAAGATCCACGCCCAAATGTGGAATGGGGTGGTCGGAGAATAAGGTGAGAGGAGTGGTGAGTGAGTGAGAATGGGCTCGCTACGCGTGCATGTAGTAAGGAAGATAACGAGGTCAGGGATACATGCAAGTATGCTCACTTCTCATACAAAAGGCGGCGAATCCGCACACCTTAAGATGGAGGTAGCAAGATGATAGGAATATGAGAGGGAGAGAGAGTGTGTGTGTGTGGTGGCGAATCCGCACACCTTAACATAAGCAGAAAAAAAATGGCAAGGAACAAGCATATACCATACTCACAATGAGATGTATCCAAAGCGACACAAAGTATGGCACCAAGATGGAGTTGTTTGATTGCTTGCAAAAGATGAATACAATAGGTAGTGTATGGCAGGAAAATGAGAAGGGAACAAGATCGTAGGAGGCATAATGGAGAGATGGGAGTTGATGGCGAGGAATATCATGAGTGTGTCCACCCTTCTTCTTCTTAAAATTGTGCCTTCAACCCTTAATTACAAGTGGTGTGGAGGTGTGGTGCTCATCTTTTGTGCATGGTGATGGTGATGATGGTGTTGTGATTATGTGATTAGGGTTCATGCTACAAGCATGTAGCACAAGAGTGTGTATGGATAGGTGTGTGTG
The DNA here is from genome assembly GCF_014529385.1 of Adiantum capillus-veneris. Taxonomy (NCBI): domain Eukaryota; kingdom Viridiplantae; phylum Streptophyta; class Polypodiopsida; order Polypodiales; family Pteridaceae; genus Adiantum; species Adiantum capillus-veneris. The sequence continues at coordinate 130,393,663 of NC_140939.1, read as the reverse complement.
TGTGTGTTCTCTCCCCTCCAAGTGAGCTTCATGGCCTCCTTATATAGGGAAGGAGGGAAGGATTTAGCAATATTTCTATTTGAGGTGAGTGTCCCACTTTGGTGACTAGGAAAATGGGGTGCATGTGACTGTGGCTCCCATCTTGTCTCCTCATTATTTAAAATACCAGAGTCAATAGAGAGAGAAGAGAGAATGTGGGTAGGATGTAGAGGATAGGAAATATTTACAATAGTCTAGCTTTGGATAGACATAAGCTTATTAGGGAGAGAAGAGAGAGGTAAGAAAATTATAAGAGAGGTTGTCGAAGGTGGATATTTGTTGATGAGGATGGATCCTCCAAAAATGGTGATAGAATTACTCTAGACTAGCCAAGACCTCATTAAAAGAGCCTTGTCTCTTGTAATCATGCTTGAAGACTTGTAGAACCATAGCCATTCTAGAAGGAAGAAAAGTGGGGATGGCCTGTGTCACCATTACACGAGAAAACTGGGGTCCACTACAAAAATCATATCTCCGTGTTCATAACTCCAAAAATTCTGAAAAAAATTGAGCTAAAAGTTGAGATGACGAGCTACATCTTTCATGTTGAACGCTCCTTCAGATTCGGGGTTCTTCTTTACTTAAAAAATTCATCCAAATAATGTATTATTTGTGGCTGCAAAAGTCTTTTGGTGGTCCCCTTTGAGTGGACTTCTCTCTTGCCTTCAAGTGTAAGCTCCTTCATGTGTATGAAAACATGACCTAGAGTGTTGAAAAGATTGGCAATCATTTAGATGGAGGTATTATTGAAATTTGAAAGTGGGGTTGAGGTTTGAAAATAAAAACTAGTGAATAAAATATTTGGTAGAGTGGAATAATATACATACATGAAAAAAATATATTAGAAAATACTAGAATATATATATTTAATATTTTTAAGGTCAAAAGAGAGATCAACAAAGAAAGCTTACTTATTATTCTACATCGTGATTGATTAGCATAAGTATTATTTATTTAATAAAGGCTAAAACGTTTGTGAAAAAGGAAGAAAAAATCAAAAGTAACTTATATAATGGGAAATATTTTGATAAAAGGGCAAAAATATATGGGGGGGTTCCCATGCATGGAAAAGCTTTCCTCACCGCTATGCTCACAAAGTTATTTCTCGAAAGTATTCTCATTAATTTCCGCTATTCTCAAGTTGAATAGGCTAATTCCATTACACTTTCTATCAATGGTGTTGTTGGTATTGGTAGTTTTAGGTAGTTATGGTAGCTTTTGACAACGTTGTTTTGGTGGCTGTTAGGGTTTTATTTTCCCTTCTTATGTTTGACTACTAATTGGTAGCTCGTGGTTATGATTTGTTTTTTAGTAGTTTATGTTTGTCTTCTGTCATTGATGACTTAGTAGTTTTGGTAGTTTCTGGTACTATTTGGTAGATGCCTTGAGGATTCTAACTGGAAGCTTTTGGTAGGATTCTGTTTCCCCCTTTGGTGGTTTATGGTTTCTTTCTATCAATGGTGTTGGTGGTATTGGTAGTTTTAGGTAGTTATGGTAGCTTTTGACAACGTTGTTTTGGTGGCTGCTAGGGTTTTATTTTCCCTGCTTATGTTTGACTACTAATTGGTAGCTCGTGGTTATGATTTCGTTCTATTTTTGGTAGTTCATGGTTGTCTTTTGTCATTGATGACTTGGTAGTTTTGGTAGTTTTTGGTACTACTTCTTAGTATGATGCCTTGAGGACTGCCTGCTAGCTTTTGGTACTAACTGGTAGCTTTTGGTACTAATTTGGTTCCCCCTTTAGTGCTTTTTGGCAACATGTTGAGTATGATATGCTGGAGGAAACATGGAAGGAAGCACAAGACTACACCCTCTTTGTGAAGCAGATGTTTGTTGATGTTAGGCTTGGGAAGAGATTCATGCTATATCCTAGGCACTAGGTTGTTGATTCGGTGGGTATGATCCACATGTATGGCGTGTGTGTGTTGCATGTGGTGAGCTATTAGAGTCCGTAGGGGTTGTTGGAACCTTTATGGTTGAGTGTAGACTTTAGTATCACCCCCTTTGCTTTAGTGCTTTGCTACAAAGCAAGGATCATTGTCCCAAACCTGGTTGTACTATGGTGATCCCCGAGGTGGAAACGTCCTGGGTCACTGGGCTTCATGTTGTGAAGAATAAGTATGTGCGTGTTCTGCAAATCATATGCTTACGTGCACTGAATGTCAGGTTGTTTGTAAGTACATGTTGTATTTTGCTGCTTTTACAAAGGAGGAGGATGTTGCAGCGGTTGGGCCCAATGGAATAAATGGAGAGGTGGTCAAGGATGGACATGGTGCCACAAATTCTACTGCAAGTCCTATATGAGAGGAGGATGAGGTTATTAAAGAGATAGGGGATGTTATCCATGATTTAAAGTATGGTGGTGTGGAAGGAAAGGAGACTAAGAAGGGACAACACTGTGATACCATGGGTGATAGAAATGAAGGAAACAATGACTATGAGGACATGGATGTTAAGGAGAATAAAGAAAATGTGGTAGGTAAAGTCCCTCAGGAAGTGGAGCTAGATGTTGCCGGACCAGATACTACTGACACAAAGCTTGAAGATCATATTACTAGAAACGATGAGAATAGGCAAGGGGAAGGTGCAGCGGACAAGAAGGGAGTGGAAGAACCTAGAGGGTCAGAGGAAGAGACGAAGCAGGGGATGGAAGAACCTAAAGGGGTAGGGTAAGAGACCAAGCATGGGGTGGAAACCAAGGAGGATGAGGGGGAGACGAAGAAGGGGTTGGAAGCCAAGAAGGGGGATCAGGGGGAGGACAAGATGGGGGTGGATGCCAAAGAGGGGAAAGGGGTGGATGATGCCAAGAAAGGGAAAGGGGAACATTCTAGAAAAGGGGAACATGCAGAAAGGGGAAAGTCAGGCAAAGCAAAGAACATGGACGGGGTCGATAATGACAAGGAGGAAGTGGTAGCAGAGGATGAAAAAGTGGACAACACCGACGGGGGTGTGTGGATCCAGTGGTTGGTGGTGCTATACGGAATCCGACATGTGATTCTACTGATTTGGTGACCATGTTGGAGCCTTTTGTGTGCAAAGAAAGAAGCGCAACCTAGCCCATGACAAGTTGACTCGCGCATGCAAACTATAGCCCTTCTGACATGCAAATGTATTTTGCACAATGTTCTTTTTATTTCATCAAGTCAATTCAACTTTTGGCTTGTGTCTTTCATCTCTCGTTCTCTCTACAATACTGTGGTGTGTTCAACTTGTAAATGTGTTCCAATGTTACAATTCATTTCCAAACTAATTATTGCACAACACAATACCAAATTGGTATTATTGAGAACCATTTCCAAACTAAGTATTGCACAATACAATACCAAATTGGTATTATTGAGTACCATTTCCAAACTAAGTATTGCATAATACAATACCAAATTGGTACTATTAAGTACCATATTTGGTAGTTTTTGATGTCATACCAGTTTTCTTTTTATGATATGATGATTGCACTATCTATTTGCACTGTCTATTTGCCTCCACTCATATGGATTGTTGGTATTGTAGTAAACTCTTGGTGGCTAGATGAGCTACTGGCAAACACAAAACTTGCAGATGTGGCTGCTAAACCGGAGTGGATGATTGTGCTTGATCCTAATGGGGTGTTATTTGACAAGCTGCAACGAACTTCAAGAAGGCCTTTGGGTTTTGGACAAGAAGCTCCAACCACGGATCATCAGACTCAATAGCTCACTAATTTGTCATGTAAGTCCACATGCTAAGGAGTTCATACTAACTCTTAAAGATAAATCCAAGATACTTTTGTGGTCCTACTGTAGAAGGAAAAAAGTGTTATATATGTTGAAAACTTGCTTCCCCCAACATGTGATGCAAAATTACTTTGCAGGTAACTCATGTAAGCCTTGAGTTTTTCAGAGGTTAAGTTACGCATACTTATAACCTCCTCTTTGGCATGGCAAATATAATCTGCCAAAAAAACTCTAGCGGTAGAGTATGGCGGAGGTGCCACACATGCACAAAGAGGTGGGCGACAAGCTTGTTTTCTTGAAGAGCCTATGGACAGTGTAGGATTTTGATGCTAGCAACACAATTCTGGTGGATGACTGATTGTAGATACAAGTCACTCAAAAATAACTATGAGAACTGTCTTGCAACAATCAGATCATACTACCCTGTTGTGGTAGAAAAAGAACACCCTTTTTACTTGCCAGACCTCATTTTCCCGTGGTTTCTTGGATGGATACGCGATCAATACCCAACTCGGGATGAATCACCATTTCAGTACCCCCCTATATAACGTGCATTTGCGGGGTATTAAAAAAACCCCTCTTTTAATATGTCTGAATAAATAAAATGACCCCTTATTTAGGAAATTCTTTCCAAATTGAATATAAAACCCCTTATTTTAATGTATCTCTCTTAAATTGCCTAAAAATTTGGCATTTTAAAACCCCTCCTATCGAACTCACGTTATACATTAACATGATTTCATAGTGCACCCCCCGAGGTACCCAACAATGTACACTCGCAAGAACCCTATCTTTAACATAGAAGATGATATTTCTAGGTATGTTGCTGATTACTTCATACAGATGGAGGGTTACTCTTACAGACTTGATCCCCCTAACCTAGGAGATTCTTGAAATGTTGTACTTGATGAAATTTTGTATCATGTCGCATTTTATAGAGCGAAAAACCACTTTTTTGGTACACTGTCTTGCGATTTTGATCTTTAGTATCTTTTCTTGTGTTATCTAGTAGTTTGTAGTCTAAATCTCAAATATTGAACAAAGGAAGTGAAGAATAGCAAGAAAAACAATAAATCATGAGGAGAAACAAATGTATTTTGTCTAGGAGAAAAAGCATTCACTTGCCCACTTAGGGGTTTTGGAATTGTGTTTCAAGTAACATGGATGCACCATCGCTCTCATCATCATCATATGGAATGCTATTGTATATGTTCTCATATAGTTCAGTAGATGAATTGAATTGATCAAGGACTCTTGCAATAGGCTCCATCAAGAAACGTATGGCCCTTACAAGATGTGAGTAGATCATGATTGGAGATGTTTGATCCAATAGGCTATATGTATCAAATTTTCCTTCCACTTAGTCATAGTAGAAGCCTTCAACAAGCTTCTCGCCTCTAAAAACCTTGTTATGCCACTTATCCTTCTGTACTCTCACTATCTGGTACAACACTTTTGTGCATTTGATAAGATAAAAGTCCTCTTTAGCCTCGGCTTCTTTCACTGCAAATTTATCCCCAATGGACAACATTCCACATAAAGTTCTAGGGAATCCTTCATAGAGTGGCAAGATAGAAACTTGTCTCATCGACATAGAATTTGAATATCCATCATCCTCCTCCTCATCCTCTTTGTTGTCCCTTCTTGTATTTAGAGATTCTGGTAGTGGTTTGATGGAAACATATTTTCATTCTTCTATATGCATTCTATTTTTTCATCTTCTCCATAGCCCACTCATACATGGATCACAAAAACACGAAAGTGTTTGAAAGCATCTGTTGCAATGGTTGTTGTTTGAATGCCCATCAGCACAATGAAATGAGTCGGAGCCCATGATGTGCTCGCTGTCCCACTATAGATTGCGTTGCATATCATCCATGCCAATAAGCCATAAGACTTTCTGTGTATTATACTTGTGAGACTCAAATCAATCATCGCATTTGCAAAATCCTTATGCACACATTGATTTTTAAGTGCACACACAGCTAAGATTAGGTGTAAACACACTCAATTAGAGTGCACACACACTTGATTTTAATGCACACAATTGCAATTGACCATTCAAACATGCAATTAGCAAATCAACAATGTACATTAGCACATGAAACCATCAATTATGCACATTAGATTCTAGAAAAATTTTGGCATTACGACGGCATGCAAACACACAAAATCCAAAGCTCAAAATTCCCATAATGATAATGACTATGCATACCGCTTAAGATTTGAATCCAATGGCACCATCCAATTGCCAATTACACGATGTATAGGCCCATTTTGTCGATGCTCCAAAGCCCTAACCTTGCATGCCAAAATAAACAAATTTTCAAGTGATTGGCACAAGTTGGCATAGTTAGAATGCAATCCAAGCCTCTAATTAGGCAAATATCAAAGTATAAGCATAAATGTTAGTCCAACTAGTAAAAAATTAACAACAAATAGTGAAATTAGCGAGGGGTTAGTAAGAAATTAGAGTGTGTAGGCACACAATTAGAAAAATGTCATACGCACACCCATCCAAAATTCACAAAACAACAAACACACAAGTGAAATTAGTGAGAAAACCTATCCAATTATGCCATAATTACACTAGCATAGGCCATCACTCCCCAACAACGGTGCCAAATGTCGGGGGTACCATCATAGCATAGCTCCAATGACTAGCAATAATTTTTAGACGAGCTTTTTGGCCTATGGAGGAGCTAAGACATAAAAAGCAATCCAATCACACACACTACAATTGCAACAACACACACATCACTTATCCCATCATGCAACACGCTAATCACAAGCGCACACTTATAGATCTATTGAGAATCCGCACTCCAATAAAACCTACATGCACACACAAAGAATAGAGAGCAATCACACAAAGATTAGATCAAGCTAATCAAGCATCATTAACAATCACAAGAGAGCATAGAAGAGGCATAGTGAAAAACAATTAAGCATTGATTAGTGTTAATCAAGTCACATGAGCAAAGAGAAGCTCAAGGACTCCATAGCCACACACCTCTTGAGCTCTCACTAAAGAGTGATCTCAATCAATAAGAGTGAGAACCCTAATTCCATTTACACATTGCCTTATATACCAAGGGTAAAAATATGAAATGTCCGCGCACTCAAGGCCTTTAGGGCTCCACCACTTATTGAATCTGCAGCCTAGGGACACTAATTAACTTATTCTTTATAGCCTAGAACTCTCATTGAGCCTGCAACACATTACAGTTATTAGAATGGCTAGAAATAAATTGGGAAAATTGCAATACATGACTATTTTGGAAAATGTAAAAAATTTCTAACACCAATTTTTACTGCTTCTTTGTAAATGTCTTCGATGTGCATTTGTAAGGCTTGGGCCTTCAAAAAATTTTGTTAATTGATGTTGGTTCAATTAACAAGACAATATAAAGTAGTGTGGATGACTTATGTTGAGAACTAAGGCGTGTGAACGATGCAAAATGATTCAACATAGACAATAATCACGTAGGGTTGTACAAGTAAGATAATGGTGAACAAATGCATTATTACAAATGCATTATTACAAATGCATTATTACAAATGCAATGAACCCTACATAGGAGATTTGTCAAAGCAAAGAAAAATTTTGTATGTTTTTACATACACTACAGGGAGAGATGCCCACATAATCATGCTTGATAAGTATGGATATAGGTACTTGACAATAGATCAAAGAGAACTTGAGAGATATCCATATTTTGGAGGCCCACTCCATCAATATTATATCACTTTTAATACAATCAAACCTACTGTATCAAATAACAGACTAGAGACAAGAAGATTTAGTATAGAGAGATAAAAAATTACTCAATGAGCCAACAATAGTTTTCAGTACTTAAGCCGATGGGATCCTTAGGTTCTATGGTTCCAATGACTACCCATAAGGACAATGAAGTTCATTAAGAAGGGAATGGGTCTAAGGGGTCCTGTTTATTTTCCACGGGATTAAAAGAGAGATTATGATAGGGAAAAATGGGTGGATGCCATGTGGGCTAAAATGGTGGGTTTGGTAGGGCCTAAAAGTAAGTGGTCAAACTTGTGCTCTTTTATAAAATATAAAGAGAAAATCTCTTATAAAATTAAAAAATTAAACTTTTCCTCTATATAGTGGGGTAAAAACCAATCTTTTCTCTCTCTAGTGGCTGCTAGTTTCTCCCCCCTCTCTCCTAAAAGGGGGTCCCCCCAAAAACGTGCTGATCATTCCCTCCCTCTCTTTCTACTGCACCATCTCTCTCTTCTCTACACTCCACCTTTCAAGTTACTTCTCTTTCCTTCCTTTCACTTTTTCCTCCCAAAATCTCTGTAGTAGAAGTCTGAACCTTCTTTCCCTCCTCAAGCTCATTGCATTCTGCTCAAGCTGAAGTTATCCAATTACTCCATGACCCTCACAAAACACCTCTACCTAAAACTGAAGATCTGCATCATACCCTTCTGCTAGATCTTAGCTCTGATCTTAGCTCTTTCATTAATCAATTGGGTTTCTTCTCCTTCTCCTCTCTAGGGAGGACCTATTTCCCTCTCAAACTTCGCAACATTATCTTTCCCATTAAGACAACTTGCAAGTGTAGCAGTACAACAATAAGTGAAATTAACCATCTTTGTGCACCACCAAGAATCTTGCTCTTTGTTCAAATGAGAACATGGATTTGCATAAGTCAATCGTAAGTGTTTGTCTGCAGTTGTGCCACTATTTTCCATGGCATCATTAGGTACTTGACGACCTAGGAGTGTCATTGACTCCATTTCATGCAGAAATGTACAAGAAGACAATGGATGCTGGGTGACGATGGAGTTCAGACGATTGATGTGGGTGACAATGCAGTCCAGCTCAAGAGGTGCACAGAAGGTCTCAAGGAGACACATGGATTCTTGATCACACCATTGGAAGGGAAGGATCATGGAGTTCAAGCAAACCCATGACGGCAAGCGGATTGCAAAGGTGCAACATGTGTATGTTGTCTCACAACTGAAGCTAGAGACAATAGTGGCTCCATCAAGGTTTCCTGCAAACTATAATTTAACTCCTCTATCAAGTTTTTAGATTTTTTATTTTGTATTTTTTTCGTATACGTTTCTTTGATGTATATAAGGTTTTCATTGCTTATTCTTGTTTGTAGATGTCTTCCCATCCAATCTTGTAGAGTGGAAGCCAATAGATCACAAATTTTTTTGAGGCCATTCACGTTGACCTTGGCAAGCTGCTCTATGCTGGTTATCCATCCACGGAGCTTGTCTCACAGAATTTTTTTTTTATAACCATACTTATGTAGCGCCTAAGAAAACTGGGTATAGTAATCTTTTTCTGGTTCACCCACCAACCTTGCAGAGTCTGGAATGGCCTAAGCCAGATAATGCCTTGATCACATAAACGAAAAGGAGAATCAAGGTGGATGTGCATTCAGCAATGAAGTGCACCTATGGTTCCCACAAAGCTTCCCGAACTTGGTTTATGTCCCTTCATGTGTTTGTGTTTATCTTGCAATTGCAAAGTGTTTATAGGAAACCAACAATGTGGACTTGCAAAGGGGGAAGTGCAGTCAAGGAATTCCTTACACTTGGATGGGAGACTAAGGTGGTCAACCACTAGGGAGATACAATCAAGTGCTCTATGGGTGTTGTAAATGTGGTGTGCAAGTGTCTTTCCCTACAGAAGATGGAAGTTGACAAAGGGAGAATGGGAGGCACTAAACTCTTATGTTGCTACTAGAGAATCAATTGATTTGCAAATATGCCTTCATGATGATGTAGTGCATGACATCTTAATGAATAACGACTAGAACCTCAGCCACCTTCGTGAGTATCTTAATCTTAGATATACCTTGCTCAATCAATCTGTCTTTGTAGTCAACAAAAAGGTTGTTCATTCCAGAAAAGAGAAGAGCTTTGTGTGTGCAAACATTGGTTTTCCGCGATGTATTACTATAAAATCTTGTAATTGAAGTGGATTTTGATCCCATTAATACATATGGTGTTTTGAATCTCTTCTCTATGCAAGCTTTTTCATTCTTAATTTGTTCAAGATTTTGATTGAAATGTATAAGTTTTTTAATCTGGAGTGTGAATGCTTTCAATGCTGGTGTCTTTCAATGTCTTGTTGCGTGATTTTGTTTATAGTTATAGTTTTAAGTTAATTTGACATTAATTTTAAGTGCTTTTAAAAAGTGAAATTGAGTATAGAAGTGACTTTCTAGGTTTTAAAATTCATTTCTCACATTCACAAAACTCTAGCTTTTAGCTCTCTTCCCATCTTCTTCACGAACAAACCCATGGCAACATCTTTTGATGCACTTCTCACACAACTAGAAAAGATAGGACTTGTAGATCGTGCACATGAACTAGTCAGTGTGTTTGAGGGGACAATCAACATGCATGCCACTGCTAACCTTCATGTAGAGGCAGTCCAAAGCTTTCTTGACTACATGATGGAGCACATGGAAGAATATGCAATAGTCTTCAAGGGATCCAACATGGCGTGGTTTCCATTTCATTTTCTCAAATACCTCTGCAGCCGACAAATTTTTTTCCTATCACTTGTTGATGTTTATTAAAGGTCTTACTGAGTGGGACTACAGGACATAGGATGAGGATGACCTCATAGACTTGGGTATGGAGTGCATAGGCACCCAATTGATCTCTTGGTACATGGTTTTGGTCTTGCTTGTTCTTGAGGGCATGGAGAAGGGAAAATCAAAGGAAAAGGCCATCCAAAAACCATCTATGACAATTGTGAAGGAATAAAATGAAGTTATCAACAAAGAGGTTGATGAGCAAGCCAAAGCATCTATGGCACTCGTCCTCCTGCAAGATCCAAACTCCACTAGGGAGGAAGATTGGATGATAGAGGGAGACATGGTGCTGAAGGAAGTTCCTGACCTCCAAATTCTCACTTTGCATGTACTAGTGGTGGATGGTCATCACTTTTTGTTCCTTGATGACATTGAAAAGACACTAGGACTCAGAGAAGATGAGTCGCTCTCAGTGCTTGCTATCTATGCAAGCATGAAGGATCCTAGTAGAAAGCAAGAGAAGGTCAACTTTGAAACTGACTTTGAAAACCAAGGTCTCATTGCAAGCCTCTTTTTCTCCATAGTGAAAACGAACAAAAGTTGGCACAAACCATGGCAAATACACTTATAGAAATCAAATCATGTGCCTCATTTTATAAAAGCATCCCAAAAAGCGCTTTCCATTCACACAAACCGCTAATCACTATGGGTGGACAAGATCGCTCTAGCATTGACCTTACAAGGAAAACTCTTAAAGAGATGGATGAAGAAACTGAGGTAAGCATTTTTTAACCTAGTCAATAGTCTATTGTGCATTACAACAAGTGTTGAAGTTGTTTAAAATGTTATGCGAAAGGCATACCATGTTGATAAGTTCACAATGCGTATTGGAGGTTCACGCAAAGTTCCTATCAGGGATTTCAAAATGACGTGATCACACTATAATTTCAGGTTAATAACAACTGAAATGCAAAATAACAAATATTATGTTAATTGACATTCATCTTTTTTGACCTCCAGGGAGACCTGGAGACCGGCAGCTCGTAGCCCGCCGGGCTAATTAGTTTGCCCGTCGGGCCCGCCAGGTAAAGCTACTTTCCCACCGGGCCCGTCGTGGCTATATAAAGGCGACGCCGGTGCTTGTATTTTTCACAAAAGAGGTACATTGAAAAGTCTTCACCAAACTTTCTGGCAGCTTTCCACATTCTCAAAGCAGTGTAGCAGTAATTTTTTAAACCCTTCCTTATTTTATTGATGTTTTTTTGAGTTTTTTGCGTTAAAACTTAAAGGTATAAAATTTATTTTATCAAATCATCGTACGTGGATGCACTGGCACATGGTTGCAATTGCGGCTAGGTGTGTCATTGCAAAAGAGTACGATGATTATGTTTTATATTGCTCCCAGTCATTCATGCTTCGGCACATGGTTGCAATTGCGACTAGGTGTGTTGCTGCTAGAATGACAGGAGCATTTGTTTGAAAGAAGTAACCGTGCGTGAATGCATTGACACATGGTTGCAATTGCGGCTAGGTGTGTCATTGCAAAAGCGTAGGGTGACTATGTTTTATGTTTCTCCCAGTCATTCATGCTTCGGCACATGGTTGCAATTGCGACTAGGTGTGTTGCTACTAGAATGACAGGAGCATCTGTTTGAAAGAAGTCACCGTGCGTGGATGCACTGGCACATGGTTGCAATTGCGGCTCAATGTGTCATTGCAAAAACGCAAGATGACTATGTTTTATGTTGCTTCCCGTCATTCATGCTTCGGCACATGGTTGCAATTGCGACTAGGTGTGTTGCTGCTAGATTGACGGTAGCATCTAATGCATGAATGTGTTCTCAAATAATTTCATAATGCTTCATATGCTTGAATCTTGAAAGAAGACATCGTGCATGGATGCATTGGCACATGGTTGCAATTGCGACTAGGTGTGTCATTGCAAAAGCGTAGGATGACACAAAAGACCAACAATACCGATGAAAACTGGCAAAAGCTTCATCCTTGGCGAGATCCTGAGTTACTAGATGGCAATCACCCATGCCCATGGACCAAGGCCACAGATGTGTACGCCATAGGATTGGTGATATGGCAATTTTGTAAGTTTTGTGGAGAGTTCTCTGACTATTACAGCACAGATTGGTTCAAACATAAGGTTTCAGTGGAGGTACAAGCCATATCTAGGATTTTTGTGGAAGGTTGGGTGAGGAAGAAATCCACAGACAGAAAGACCTTGGCACTTTTGGACGAAGAATTAGAAAGATTTGAAGCCCAGCCAGAACGATGCTTACGCCCTCCCTCTAAAATGAGTGTAGCCTTTTTTTGATGGATATATGATGTACTTTATGAAGCAGGGTTTTCTGAGACTTTTGACTTATAAAAGAACTTTTAAAAATTGGGTTTTATGCGCCATGGATGATGTATGAGTAATAAAAACACTTTGTTATATCTCAATAGACAACAAATTTTCTATGAGTTTTGTTTTTTCTCTTAAGTTTCAAGCAATAAGCCACGTGGAATCATTGATTGTCATTCATTGATTTAAAAAATGGTGGTTACTCTTATATCAATTGATTGTCGTAAGATGGTGGTTATTCTAATATCAATTGATTGTCGTAAAATGTTGGTTAAAATTATAGCAATTGATTATCGTAAAATGGTGGTTACTCTTATAGAAATTGATTATCATTAAGTTTGTATGCCGTAACTGAAGTATAGTGTTTAATCAGGATATGGATAATGATAATCAAAGGGCTAAGCGTGCTTTTGAGCGTCTCAGATCCATGTGTCAAGGCGGTGGAGTGAACGACACCGCTCGAATTGCAGCTCGTTGCTCCCAGTGGGTACACAATGGAAAGAGGTGAACACTAGGATTGACCGAGAAATGATCAAATCCATATGGCCAGGCGTTGCAGATGACAACATCAAGAAAGGCCGACTCAAGCTATCACAATGCATTAATGCAGACATACGAGACAATGGAGAGAACATATATCTCGATGTTATGGGTCATCCTATCAATCATATGGATTGTCCATTGTGGTTTGCCAAGATGTTATACATGCATTATGTCTTGGGTGAAGCAGTGGACTTCAGCTCAAGGACACCTCACATGACGGTTGAGGACATTCGCAGTAGTGCAATCACCGTCACACGGCAAGAGATGTCATTGGCACTAGAAGGTGCATCAATGGAAGTGCACCAAGTTAAGGAGGAGCTTCAAACTCAACTGAGGCAAGCATCACAAGCTACACAAGGCTCTGATGCAGAAGAAACCCTAAATAGAGACTTGCAAAGGGAGGTGAAGGTGCTATCTCGCCATGTAAAAGAGTTAGAGGCAACTATAAAAAAACAAAATGCTGCCACATTGATTGAGCACCCAACATCTGAGGCCCCTCCAGCTTCTGGTGAGCACGGTGGTCCTTGCCCCATATGTAGATCATTCTTTCATGAGTGGTGTGGTCACTTCAGCTTGCCATGCGGACATATGTACCATATATCATGCTTGATGCAAAGCATGATGAATAACTTTCATTGTGCTATATGTGAGTATGAGATATCCAAAAAGCTATATGCAATGTTCAAAATGTCTGAAGACTATAATAAGCTTAAAGGTCAGCGTGAACAGGAGAATGAAGATATTCTCACAAATATTTCACTATCACTTGGATAGTTTTTGTAACATTTGAAAACATTTACTCGTTGTCTTACGAGAATTTATTAGTGAATTGTGAATTGTCCTCACTTCAACTTCAATTATGATGTGTGATAATGCAAAGATTTGTTAGGGCTTTGTATATTATGAAGCTTTAATAGTGATTTGTGGCCTTGTAAAGGTTTTTAAGGGCTTCGTTTATTATTAAGCAAATGTCTAAACCTTAAACTTAAATAAAAAAAAAATCTTATAAGATAAACAGTTTTTGAACTTAAACAGAAGTCACTCAATGGATTCGATAATCTATTAATTAAACCACCGTCGCTTGCTGCGACGGGTCAAAGTTGGTTCAATTTCCAAATTCTCTTCAATCTCTTTAGAAGTACATGTAGTTTCTACTTCATGAGATTCCCCTTGCACCTCACTGTCTTCATCCACCTCATCATTGGTTACATCACAAGTCCAGCGCGGCATCTCCTCTTTGTAGTTCTCAGCTTTCACTCTTGCTAATAGCCGATGGTTGCAGTACATATACACCAATTTTTCAGCTCTTGAATTTAAAAGGCGGTTTCTGATGGTGGAATGTACATATTTATATGTACTCCAGTTTCTCTCAGAACTTGAATTGGATGCACATTGGGCTAGGATTCTAATAGCTAGGCATTTAAGGGTGGGTGCACTACCACCATTCATCATCCACCACTTCCACACTAGTTGCTCCGTGGCAAGTTTCTACACAAATTCTGTACCAAACTTACCCTCTTTGAGTTTAAACTTCTTAAGATCAGTAACAAATGATGCATGCTCATCAGGATCATCATAAAACCTGCCTATCACATCATAAAAGTCTTCCAGCACCTCCTCATCAAGTTTGTCTATTTCCATTGCCCAATACTTTGGATCCAAAAAGAAAGCTACGCTGTGTAGTGGACTATGTGCTCCAACCCATCGACCATGCACATACTTTCTCAAAATTTCTCTCCTCTTTTGAGTGAATGGTGCCTTCCAAGGCTTCACAATTGGCTCCTGGGGCTCCTCTGGATTTGCAAGGCTTTCTTGAACAGTCCACCAAGCCATCCACACCTTACCTATGTTAGGCAAGGCAAAATCCAGTTGGCGTAATGCGAGCATAATTAGCATCATAACATTGTGCACATCCACCACATCATCCCAGAAGTGGCGATCAGCTAGTAGATCTCTAATCACCCCTATTTTGATTTTTATCTTCTCCCTTTTACCGGCCTCCCATTCTGAAAAAGTGGCACAAACAAATGTCTCCATCACAGCATTCTTATTTTTATTAGTGATTCTACCGTATAGTAGTTGGTGCAAAATCTAGTTTTAACATAGTAGACATCCTCTGACGGTACATGTCAAGAACCCTCTGACGCTTCAAAACAAACTTGACTATTAAGCGAGCATTGTCTACTATCCATTTGAACCACTCTGTGTCCTCCCTCTTGTACCAATCTTGCAATACCAAGTTCAAGCTATGTGTACTGCAACCGGCACTATATAGGTGAGAGAAGCGACTTTCAAGTATCCTACGTGCAGCCCTGCAATTTTTGGCATTGTCCATGATTACTTGGATAACATTTTCTTTTCCAAGTTCCTCAACTGCATCGCCAATGATGTCAGCTATAAAACTGCCAGACTTTATTTGACCAGAGCTATCCATAGCTTTGATAAAACATTCACCACGAGGACATACAAGCATGATGTTGATCAATGGCCGCCTTTGAACGTTGGACCAACCATCACTAACTATGGTGTATCCAGATTGTTCTGTTGCATTTAATATTACCCTTTGAATATCCTGTTGTGTGCTTGTGTAACATTTATCCAACAGTTGGTTTCTCATATGGTGATATGTTGGAGGGGTAAATCCAGCACCATACTCCCCAATGCGTTTCCAAGCTGACTTCCATGCATCACGGGTGAAAATGGCCAATGATCCCCCAGTGAAATAGACGGCTTTAGCTAGAGCAAGTTGTGCTTCTTCTAAGGCAAGCGTTTTGAAGCTCGTCTGTAAGCTAACCTGTCTACTTTTTGACGATCCTACCTGAAAGTCAAGAGATCCATGGTTTGGAGGTGTAGTTCCATCGATATGAGAAGTTGGTTCCCTGCTTTGAGTGCTTCCATTGGTGGGCGTTACACCCAATGATCCCTCATACTAGTTTGATGTTATCGATACCGGGGTGTGATGGTCGAAAGTAGAGAGTTTTGATCTTTTGCTCGTGGAAATTAGCTTACCAATTAAAGCTTTTAAGCGCATAGCTGCTTCTTCTGCACCTAAGCCCTTGCACTTTCCTCCTTGGATTCTGGTATTGCCACCTAGCAAATGATCCCTTATTCTTGGTGCTCCTCCAGATTTCTCTTCGCCACAAAAGTTACATTTCCAATCTTGATACTTATTTAAATTTGTGGCAAAATTCCACTCGGGTCCTGGACTTTTTCCACCTGCCTTTCGCTTGCCCTGCGAAGTGGTGCCCTGCGAAGCAGGACCTGGCATCGAGGTAGGAGGTCTCCTCAAGGAAGCCAGGCTTGAGACACCAACATCACCGCTCACATTCCCGGTGGAAGACATACTTATTGGATGCCTGCAATACCAATAAACATAGCTCAATATGCTATCTCTTCTTTCAAGTATTATTCAAACCAAACATTAGTGTTATAATCAATATCACACACAAGCGTAGTAGTGAAGCCTGAAGGGAATAAACCTCAATCTACTCAAACATGAGCAAGCAAATACAACGGTGAATCAAATATGTGATCAGTCCATCCCAAAAGTAGAGATATCGACCCAAAGATTCACCTTCCTACCCCTTTCATGAATCAGTCCAGTCCAAAAAACAACTAATGACCCATGATCGGAGCTCTAATCGAAATAGCAAGCAAATACAGCGGTGAATCAAGCATGTGATCAATCCATCCCAAAAGTAGAGATATCGACCCAAAGATTCACCTTCCTACCTCTTTTCATGAATCAGTCTAGTCCAAAAAAGAACTAATGACCCATGATTGGAGCTCTAATCGGAATAGCAGGCAAATACAGCGGTGAATCAAACATGTGATCAGTCCATCCCAAAAGTAGAGATATCGACCCAAAGATTCACCTTTCTACCTCCTTTCATGAATCAGTCCAGTCCAAAAAAGAACTAATGACCCATGATTGGAGCTCTAATCGGAATAGCAAGCAAATACAACGGTGAATCAAACATGTGATCAGTCCATCCCAAAAGTAGAGATATCGACCCAAAGATTCACCTTTCTATCTCTTTTCAAGAATCAGTTCAGTCCAAAAAAGAACTAATGACCCATGATAGAAGTTCTAATCAATTTAGCAAATATAACCAGTGAACCAAACATGAGATTAGTCCATCCCAAATGTAGAGATACCGACCCAAAGATTCACCTTTCTACCTCCTTTTAAGAATCAGTTTAGTCCAAAAAAGAACTAATGATCCATGATCAGAGTTACATTAAGTTTTAATTTTTTTTAAAGTACTATCCATTGATTTAGGATCAAGGATTATGGCACACAAATTTGGAAAATTGGCAATAATAGGATATAAGCTCACAATTATGTTGGGCAACAACAACCTGTGATGTATCCATGCCATTACAAATCGGGCAAGGCACGTATGCTACCAGCTCAAGCTATTGAGACCATAATTGACGCCAAGGGTTTATCCCACTATTTTCTTGATATGCATGCATGGCATGCCAATATGGTGGACTCATTCCACTAACGTATAATTTACGCTTCCACTATAACATCGGCTACTCTATTCCAGAAGAGTTAAAACTAGTTTATTTGCTTCTTCTTGTTGTATATCACTACATCAACGTGTAACTTATGTACACAAGGTGCTGAAAATGCAGAAGATAGTTTTTGTGAATAGCAAGTAGGCATGGCCTCGTTATTAAGCAAATAATTTATGGAACGACATGAATAGATTAAGAAAGAAGGTTACGTGTGTTGATAATATTTCTCTCCTATTCATGAAGAGATATGGTTCTTCGAAGCTCTAGTTGAGAATATGATTCCAACTTACAAAGATCTGTTGTTAAATATATAGCACTAATTAAGGCTATAGGAGTGGTATTTTCAAGAGTATGACTCATCTACTACCAAATCACTCCATATGTGTTGAGGATCACATGTTGATCTCATCACAACTATACTTTCAAGGAAAGAAGTCTACAATCTCCCAAAGGGTAGTGGACAAGTTCAACTTCCAAAATTGATTTCAATGGCTATTAGACACAGCTGCCTGTGTTGGTCACCGTTGGCTGCTAGTTCGAGCAATTCTAATATACAGTCTAACCAAGGGGTTTGACATTCCAAACTTTAACCAAGGGGATTGGATTGCAAAGGCAACACCCAGGGTTACCAATGCAATACTACTCAATTTTCACTAATCTTTCAATTAGTGGTACTAGGCCTTTTCAGGTGGGAGATTTGGTCATGTGCATTTGACTACGAGTAAGTGAACACTACGTTCAACCTCCACGTACGCATTTGATATGGTTTATTTTCATTTTCGAATAAATTTTGATTGATTTTTCCAAGTAGGATGTATAAGCTTCAATGCTTTCATCGACTTTGTTCTTCAGAGACATGACAAGGTCATGTAGGAACAAAGAAATTTGGTGTCAGGACAAGGGTCCTATGGGGAAAGGCCCAACCTAGGGGGTCAGGGACCTAGGCCAAGGGCCTGGACTGGACCAGTACGGACTAGGGATCCGCTTAGGGCAAGTGCTAGGGGCTAGCCTATATAAGGGGCGGTAGGGAGGAGGATCCTATGTTCAGTTACCCTAGGTCTTATATTGGTATCAGAGCTAAGGGGGGAGAAGCCATGGAGGAAGGAGTTCGATTGATTGCGTAGGCATGGTTTCTCTCTCTCTCTCTCTCTCTCTCTCTCTCTCTCTCTCTCTCTCTCTCTCTCTCTCTCTCTCTCTCTCTCTCTCTCTCTCTCTCTCTCTCTCTCTCTCTCTCTCTATTCCCAACTCTCTTTCTCTCTTGGCGGGCTTGGAGCTCGTGGAGGCCGTGTGAAGGCACAGGCCATGGGCATGGCCCCTTGAAACCACAAGCCGAAGAGGGTGAAGCAGGGCCGTGGGCATGGCCGCTTGAAGACACAAGCCGAAGGAGACGACCGTCGACACAGCGTGGGAGTAAACCCTTGAATGAGGGAGGCGGCCGGCTCCGACCTGCGCAGAACCCGGAGCTATGGAGCTCGACGGGAGCTCACAGGATTGGGGAGAAAAAACCGTCATGGCAGCGGCTTGCAAGGGGCATCTGCTCGCGCTATATCCCTAGTTCATTCTGCGCGCAAGCGGCCGATCTACCATCGCTGCAACAGTAGGTTAAAATTTTGTTTTTTTTTTTCATTCACCAAATTCAGCAGGGCATCGTTTCCATAGGCAGCAGGGTCTCTTCTCTCGCATGCATGGCCAACACAAGGCATGCATACCTTATCAGAGTCCATACTCGTGCCATGCAAGGGGCATGCAGGCCAGGCCTCTACAATCATCACTTATGTGGCCTCAATGATGATCACCACTGTGAACAAACGGTCTTGTAAAGGCTATAATTGCCAAGGGCCGTTTTCTCACAAATGCAGCAAGGGAAATGACTTTGTCGGCGTGGGGGTAGCATGCAAGCATAAGGCAACGACATCTGACCTCGAGGTTTCCTCGGTGTTTCCTTTGATTAGTACGATGATAAAACTGGGCGGCAGGAGCACTTACTGAGGTAAGCAGTAGCTTTCAATTTTCCCTTTACTTTCGAATTGGTTATGTCATCATCTGCATTTTGTTGGGTTTGTGAATACAACTTTATGCCATGATGGCCGCCCAAGGGGTAGGTTGGACTTTATCAAGCAAGGCTTGATTGTCAGTCCAACATGGCTAATATTAACTTTAGTCACTTACACTTCTTGGCATGGAAGATTAGCTAATATGACTGATCATTCATGTACAAAATGCATACGCCTTCAGCATATGGGACATATTTATCATTGGAAAGATTGTTTTATGCATGCCATGTTGCATCCATTATTGGCATAAGACCCATGCTTCCCTTGACAACTTTGATGCCTATGCTCCTCTTCAGTCTTTGACTAGACCATCATGTCATCAAAGAATGTACCAACAAACTGCTGGTGTAGATGAAAAATTATGTCCATCATCCTATTGAACGTAGCAAGAGCATTTGTGAGACCAAAGGGCATCACTAAAAAATCGTAAAGGCCAAACGTCGTTCTAAAAGCAGTCTTGTGCACATCCTCTGATCTAATGCGGGTCTGATGGTACCCTCTCTTTAGATCTATCCTGCTAAACATAGCTGCTCCTTCTAATTTGTCAAGAATGTCATCAATTCTAGGTATAGGGAACCTATTCTTGATGGTATTCTTGTTCAGTGCACGGTAGTCTATGCACATACGCCATGAGCCATCCTTTTTCTGCACCAACAACACTGGAGAACAGAATGGGGATGAACTGGGCTGAATCAGCCCCTTTTCTAACAGCTCCTGTACATGGCCCATTATCTCTTTCTGCTGAGCCGCACTAACACTGTACGGAGGCTTATTTGGTGGGCTACTACCTGGCACCAAATCTATCGCATGGTCCTCGGGTCTCTTTGGCGGTAATTGAGACGGCAATGAATTGGAAAAACAGTCACTATACTATCGTAAAAACATTGACCTTTCTTTATCTAGCATAGATAAATTTGATTCATCACAATTTGACACTTCACGTGCAAAAACCAAGTACGTAGAAAGATGCTTTTTCATTACAGAAGTAATAGCAGAAGCTGATACAGTAGGAATAGACTCCCCTTTAAGGTTTACATCCAGAATGTGAGTCTTTCCCTTGCTCTGTATAGTCATCTTTTTGTTGTAGGCATCCATGATTTCCTGTACCCGAAACAACCAAGCAATACTTAACAACACATCACATCCGTCCAGTGGCATGATGTAAAATTCTTCAGCATCTACATAGGACTGGATATGTAGGCGCAACTTTCCGATGATGGGTGTCACAGCCTCTGTATGGCCAGGACATGCCAAACCTGCCTCTGTTGTATACCCCATCTGTTCAGGTCTGATTCCCAACTTTGAAGCCAATTCTGGGGAAATGAAGTTGGCTTTGGCACCTGGATCAAAGAAGATAAGAACTGTTTGATCCCTGACCTTTCCCCATGCTCTGCAAAGCTCACTTGCATCTGAATTTGGCTTGTCGCCCACTATATCTGGCACTAGACCAGCCATGGGCTTCTTTCCTTTCCTGTCCTCCTTGTCTTCAGTATCAGCTGGCCTTTTCTTTGTAGGACAATTGTAAGCAATGTGGCCAGGCCGCTCACAGATGAAGCATTTGTTCTCTGACCTTAGGACCTTCTTTTGCTCTTTCGTATTGCGAGGAAAACGTCTTTTCCATTTCTTTGCTGGTCCCTTTTATGATTCAGCCGTAGCTTTGTCTTTCCCTGCGTTGGCTGGCTACTGAGTCACCTGCGGAGCCTCCTTGGGAACATACTTCTTCGCTGAATTTTTCTTGGCTGATCCTTCCTCGACGCCAGTATTGAATTCACAATCTTCTCCCTTGAGCAAACCATTGCCAGTGTTTGCTACCTCGATGAGCTGCGTTGAAGTAGTGACTTTGGTCTTCGTGCAGTACTTTCTCAATGCTTTGGGCAGGCCACAACAATATTTTTCATTCTGTTCTGTCAATGGCATAAACTTATAGGAAGTTACTGGAAGTAGAGCTTTCCAAAACTTCCGATTGTAGTCATCCAGATTCTTGCAAGTAGCAGCATTAAGCTGGTGCCATTTAATCATGACATCTGCTTCAAAGTAATGAGATAACCATGCTGCTGCAAAAATCTGCTTGAAGTAAATCCATGTGGACGGAGCTTGCCCTTGAAGCAATAAAGTTGTCCACCATTGTCCCGCAATCCCTGTCAAGAAAGTGGCTGCCTTGCGGACCTTTGAAGCCTCTGTAAAGTTTCCCCTTGCATAGGCCATATCAAACTGCTGGAGGAATGAGAGAGCCTTCTTCTTGTCATCAAACCCTGTAAAGGTCGTGAAAGATACAGCTTTGCCACCTTCTTTGTACGGAGTTGGCCTCTCCAGCGGCGTTAAATTGTCATATGGAAGTGACTGAAACATGGGAACACTGTTAGGGTTCATTTGTGTTCCCTGACCGCAATTAAGTTGACCTGGAAATGCCATATTTGGCTGCTGATTTGTAATTCCAGCCATACCAAAATTTGCCTGTGGCATCCGAAATTGGTCCTGAGTGCTTTGAAACCCTGGTAGCATGCCCGTGACACCATACATGGGGTTGGGCATCATCGTTTGAGCACCCCCAAACACTGTTCCTGGCGTGTAAAACAGATTTCCAGGTGCATGACCAGCCATACTCTTGAATACCGATCCACTTCCAAAATAGCTAGGGTGTACTGAAGGTGGTGGGAAGACTTGTTGCATAGCCTGTAGGTTGCTTCCCTACCCATTAGAACCAGCTATAGGCTGCTAAAAAGTGGCTAGCTGAACTGGTAGAGCCTGAAAGATTGGCATCTCAGCCACCTGTTCTTGCACCTTAGGCACAAGTTGTGGAGATTGCATGTTCTCCGTCAAGTGTACAGGTGTTTCCATTGACTGTGGAGTATAAATCACTTGTGCTCGAGCCTTAACAGGCTTTTGAATATGATCCAGTGACCCAACTTGCTGAGACAGAAGAGGAGGTTGCAGAAAGGCTAAAAACCTCGGGTTCTGCATTACTTGTGTGAACATAGCCACCGCAGTAGCCAACTGGGTCTTGAGTATATCATCATCCGTCTGTGGCGGTCTTGAAGACTCACCCACTTCATGTGTCTGTTGACCTTGTGAAGAGGAAACCTCTTCAGTCACATCATCTGGTCTGTGAGCCATAATTGCAATTTGCTGTGTCTGGTCTATGATCTCCCGTGTCTTCAAGCCCAAACTGACCAAGGCTCACTTCTATGGGAAAAAGTGATTTAATCCCGTCGATGGAACCATGAAACCGGCCTGTTCAATCCAAAAAGGGCGGTAGACTTTATTTCAAACCTTGATTTAGCTTTCACCCATTATTAGTCGTCTATTCTACGTGTTCTTTCAAGACACAACACGGGGGAAAGGGATACAGGCTGCTAGAATGCACCTGTATGAGAAGACCGACACCGGATTGGCCCCTAACTTAGGCGCCCCTTTCGATATTTCTTTATTGCTTAAAAGAGGAATAAACGCTGTGGTTCCCTACAAGCTGCCCCGCACAAACTTGGCTGAATTTCAATTGTTCCGGCCCGATTTCGGCAGCATAACTGTACTAGGACCCTTCACAGTCACTATTCCCACGCATTAAATGACCTTCCCGACACATACAGGCACTTTGCAAAACCTGGCGAGAATTTGCAGCACGCTGAACTCTCAGTTTTCAGCCCCAAAAATGCTCCAGATCACCTGTACAGCGGTCCCCTCGCGTCCCCGAACCTCCTGGGGGTATTAGGGACCGTTTAGGGCCAAAACCCTAAACCTGCAAAAATACACAGCAGGCTGTAATTTTCTGTTTCGGGCTCCGTTTCGCGTGCCGGTTGCATCCGTAACAAGTTCTCGAGCTCCCGCACCTGTAGGGCTACTTGCCCTTTGAATTGGACGAGATTTCTGGCGTGAAACCTCTCGGAATTCACCTGTACCTGCGCGGGATTAGCCGCTAGCTAATCCAGTACCTGTGCAAGAGGCTCTTGCCTCGGCAATCGTGCATGAACCCACACAACTGTACATTGGTCAAATGAAAATCCCACTAGAGGGGCATAACATACTGCCATAGGGGAGAGAGAGGGCAGTGCGTAGCGTGCAGGGCATCACTCCTGGCACCGCACTGTACATAGGAGGGAAAGCAAGCACTCCATAGCTCTTAACCTGTGTGACAGGAAACTTGAAAATGAGCTCATAGCTGAAAATCACGTTTTTGCCTTCTCTATAAGTAGTAAACTGGCCTCAGAGTGCCAAGTGTCACTCATTTGTGCATTTTCCCGCTTTAGACCCTCGGGTGTAAAAATATCTCACCTGCAGCCTCTGTTGACTTGGCCACAGAGTAACAAAATGATCCCCATGTCAAACTGCACGTAATGACGCGAAGACATTTTCAGGTCCTAAAATAGCAGTTCCCTAAATTTTAGGAGATGTTGCCATTGTATCTTTCTACGTCGTACGACCCTCTTTGTACACTGCAGCCACACCCATAACTGAAATGTAGCCTCTGTAGCAAGGGATTCCACTTTGGCTAGTCAATGACCCCAGTTTGACTAACCATAGTCCTTGTCCAACCTTAGTGCTCTCTTGCCGTCAGGCCTGGACTCCCTCTGGACATTTCCACACTAGCTATGCAATGCAGGGCAGTTAGATTTCCCGAGGGGTGTTTCCAAAAAGTGAAAGTAAATAAATAATAAGAAAGAAATCAACAAAATGGATAGATAATAGTCAGACACTGGTGACACAGATTGGCACCAACTCAGTGCGGCTTCTTCAAAAGCTTAGAGGAGTACAATCGAAAGTTTTGTAAAGCGTTGCTTTCAGTAACTTCCTAGAGGTCTGTGCCACCAACATAGCAGATTGAGAAGTATTGTTGTGGGTTGCCTAAAGGGCTCGAAGACTACTGTACAAAGAATCGAGTGGCCACGCTTACTCAGCTTATGGAAGTTGCCTACACTGGGCATGCGTTGTTGAAGGGAGAAGATAGTGGATTCGGGAGCATCGTGAAAGGGGATCAATCAAAGAAAAATTCAGCAAAGAGGTTCTTTGCAAAAGCGACTCCTGAAGCTTCCAGGAAATGCAGAGAAGGCTAAGGATTCAGCCGAGTGTTTTAAAGGACATGCCAAAAGAAAGAGAAAGGTTGCAAGATGCTATTTGGTGAAGTTCAAGAACTATCCACCTGTGGATGCAAAGTGGATGGAAGAGTGTGAACTCACCAAATGTATTGCAGCTTTATCTTGAGGCCTTTGGGTTACAATCTGCGTATGCCCCAACTCAACGTGTTCACAAGAGAGAAGATGATGGAGCTAGCACATCAAATGTACATACGAACTCAGTGCAATAGAACTGTACGCTGCGGTATAAATGCTAATGGTACAATGTTCACTTCTATGATATATGGAAATGACAAAAGTAAGGTGTCATTAAGTCGATTGTATCTATGTGTCATGCCCTTTCTTGCGGATACAAGCGGCGATGATAAAAGGGTGCTAACCTCACTAAATTATATGTGGCATCTATGTATCATGACCTTTCTTGCTGATACATGAGATGATAAAAGGGTGCTAACCACACTAAATCATTTGCAGCATATATATTTGGCATGCAATCTAGTGTTGGGGTATAAAGCCCAATGTGGTCGCCCAGGTAAGTGGGCGGGCCGCCAGGTATGTACACATATTCTTTTGTAAAAACCTAGTAAGAACTCACTATGCTCTACACATTACAGTAGAGCGAGTTCACCATATCGCCGTGCTCTTGTTCTCGCACTCTCTCTCGCGTCACACTTCCGCTCGTACTCCTTCAACTGGTATCAGAGCTCAGATTGAGGCTCGGGGCAGCATTTGCAGATAGCCAGAGTCACCTGCTCAGATTGGAGTGAGATTCGACAGGCGAAGACACGGCCCCAAATCCTGTATGTGAGCTCGAAGGGCTCGGTGTTCTCAGAATTTCATTCTGAGGTCATCTCGGCCACCGTTCGGCTTCGATAAAGTTCTGCGCAGGCCATTTTCGACTACGTGGTCTCGGCGGGTGCAGATCCGACTCTGCAAATTTGGGGTTTCGGCCTACGACTGCAGGTGCTGAGGATATCGGCACTCCCAGAGTGTTGATTTGTGGCTGTCTACACATCGAAGGACGGCTCATAGTTCTTGAAGGCTTGTCACATACGACACGGGCACATCTACACACAGACTGTAGGCGACATCCACTAGTTCATCAAGTAGCTTGTGTTTGCTGCTTGATATTCCAGATTTCATCCTGACATTGCAGGTACTTCCACATGGGATGTATTGTCAGAGATGATGTATGTCTGTTGAGGGTTTGCTGGCTGTGAGTCACGCAGCAAACAACCGCCGCAGCGGTTACAGCATACAGTGGGAAATTTGTGGATGTATGACTTTGTGGGAAGTCTATGTACTGCCAGATTTACTGCAGCCTTTGTTGAGGGTCGAGTGAGGTTTTATTGAGCTGGGTGATTCTCGAATTTTGAGATCCTTTCGGTGATACAGGTCTTGGAGCGATCCCTCGAGCACCCTTAGATAGGCAGCTAGGATGTATTGACTGTGAGTTAGACAGTTGGGATTGCATCTTTGCTTTACTGCCGTTGAGGCATTGTCGCAGTCTATGCTTACAGGACAGTGACAGGATAGTGAGATACAGTACAGGTGCAGCACAAGTTTACCCACAACTTACAGTGCTAGAGAGATAGTGGTTTTTTGAGTTGTTTTTGGTCTGTATTTAGTACACCAGAGCCATTTTACAAAGGAGACTCTGCCAAAATTTCTGCAGAATTTGAAGCTTTCTTGGTTCATTTGACAGGTTGATATTGGTTCAGAGGTCAGTTTAAAGGGGAAACTTTGGAGAATTTTTCCCAGGAAAGTAAACTACTGTGAAGCGTAGCTATGGCTGGATCACAGAACACTGCTTTTTACAATATCAAAAAGCTGGATGGAACCAATTTCCCATTGTGGAAGAAGCAAATTTGGCAGGTGTTGGTACAAAAGAAGCAGATAAAACTTATAAAGCTCAAGGGGATAAAACCAGAAGATATGGACGTAGATGAATGGAGCGAAATGGATGAATTGGCACTTTCTACCATTATGCTGACTTTGGCAGAAAGCGTTTACTTCAATGTAGCAGACGAGATGTCGGCTTATCAAGCATGGACAAAGCTGAGTGATCTTTATGAGAAGTAGAGTGCAGCTTCACAGGTATACTGGCTTAAGAAGCTTGTTGACTTGAAGATGAGAGAAGGGACCCCTATGTCCAATCATCTGAATGAATTCAACACCATCTACAATCAGTTGTCAGCTCAAGGTGTGAAGTTTGATGAACCTGTTAGAGCTATGTTCCTGTTGATCACATTGCCGGAAAGTTGCGACACTTTTCGCACAGCTTTGAGTAATTCTGCACCTCCAGATGGTTTGACCATAGCAGGTGTAGAAGGCAGTCTGCTTACTGAAGAAACCAACAGAAAGACAATGGACAAAGGCAAAGTAACAGCCTTAGTTGTCAGGGGAAGGACCAAAGAAAAGTACAAAGGTGGAAAGTCTCGTAGCAAGTCCCGCAGTGCTAAAGGCAAGAGTGACATAGAATGCTACCATTGTGGCAAGAAGGGTCACATGAAACGAGACTGCAGAGAATGGAAAGCAGAAAAAGGCAAAGAGAAAGCTGAAGACCATGGTGAGAAGAACAAGTCCTCAGTGAAGATTCAAGAAATAAATGTGACAAACACTGTTGCAGAGGATGACAGTCTAGTGTCAAGAGATATCTACTTCTTGAAAAATACAATGGACTCAGCTCTTCTTACAGCATCTGATGGAAATGCACTGAGTGACTGGATTATAGACTGATTGGCATCACTTCATGTGTCTCCAAACAAGGAGTGGTTTACCTCTTATGTGACCACTAAAGATCATGTTCGGCTAGGCAATGGGCAGACATGTGAGATCGTAGGTGTTGAAGATGTTCAATTGAAGTTTCAGAATGGCTCTTCTTTCACACTGAAGAATGTGAGACATGTTCCCGCAATTTCAAAGAGCTTGATCATCACATGTTTACTTGATGATGCTGGCTACGTCACCACTTTTGGACAGAATATGTGGAAGATATCCAAGGGTTCTATGACAGTAGCACATGGAGTAAAGTCTGGCGGACTTTACATGATTTATGTATCAAATGTCTCTAAAAATGTAATCAATGTAACCGAGCAGCCGAACGTTTC
This sequence comes from Adiantum capillus-veneris, assembly GCF_014529385.1. Taxonomy (NCBI): domain Eukaryota; kingdom Viridiplantae; phylum Streptophyta; class Polypodiopsida; order Polypodiales; family Pteridaceae; genus Adiantum; species Adiantum capillus-veneris. Next base: position 130,365,725 of record NC_140939.1, on the reverse strand, counting down.
TTTGTGGCATAGCCGGTTAGGACATATGCCCAAGAAGGGAATGGAAATCTTGTCTCGTTTTGGTTGTTTGCTTGGATTTTCATTTAATGATTTTGAATTCTGTGAACATTGTCTGTATGGTAAGCAAACACTGCAGCCACATAAGCATAGAAGCAGTAGAAGAGATACACATTTGACACTTGTTCATAGTGATTTGTGTGGACCTATGCCTAACCTATCTCTAGGGGGAGCTTCTTACTTGATGACATTTATAGATGATTACTCCAGGAAAGTATGGGTTTACTTTCTCAAGCACAAGGATGAAGCGTTTAGTGTTTTCAAAACGTTTGTGACACTTGTGGAGAATCAGAGTGGCAAGAAGCTTAAATGCTTACGCACTGACAATGGTGGAGAGTATGTTTGAAAGGCCTTTCAGGACTTTTGTGAGTCAAAAGGTATAAAACGTGAACTTACTACTCCTTACAATCCTCCTCAAAATGGTGTTGCTGAGAGGATGAATAGGTACATACAAGAGAAGGTCAGAAGTATGTTGTCTAATGCACAACTGCCAAATGGGTTTTGGGATGAAGCTGTATCAACAGTTTTTGATCTTATAAATAGATCTCCTAGCAAGATTTTGCAGAAGGATTCAGTGGCAGAGATGGTATGGTCAGGCAAAATGCCCTCATACAAGCATCTCAGAGTCTTTGGCTGTGAGTCATATACTCATGTTCCAAAGGAATTTAGTAAGAAAGGCAAGGAAGATTTGGTGTGCCAGAAGGGTTTGTTGAGAAAGGCAAGGAAGATTTGGTGTGCCAGTTGTTAAAGAGTCTTTATGGCTTAAAACAATCACTGAGGGCATGGTACCATAAGTTCCACAAGTTTATGCTTTCTCAAGGGTACAAACGTAGTGAGTTCGATCACTGTCTATATACAAAGAAGGCTAAGGATGGCTGTTGGCTGATCCTTATTTTGTATGTGGATGACATGTTGATTGCTGGCAAGCACTTGGAAGAAATTTCAGCTTTGAAGTCAAAGATGGCAAAATCGTTTGACATGAAAGACATGGGTGAGGCAAGTCATATACTTGGTATGCGCATTGAGAGATACAGATCAAAGAAGTTGATTTGGTTATCTCAAACAGAGTATATTGACAAGGTTTTGCAACGTTTGAATATGGAAAAGGGAAAGCAATGAGTGTTCCATTGCCACCATATGTGAAACTTAGTAAACAAGATTGTCTTGTGTCTGAGGAAGAACAGGCTGATATGGATAAGATTCCATATGCGTCTGCAGTGGGTAGTTTGATGTATGCAATGATTGCTACTCGCCCAGACATTGCATTTGCAGTGGGAGTAGTAAGTCGATACATGTCAAACCCAGGCAAGAAACATTGAGAGGCAGTGAAAGGAATATTGAGATACCTGAAAGCTACAAAGAGTATGTGCATAGGCTATGGGAGTCAGGAGCTAAGTGTAAAGGGTTTTACAAACTCAAATTATGCAGGTGACTTAGACAACCAAAGGTCTACGTCAGGGTATGTCTTTACATTGGCTGGTGGAGCAGTATCATGGCGTTCTAGATTACAAGATTGTGTTACTCAGTCTACTACAGAGGCTGAATATGTTGCAGCATCAAAGGCAAGCAAAGAATCAATTTGTCTTAATCGACTAGTAACAGATTTGGGAATCAAAGAAGAGATGCCTGTGTTATATTGTGATAGTCAAAGTGCTATACAATTGGCTCGCAATCTAGTTTATCACTCAAAGACAAAGCATGTGGATGTGAAGTATCATTTGATCAGGGAAATGCTCGAGGATAAGCAAATTCAGCTTGTCAAAGTTCACACCATAGAAAATCCTGTTGATGTTCTTACAAAAGGACTTCCCTCAGAGAGCTTTGCGCATTTTCGCAAGCAGTTAGGTGTAGGGTAGTACATCACTTCTCTACATCTCTTGTATATTAGCTTGTATAGTAGCTTCTCTCACACTTAAAGTACCACATTGGACTTTAAGTGGGAGGTTGTTGGGGTATAAAGCCCAATGTGGTCGCCCAGGTAAGTGGGCAGGCCGCCAGGTATGTACACATATTCTTTTGTAAAAACCTAATAAGAACTCACTATGCTCTACACATTACAGTAGAGCGAGTTCACCATATCGTCGTGCTCTTCTTCTCGCACTCTCTCTCGCGTCGCACTTCCGCTCGTACTCCTTCACCTTGTCAAAACTACCCAACACAAACAAGTGAAGCATCAGATGATTCCAATGAAGCTACTCAAAGCACAAGGAGTCTATGAAGGTAACACTCAAATATGGTTACCAAGAATTGTAGCTCAATCTGGGACATCCAAGAGAAATCATGCAGCACAAGCTTCTTCCTCAAAGCAAGAAAAGACAACCAACATCCAACAAAAGCCAATTGCAACCAAGGTTGTTGCAATCTCCAGATGGATACCTCATCTTCAACTGCAAAAGCAAGGCTTTTACAATGAAAATCATTAGGTTTGGATACCGAAGCCTAGTGTTCATCAAATTACAGAAGAAGTTAAAATGCCAAAGACGGTCACACAAGGACCAAAGACAAGGTGGGTTCCAAAATTGCTTGTGGAAACTCAATCACAGAGTACCCACACATCTCTACAACTGCTTCTCATGGGAGATAAAGCAAAGGCTCCATCAGTCTCTACAGTAGAGCTGAAGAACTTGTTTTACAAAGAAGTGTCAACATACGATAAGCAAGTCAAGAGGAGCCAAAATATGCCAACCTACTAAAAAAAATGGTGGCATCCAAAGACCAAAACAATGGAAAAGGCCTAAATTTTTAGAACTTATGGAATTGAGTTTCTGGCCTTGAACATGTAAGTTCAAGTTGCCATTAAACATACATGGCATAAAAGTCAAAATCGGGTAGCTAAGCCACTAAATGAGCGAGGCATCCAGGTTTTAGACCTTAATCTACAAACCCTCATCATCAAATTCTTATATATTTTTTTTCTACATCAACAATAAAGAAATGTCTACCCAAACCAATAGACAATGATTTGGAGCAAAAATTGCAGGTCTCCATATGCGAGGAATCTCAAATCTCGAGTGAGATTTTCCGAGCAATCCCTAAAACGAGCAAGAGTGGCCAAGGCACACTATACAAAACAAAAACCAAACAAGATTTTTTAGGTGACTTCAAGCACCAAAAAGAAAACAAAACAAGATTACACCTAATTTTAATGGTAAAACGACCACAAATTTTTGACAAAAAAGACTCCTTAAACAAGGGTTTGGTAGAATGTTTTCTTTGATGGGCTAGAACAATTGGAACCCATACAATGGCATGTTGATATTCCTCTTTTGGATATAACTCTCTTATTCCTACCTCCCTACATGTGGGACCACGAGACTTACACTAAAAGAGTAAGGTTTTTGCCACTCGAACAAATCTCATGAATAAGGAGAGTCTGGGAGCTTGAGCTTCTCTTCACTTTTCTTCTTCTTCTCCTCCTCTCTCTTCATCTACCTCAAGTTATTGTGGGTTGATGCACGATAACATACTATGCATTTTAAGTTACTCATGAATTCTATTATTGCAATGAGGCTATTCTTTTGAGAAAATCCACATCGTGGTATACATTAAAGTTTGGATCACACCATCATAGGTAGCCTTCGATCGGTGGGCCCAAGCATCAGTCTTTAGCACCCCATAAGGTAACCCCCTCTCCAAGGGGTAGCCGGGAGGTTTGTTGTGCTACAACGAACAACATTGTGCCACATTGAGACAACTGTGTTGGCTAGGAAAGGTAAATCTCAGGGTCCCTAATCATTGAAAAATTTGGTTTTGAAGGAATAGGAAACTCACAATAGATGAGGCAGGAAGGTATAAACAAAACCCTTCAAAAAATCTCTTCGAAAGAGACGCGAACTCTTTCACGTACGGGCAGGGACCAATGCTCAAAAAAATATCTTTGCTATGAAAACTTGACAAATCTACCTATGAGAATTTTAGTGGTAAAGTGACTAAATTTGAAGGTTTTGACAACAAATGACGCTAAATTTCTCTAAATTTTGAAGGTTTTCTCACTTTCAAATTTAAGTAAATCTCAAAATTTGCAGGTGGGATCACTTTAAGCCAAAGTTTTTTTTTTCAACCCCTCCCCCTCTCTTTCTCTCTCCTCGCTCTATCTCAATCTCTTAAAACAAAAGTCTCTGAAAGAGCTCCTGCCAACGTGGACGGGTAGATGCAGCAAAAGGAGACCTCCAGAGAGGTGCAACTACTAAATCACACTTCTCTCTCTCCTCATCGGCTAGATATTTAAGGTTTCATAGTTTTTTACGATGTCAAAACTCTCTTCTTCTTCTTCTTTTTCCCTTTGGAAACAACAAAAAAGACATAGTAACAATATCGGCAACAATAACCAATAGTCAAAGAAAGAGATGGGGAAAATTTGCAAAATGCAAACCCTTATAGGCTTGCAATAGTCATGCTTTCAAGAGTAAAGCAAAAACTATATCTCATTACACAAGCTCAAAGGTCCAAGGTTTCTATTGAAGTACTATCAAGTCACAGCTCTTGGATAAATCTTGCTATGCCGCTCACTGCTTGGACTTCTTGGTGGCCTTAGGGGCAGCTGATGCAGGGATGCTTCAGTACTCAGTCCCTGTGCCAAGCGCTCTTCCCTCCTGGCAATTTTTCACTCCTTGATAGCTTTTCCCTTAGCTCTACGGGCTTCAAATTGATCAAAAAGTGTCCTCTCATGAGCCTTATCAGCTTTAGACTTGTGAATACTCTCCATGAGCACGGGCTTATTTGTTAACATAAACACATTACCCTTGACCTTCATATACATATCATGGTACATATCCTTGTCAATCTTCTAGTTAGCCTCCCGGTACCTTCTCAACAACAACCGGCGAAGCACTCACATCCGCCTCAACCAAAGAACTTTAGAGGGTAGCCTAGCCTCCCTAGTACCCCACCTCTTACCATATCCTAGCCTCCCTAGTACCCCGCCTTTTACCATATCCTAAATGACGGCTTTCCTTTTAGTCTCCAAAGCACTCTTTGCTCTTGCCTGCGAGTGTATCTTGGTCAATTTCCAAATCACAAAGCCATCCTTGAACAACTTTCTAATATTTTGCCTTGAATTGGCCATAGAGATTTTGTTGACCTCATTGGGATCAAGCCAGACATTGATATCCACCTCCGCATGACAAAACCACCAAGAAGTGTAGCACCCTTAGCAACTCCATGTGAGCATCCGACCAGCCTGGGCCTCCTTTCCCCTTGCACCTCGCATGGGGTAGGCCTCTGAGTAGAGCGCTCCCTCACAACTCTTGTTTAAAAGAAAAAACCAAAGAGAGCAGACTTGTATTAGAGAGACTTTGAAAAAATTACATCCATGGACCCCACGAGGGGCGAGGGAATATACAAGAGGTTATAGAGTAGGGGCCAAAACAAAAAAACAAAAAGGGTAATGACCATTACACTAGTAACCTAGTATTCGATGCTCAATTTTAAGCATCCGCTTGTGAACTTGATCGCAGCAGATTATGAATCCTGTCAGCTTTCCTTCTACCTCCTGAGTTCTCTGTTGCAATGTCCTCCTTGGGTGAGTTTCCTTCGTCCAGGTGCTCAATAGTGCTTCATAGTTGGCCTTGCAATTTTCCAACACTTTGCTTTGAGCATGGTAGATCCTGGACTGGTCCAAACTTAGCTGGAATATCAACAAATTGAAGTCAATAAACAACATTCTCAGACTTTTAGTCTGGTAAGACTCCTCAAACACCACTGCACACCTCTCTTTTGACATGATCCAAATGAACTCATTACGGATTTTGGCCCAATATGACAAGATGATTTTAACTGAGTCTCCCAAGAGCCATATTTTGGTAGAGGGTCAAAACCTTAAAACTTCTGCCAATGGGGTCAAGATCCTAATAGAGGATCTACAATTGAGGGAGGTCTTATTCTGTATTTACGCATCGGGAGCACAGTCCAGAACCCTGACCACAATCTCTACATTTTACTCCTGTCCATATTTCTTTGTGTAGAATCAACCAAAGCAACAAAGATTTTCTAAGAGGGATGTTTGGAGACTATATAGCTTTGAATTCAGAGCACCACTTTTTTCTGTCCCAATTCTGGCTCCACTTTCTATTCAGAGTGACATGAAGGGGCGGGTCAATGTCTTTAGGTGGGGGGATGGGGGATGATAGGGAGAATCCTCCTCTCCATCCAAACACCTTAGCCATAAGGGGTTCTGAGATCGAGAGCATCTAGAGCTAGTCTACTGGCAGGCAATACATCCTCGTGAGTAATAAATCTATCTCCCAAGGTTGAAGTCTTAATTTCCTGATCAGCTCCGAGTAAAAGAGCCATCTATGTTCTTATTTATTCCAAATGTCTCCCAAAATTCTGGCTCCTTTTCTGTGAATCCTTTTTGCTGTCCTGAAATATCTGGCTTGAATAGGGAGGCAAGGTTTCAGGGGAAACGAGATGGTGTCATAATGGAGGATTCGGTGACGCTGATGGTTGTCCCATTTTGGACAAATCTACGATTTGAACTTATTCCAAGCACCCCACAATGATTTCATCAAATCGGATCCCTTGGGGGTGATGTTCATATGACCAAAAACATTTGTGACCCATGGTAGTTGTTGCCAAGTCTTGTCTACCTCTAATGTGAAAAGTTTACATTTCCTAAACAACAAACAAGCTAAGTGCAATTTGATAACAAGGCCGACAGTGAAGGTCTAAAATGGCCACCCTATACACGTGGGACTCAAGGATAGTAAATAGCAAAGCTACACAAAATAAATAGAAAAGGAACATCTTATACATCTATATTAAAATGAGAGGATATGTTGCCATGTGGCAGCAACTCCCTCCAAGAGGTGCACCCAGCTCTTAGTAGCCACAGAGGTGGAATCAAGTGAGTAGCCAACGTGGAATTCAGTGAGCAGTGCTTGGGCATCGATCACGTCAGACCACGGACAAGAAGACCACTACCTCAACACTCACAAATGGCTTTTCATGTGGGCAAATGGCTTGCCACTTGGGCATTGTCGTGCAACAGTGGCAAGATTTCTTGAGGTAATCTTCCTTAAATTACAGGCGCACACATGGTAGTCAGAAGTGAACCCCTGCAGCCTAAGAGCTCGAATGCTTCAAAATTCCTCCAACTCCCTTTGCTCTGTTCAGGATCTCCTCAAGTGGTTGATGCTCCAGCCCATGGCTTGCAAACGCTCAAGCCTCTCAAGTTATAAGGAATGCAGCCTAACACACCTTTCTCCATGTTGTTTTTTTCTTAGACGTAGCCGATAAAGCCTGCCATGATGCCCAAGACGTCCATGATGAATATGGCCAGCACTACAAAAAGCGGGCCAACAATCACATTGCGGCCATGGCCACTATCTGAACCTCTTAGCTTTGTGCCATAGAAGCTATTGGCAGTCGGACGGCAAGTGCGTCAAGTTAGCAATGGCTGCTTGCCAAGTCTATTGATTGCTTGTCAAGTTAGCAATGGCTCTGAGCCTAATCACCAAAAAGTGTGTGTGTGTGTGTGTGTGTGTGATCAAGCCCGCACTTCCACCTACGCCCTCAACCAGGTCGACAACAAGAAATCAAGAGAGAGTGGAAGTAATCAAGCCTGTAGTTTCGCCTAACTCCTTAGCCAGATCCCTTTCTCTAACAACATCGTGATGGAACTGCTCAACCAGGTCGACAACAACTAGGTCATGACTCATCACCCTCCTTGATCAGTGCCCACTCTCACGAAACCATAATGAGACGAAGCTGGGTATTGTCTTCTTCTCCTCCCTCTCTCTCTCTCTCTCTCTCTCTCTCTCTCTCTCTCTCTCTCTCTCTCTCTCTCTCTCTCTCTCTCTCTCTCTCATTCAAAAAGAAACTCTCTGAAAGAGCGCGCAAACATGTGAAGCCCAAGCGAGAAAAATCCAAGCCAAAGAAGAGTAGACGCAGAGGAGATTACAAATAGATAAATAGAGATTGATTCAGAAGATAATATTTTCAGATATTGTGTTACTTTTTTTTAAAGTAAACTTTGATCTTTTGGAATCTAGGAGGTAGTCTATCCATTGAAAACTCTTTTTATTGTAGTGCATCAATATATAAAAAACAATAGATATTTTGTTGATGATAAAATTTATTGTATAGCGTACAAACACTTGCTCACGTTTTTCTTTGCTCGGAAAAACTCGCTCTTTGCGTGGTAAGACTCTCCATATGCTTATCAAGAGAATCTTTATCTCCAAAGTCGACAAAAAACCTCCATAAAAAAATGGCAAGTCAAATAATGTCCTACAACGACAAGCAATGACGAATTCCGCAAGAGAGTCATCAACAATAATCAAAAGTAGCTCACACAGTGCTTCAACATTGGCTACATATTGTGGAAAACTCAAATTGCAGTGGACCTTGAAAGAAAATCCATTATAAAGTCCACGCCACAAAGAGGATCAATTCTACTAGCCCATTTTTGATTCATGGTATATCATCAAGTAGAGCCATAAAGCTTACAACATTAAAGGCAGAAGAGATGTCCAATTGGATCTATGGTTGCATATCAAAGAAATATCATTTGCCTCTAACCACCAAATTTTTGTAGAAGATCCACAAAGCTACAAAAAGGAAGAAACAAGCCAAGGCAAATAAAGAAAAGGCTCAAGAGGAAGCTAAGTTGTGTATTTTAAAGTGCAAATAACAAAGAGATACCTTGAAATATCAAACACAATCAACAATGGCACCTCCTCAAATAGAAGGCATTTACATGGAGCATAATTTTCTTGGAGGCATGTATGTATGCATCAAAATACGACTTCTAGATGGATCGAGAGAGTGAGCACTTATGGACATAGGAGCAAAAGCCAACATCATCAATTATTCTACATACAGAAAGATGATAGATGCACCACTATCCACAAATCAGATAGAACTAAAGGGGGAAAATCAAGGGAAGATTGTAAGCCTAGGACAAATCAATCTGCCAATCAATATTGATGGCTATCAATTTTCACTTCAGTTTCATCTCATGTCAGATACAAGTAGCAACCAATGAGGCAGACATCGTAGGCATTCCTTGGATGCGGATATACAAAGCAACTCCAGAATGGCAAGAGGATTCTTTAAAGTTCACACTTAATGACATCTTTTATTTCACTCCACTTGCACAAAGTCATTAGGAAGAGGATGGGGTGTAGGAGGGCCTCTTTTTTTTGCGATGAGATTATGGAGGTGATCATTATTTTGAGGATTAGGTGTACGCCATGTGTGCAAGAATGGTGAGTGTGTAAGAGATGTGAAGAGTGGTCAAAGAATGCACTTCTCTCCAAAAAGGAGGTGGACAATTTAATATTTTCAGCCTTCCATAACTCTCACATATGATCTCCGATTTGAGCAGAAATCATAGATTTGTAATCTACGCATTGAGCTCTTTCCATAGATATGCTACATGATATGGTTTTACCTGCTAGATTTTAAATTCCATTTTTGGAGGAAAATTTGACTTCAAATAAACCAACCATTATTCCTGTTTGAATTCAAAAGTTGTCTTTTGATTACTTTCTTAAAACTAAAGGTTTGACTTCCTTAAACTGCCAAATAAAGAGCCCCTCCTAGACCCCGTTCTCTTCCTTATGTGATCACTTGTGGGAAGTACAACCCATAGTTGTAGATCCACAAAAAGTGATGAAACCTACACCTGTAGGACATTTCAATAAACAATCAACAAGGTAGTTATGGGTAAAGAAGCCAATCATGGCAAACAAACGTAAGCAAATATGGATACCCAAGTAAACAACTCAAAAATTGGTAACCAAAATGAAATGGCAGAGTACTCCAATGAAATCTTGATAACCTCAAAGAAATTATACTTGATAGTGGCAACCAAAATGACAATTGAAATCCACAAGAAGCCCACACAAGTATCAATGGATTCCAAAGAAAACACAAAGCCACAAACCCCAACCACTGCACGCAACTTGGCAATGGAAAAACTAATGACATGGCACCCAACTTAGGTGCCTTAACCAACCACAACACCTAAGTACAAATGGATACCTAAGACAATTGAAATCATGACACGGGTATCTCAAAAGCCCACAATTAAGGAAAGAGTGTGACATATTCAATATATTTTTCCAGAGAACATAGTATAGGGTGAAGCCTCAACATCAAAGACCACTGAATAAATAGTTCAGTATCCACATCTAGCATAGCATAGTGTTACCCCATGCACTTATTCCATTGGCATAATAGGGTCACATTACAAGGTCTTCCATAGGCATTGTGTAATCATCGATGCACATTACACAACCTCTCATCCCCGATGACTCGAAATGGGAATGGGAGAGTAGCAGCCTATGGATATTGCAAGTTGATGAGAACTCATGTGTATAGTGTACAAAATCTATTTTTTGCTTGAATTTTTACTTGCTCACTTACAAATGGTGGAATTACACTAAACCGACATAACGGAGTCCTACTGATATGATTTCACCAACCTTACATAGCGCAAGAAAACTCTACCTACAGAGTGCAAGGAAACTCTAAAGAGAAGGAAATGCTAAAATAAAGTTAATGGAGAAGAAATGCAATGGACCACTTCTTTTATATTGAGATGGAATGTCTTTTGACTTTCCATTTTAATGGGCTTTTCATCTCCTATGACTTTTCATTTTCATGGGGCTTTTCATTTCGTCTACTTACCCTTCACTTATGCATTTGAAATGTTTTGAAAGATTAGTTAATAAAGATTAAAAACTAATAAAATTATCCAAGAGAGCTGAAATCAAGTTTTGAAAGAAAATGCCAAATCAACAAAGAAAAAATTTCAAACATGACCAGTTCTGAAAGATTTGGTGCAATCAAACTTTTGGCTAACTTATGATTGGTAAAATTTGCAAAATCAAGGGCAAACAACGATAGGATATCCAAATCACAAGCCGTTTAATCCACAGTTGATATGACATGAGAAATCTAAGCAAGAAAGGTAAAAGTATGCTTGAGGTTCTAGAAAAGTTGGATACTTGTACCCAAGGTAGAGCAAATCAGGACTCATTTGCTATTATGAGAGTGAGAGAGAGAGAGAGAGAGAGAGAGCTAGAGCCTTTTGACGATCTAGAGCAAGTGTCACATTTCTTCTTGTTAAGAGCCATTGGGGCCATGACTCTTCATTAAATTTGAGAAGATACATCAAAGACACGTGCCCAAAGAGTGGGGAGTTGTCCCTTACAAAGTTGTCTATATTTCATCGAGAAAAAGGCACATGTCAAAGACAAATATCTGGAGTAGATACCAACAACTATATTTGTTTCAAGCTACAGATGGAACTGAAGTCAAGGCTACCATATTCCCAAAGGAGTTGTGGAATCTACATAAAAAGCCTAAAGTGATTGATAGTGCCAGATGCTTGCAGATGGACAATTTTTTTTTCTTGCCACCATGGGGCGCATACTTTCAAAGAGCACATGAATTGATGTGAAGCATACAATACAATGCAGAGGTGAGTCTTATAGACAAATACAAAGCTACGGTACAAGTGAAGATCACAAGTGAAATAATATGCCAAGCACTTTAGCTACCTACCAGCCACCACAACTTGCTGTTAAAGACAAGGCAATCCACAATGACAAAGCCTTTATCAAGCAACATGTCCATAAAATTACCTACAAGGATTTGATCTATGTAGAAATAGAGCTTTCATTACAATTGATTTCTCAGTACCTCAAGGTACAAAAGCCACCAAGGTACACTGAGCCACTCCTACATCTCATGGTGGTTATGGCCATTGGCTTATCAGAGCGTTGCATCATCAAATACGACATCAATATCTACATATTGGAAAATTTGGTAGAGTCTAACCTCAAGAGAAATAAGAAGAACAAAGTTTACATGAATGTTGGACCAATGCTTGCCCACATAGCATATAAAGCCCTTGGAATGATTGATGATCTCCCTTAGACACAGTCACAGTCCATGACTGATTTGATACACAAGTCCATGCATAGTGTCCAAGATGTAAGGAGTGATTTGACGGGTACAACAAAAGTCCATGCATAGTGTCCAAGATGAAAGGAGTGCTTTGATGAATACAACAAAAAGAAATACGCATGGCTCAAGCTCAAAAGAACCCCACATAGATAGTGGAGCCACAGAGTCATACATAGAGCTCCATGAAGAGATCAGAGGGAAATAAGTTATCCCTTCAGAAGACCAAAAAACTAAATAAGAAGAAGAAATAGAGATTACCCTTGTCAGGAGGAAACCACAACAAGAGGAACACATTTCAAGAACACAAGTACAAAGATCCATGGAGGAAGCTCAATAACTTTTATCGATGTATTAATCATGTTCTAACTAAAAAGCTTATTGAAATCATGTTTACAAACACAGGTGGTTTTTGGTTTGGATTTCATCTTGGGTCTAGGCCCAAACCTACATCTTGAGTCTTGAATGGGTTCCGAGCTTGGTGGAAAGACCTGGTCCCCCTGCTAGGGCTAGGGTCTTGAACAATTTCAGCACCTTGAGTAGAAAGACTAGCCAAGAGGGAAAAAGAGCAAATAAAATCTACAAAGACACAAAAAGTTCCATACTCCTTGGAATTAGACAACTTAGGGTTAGATGCAAGACTGCAAAAGATCAAGGAAGAGAGAAAGTAAACTACAAAAGACAGCTTCAAGTTGGATGATGCTCAAAGACAAAGAATCCATTCACTGCTGAAACATAAAGCTGCTCAGAGAGAGGTGGAATCCAAGAGACAATGGAGTATAGATCTTGATTTGATCCTAGATTCTCTTTACAATATGGCTACACATCATGAGGAGGCTGTTTGAGAAATTACGACTACTACAACTATAGTAGAGGGAATTGGGGAGACCACATCTCCCAAACCACCTTGTCCACTGTCTACCACTATGCATAAAGAAGGATAGGCTTCCACACAACCTCTATTTCAAGATCCTAAAAATATTAGTGATGTTGCACAAGAAATTATATCAGAGTAGAAAAAATTGGAATCCCAAAATGAAGAAGACTTACCTAATCAACTAATGTGGAATTGCTACAACTTGAAAAAAAACACCTTGAAAAGACAAATTTGCCAACATACCAAGGTCTCCTCCACAACTTGAAGGACATGTTGATTCATTAAAGCAAAGAAAAGCCATGTTGAAGAGAGACATATTTACATTGTAGCCCACGAATGACTCAAGGTGGCAATGCAAATAGTCAAAAAGTTTGATCTCTGTGAGTCCCTTGATAAGCTAAAACTCAACTGTGACCAGGGATCCAGCTAAAGAAGAAAACAATGCCAAGGAAACCACGACAAAAGAAAATCAAGAGATAGTATAGCTTAAGTAGTGAGTGGAAGGTCTACAAAGGGATAAGAAAAGGCTACAGGCAGATCTAGAGAAGGCAAAGAAGGATACTGAAGAAACTTACAAAGATCTTGAAAGAGAAATAGATGCAAATAGCCACTTCTAAGGGCAATGGAATGAAATAGAAGAGAGTCTAGAAAAGGAGAGGAAGAGGTACTTGAGGCTATGTGACTCTTGTGATGCAATCAAGCATACCCTCTCCACTCTCCATGCCAATCAAGATATGGCACCGATAGCATCTACTTCTCTTCCTTCTACTGCAAACTCAAAAGAAGTCAAAGCACTCAAAGAAAAACTAGAACAAGAGAAGCTACAAAGGTAACTGCTGATGATTGGTATTCTCATGACCAATGCTCAAAAGGAGCAATAGATCAATAAGTTGCAAGAATAGCTTGCCAAAGAAAAAGTAGATTTGACTGCACAAGTAGAGATGCATGTTTGGGAATTAATAGCAAAAACTGTGGATTTGGGTGGCACTTGTCAAGTATCTAAACATGTGATGATCACCTAAACCACACACATAGAATTTCAAAGTGTTGAGTAGCTACTATTAGTAGACCTACCTAGTAATGCAACCGTAGGGGGCATGCAGGATCTAAATGAAGACAGAGACCCAAAGTAGATGCGTGAGATGAGCTCAAGTGGTTGCTAATCTTGAACGGAGTAGAAAAGAGTACATTGAGTATGAGACCAAGGTTTTGGAGTTTGCTACAATAATAATGATCCAACCAGATGAGAAAATATATTTTTTTTGCCACAACATGCTAGCTCTACCCTTAATGCAACAAATAGCTATCTTGTGGAAAACAAAGTTGCTTCCAGCTTTAGAGATGAATGGAGATTATGAGGGAGTGGCTATAGCCAAAGAACAAGTCTTACTCATCCTTGAGAGCCAACCCCTATGGAAAAAGAGATGGTTCAATAAGCGGCCTCAAGATGAAACCATATATAGGAACGCACCACAACATCTAAGGATCGACTCAACTTATTGCCCAATTCCTAGAAGACGGTCCTCAAATAATTATGTAGAAGATTCTTCCAAATGGATTCAAACATTTGCACTCCATTAACAAAAGAGCTATAAGCAAGACATGTGGCCTACCACAACACATTGCCCAACAACCCTCTCAAAGATCTCTCATTCAAGGCATACATAATGGAAAAGGCAACAAAGTTCAACAAAGTACTAAAGTCCCTTGAGAAGTGACACTTCAAAAACTACCAATGATAGATCTTATGTAGCTACACAAGGATGTGCATTGGCTAGGAAGGGGGATTCTTTGGCCAGTATAGCTTATGGGCATCCTTGTAGTCAAACATATATTTTAAAGAATTTTTTTTTGATAAATTGTACTTTATTTTTTTGAGAACCATGTACATGAGATGTAATTTTGATCCTAGGGCTACAAATACTTGAGTTATAAATTTCGTATTTTGTATGAAGACCCAAAGTAGCCGGCCAATGGCCATTTTTGGAAAGCCTTAAGTACATAAGCCAATAGATCTAGTTTGAAAGGAGAAAATCTTTTGGATAAAGAAATGAGGTCTGTTGTATGTACTGTGAAGCCGCCTCTCATATCTACCTTTGTAATCAACATATCTCATAATTGGGTAATCTAATTCAAATTTCAAAACTTGCATTGTGTTCCCCTTCTTCTGCTCTTTCATTCAAGTGTAAGTATTTCAAGTTTTGTTGTGATTTGAGACCTCACATATGTGACCCTTCTCTTCAAGTTTGAGCGCTTAAATATTTGTTTTAAGACATTTTGACGATAGGAGAGTATTATTAGACCTTGTGAAAGCCTATCTAAATGGTTTTTTTGTAGTTTTTATGACCTGGTAAATAATGGATCATGATTTTTGTACCTAGTTCAAATGCTACCAGATCTTGTAGACTTGTCTTTTGAGATGTAATATAGATTTCCTTGAAGTTTCATGGCTATCCAAATCCGGTTTTTCATTGAAATAGCTTAATGACCGAGAGTAGTGAGAAAGAACATAGGCAAATTGTTTAATCTTTGAGTTGGTGATTTGCTTATAGAGATTGGAATCCTTGCATGTTAGGTTCACTTCTTGAGGTTGACACCCTTGAAGAGTCTCCATGACCCATCTTAGTCACCTCCTCGAGTATTGATTGAGCATGTTAGTGCCAAAAATCTATGTTATGGACGTCCGTCGAGTTTTAGGATTGCCAAGCCTCACTCTATCTTATTGTATGGATAGCAAGGACCATGTACATGAATTTCATACTGCGGGTTGGAGTTGTTAGGAAATATGACGTAGCTAAGTAGATAATTGAGTAGATTAATTAATGGAGAGAGATAATCTTCACGCACAAGAGAGTATAGAGTAGAGAGAGAGAGAGTACACACGATATACGTGGTTCACCCAATGTGGTCTACGTCCACGGGAAAGAAACCACTTAATGGCTTTAGTACTTCAAAACAAGAAGTAGGTTATAAAGGGATTATACCCTTTTAGAGCTCTCACCTTGCTTCACTCTCACCACCTTACACCCACCTTGTTGTATCAACTTCACACTATGAAATGTATGTAGAAGTGGCCTCCTTTTATAGGCCAAAAGGGTTGTCCTCTCTCATGCGACGTAGCCATGTGTAGCCGCCCTTGTGTAGATAAGTCCAAATTGGACCCTCCAATCCGCCCATGTGTGGGTGCCCTTGAGAAGACAAGTCCACTTTTGAATTCGGCCACCACCCAACTGGCCATTGACTTCCCACCACCGGCCACCGGCCATTGACTACCGGCCAACCGACCAGTCGTTTTTCGACCACTTTTCGGCTGTTGTCCGGGCATAATATTCCAACTAAAAGGAATATTCCGGCAAAGCCATTAGGCTCGAGACCGCGTGTTAAAATTTTGGTTTTCGACGACGAGTGATTTTATTTTTCGACGAGTTATTTTTCTTCACGCACGAGGGCTTCTCTTCATAATGGGGGCCTTACAAATGTGCGTTTTTAACACAGGAAATTACAAGGGGTAAATTAGGCTCCATACTTAACAATCTCCCACTTGGAGACTGATCTTCAAACCAAACATGTGACTGCTTTCCATCCTGGCTTCTTTTCCTTGAATGCCGATTGAAGATGAGCAAAATCTCAACTTCTCCTTGGTGACCACCTTTGTAAACATGTCTACAGGATTTTCCCTTGTATGCACCTTTCCTAGCTTTAGCTATCCCTCTTCCAAAAGAGTGCGTATGAAGTGATATCTCACCTCAATGTGTTTTGTCCTTGAATGAAAGGCTGATTTCTTTTCAAGATGGATAGCACTTTGGCTATCACTATACAAGACACAATTGTCTTGTTTAAATCTAAGATCTTCGAAGAATCTGTGAAGCCACAGAATTTCTTTGCTTACCTTCGTCATTGCTACATACTCTGCTTCCATGGTAGAAAGTGAGACCACTTTCTGTAGCTTTAAAGCCCAGCTTACTGCTGTGCCTCCAACCGTGAAGACATAGCCAATAGTGCTCCTTTGAGTATCTTTGTCACCTACCATATCTGCATCAGCATACCCTTCTAGAAAAATATCAATTTCTCCAAAATACAAAGCATTTGTTGTTGTCCCTTTTAGATACCTAATTATCCACTTCACAGCTTGCCAGTTCTCTACTTGGGTTGTCCATGAACCTACTCACAACTCCCACTGCATGTGTAATGTCTGGGCTTGTCTAGACCATAGCATACATAAGAGAACAAACCTTTGTAGCATATGGAACTTTAGACATATAGGCTATCTTCTCTTGTGTCTTTGGACACATATCCTTGGTTAGTTTAAAGTGACCATCCAAAGGTGTAGAAACCGTTTTTGCATTTTGCATTGCAAACCTTCTTAGTACCTTCTTGATGTAATCCTCTTGAGATAGCTTTATTGTCTTCTTCTTCCTTTCCCTTGATATCTTCATACCAAATATCCTCTTTGCAATACCTAAATATTTCATTGAGAAAGATCTAGATAGCTCCTCTTTTAGGTCTTTGATGTCTTGCATGTTAGCACTTGCAATCAACATGTCATCAACATACAACATTAGGAAGATGAACTTCCCATCTCCCAAATTCTTCGTGTAGATGCAATGATCTCAGTTGCATCTTCTGAATCCATGATCTAACATCCATCGATCGAACTTGAAGTACCATTGTCTTGATGCTTGCTTTAAACCATACAAGCTTTTCTTTAATCTGAAAACCATTTTCTCCTTACCTTTTACTTCAGACCCCTTTGGTTGAAGCATGTAAATTTCCTCCTCTAAGTCATCGTGAGGAAATGCCGTATTTACATCCATTTGCTCAAGATTTAAATCATGAGCAGCCACAAGGCTTACGACAAGCCTAATTGAGTTCATTTTTACAACAAGAGAAAATATTTCATTGAAGTCAATACCTTTCTTTTGAGAAAACCCTTTTACCAGAAGCCTAGACTTGTACCTTTTCTTCCCACCTTCTTCTTCCTTCAGCTTGTACACCCACTTGTTTTGAAGTGCCCGCTTACTTTCAGGCAACTCAACCAACTCCCATGTTTGGTTGCGATGTAGTGAGTCCATCTCCACTTGCATGCTCTCCGTCCATTCTTCTAGTATTCGTGTTGCATAGCTTCTTTGTATGAATCCGGCTCTCCAGAATCTAAGATCAAGAGATGGTTGAAGGAAGGAACAAACCTTTTTGGAGGTCTACTTTCTCTTGTAGATCTTCGGGGAATAGGTTGAGGCTCCTCATTTGGTTGACGTTGTTGCACATTGTCACCATTTGCAGTCCTTGAGTCTTCACGATCCTCAAGCTCCATGTACTCATCACCTGTTTCTTTTGTTTGTTTTCTTTCCAAGTAATCTTTGTACATATTTTGTTCGTTAAAAATTACATCCCTACTTCTAAATATTTTACCATCTTCAGGATTCCATAGGTGATACCCAAAGTCACCTTCTCCATAGCTGATGAAGAAACACTTTTTGGACTTTGCATCTAGCTTTGACCTTAGACTTCTATCTATGTGCATGAAAGCCTCACACCCAAACACTTTGAGAAATGAATAGTTCACCGGTTTACCTGTCCATGCCTCTTCTGGAACTCCCCCATCCAATGCTGTTGAGGGTGACCGGTTGATTAAGTACATTGACGTACTTACTGCTTTCGCCCAAAGCTCAAGTGGTAGGCCTGCATGTAGCCGCATGCTTCGTGCTCGCTCCATGATTGTTCTGTTCATCCTTGACAAAATCCCATTTTGTTGAGGTGTTCTTGGGGTTGTCCTTTGCCTCCGAATGCCATTGCTAGCACAAAAACTTTCAGAAGCTTGGCTGCAAAATTCGCGTCCATTGTTGGATCTGAGGCATTTAACCTTGGTACCTGTTTCATTCTCCACAAAGCTTTCCACATTTTGAAATATGGAAAATACATCGGACTTATTCTTCATGACATAAAACCATGTTTTTCGAGTCGCATCGTCTATGAATGTTACATATTACAATGAGCCACCAAGTGATGGTGTACTTGCAGGACCCCAAACATCAGATGAACCAACTCAAGTTTTTTATTTTTTCTTTCATTTCTTGATTTTTGAAATTTTAACCCTCTTTTGTTTACCATAAACACAATCTTCACAGAACTCTAAGTCCACTTCTTTCAAACCTGGCAGAAGCTTGTTTGAAGGATTTGCATTCCTTTGGCACTCATATGCCCAAGCCAGTAGTGCCACACCGCACTGTCACTTCTGTAGTTGCTGCACAAGCTGAAGGTTGCATATTGATAGTACACAAGTAAAGTGTACCGACCTTTTCTCGCTTGGCAATCACCAAAGATCCCTTGATCATCCACTGTTTGTTTTCGAATGCAATGTTGTGACCTTCATCGTCCAATTGTCCTGTAGAGATCAATTTTTTTTGAAGAGAAGGAACATGCCTAACATCTTTAAGCTTCCATTCATTTCCGTTAGTAGTTTTGACAGAAACTATACCTTTGTCGACAATCTCACAAGCTTCATCATCTCCCAAGTATACATACCCAAAATTACCTTTGGTGTAGTCTTGGAAATGTTGCTTGTGTGGTGTCACATGGAATGAAGGCCAATAATCTACTATTTAGGAATTAGACACATTGTCTAATGAGAGAATTAGAGCATCTTGCTCTACTTTACCTGCCACATTGGCCTCCGATGTGGGCTTGTTGTCTTGAGACTCAGTCTCCTTCTTATTCTTAGACCAGTAATCCTTCTTGACGTGGCCCTTCTTGCCGAAGTTCCAACATTCAAGAACTAACTTTGTGCATGACTCGCTCCGTCTTGAGCGATCACGACCCTTTTGGTTTTTGAACCTCTCCTTAGGCCTTCCTCTTGTTTCCAGTGACAGTGCAGTACTTGATGATTCTCCTGTGCTTCTGCTTTGTATTTCCTCGCTTAGGAGAACACCCACAATATCATCAAACTTAAGAGTATTTGTGCCAGAAATAGAATTACTTACAACCATCACAAGGCTGTCCCAACTACCCCGTAGAGATGATAGTATAAGGAGAGCTTGCACTTTATCATCGAAATTAATTTTCACCGATCAAAGTTGACTTATGTTTGTGTTAAAGTCATCTAGGTGTTCTGCAACTGAACCATTCTCTGTCATCTTTAGATTTAACAAGCGCTTCATAAGAAATACCTTATTGGATGCCGATGGTTTCTTGTAGAAGTCGTCAAGTGACTTCATCAAGTCCTCCGTGGTCTTCATGTCCAAAACATTGAAGGCCACCATTGACGCCAAGCTTAAACAGATTGTTCCCAGTGCCTTTCGATCAAGGACAATCCATGCTTCATCTTCCATCTGCATCTTCCAATGTTGGTAGTTTTTGCCATTGAATTTCTCAATCTTGAGCTTCTCTTCCTCCACCATAACTCCCACTCAATTCAAGGAATATTTTTCTTGAGATACTTTAGCTATGAGCAAACCTTGCTTTGATACGAGTTGTTAGGAAATATGACGTAGATAATTGAGCAGATTACTTAATGGAGAGAGATAATCTTCACACACAAGAGATTATAGAGTAGAGAGAGAGAGAGAGAGTACACA
Organism: Adiantum capillus-veneris; assembly: GCF_014529385.1. Lineage (NCBI taxonomy): Eukaryota > Viridiplantae > Streptophyta > Polypodiopsida > Polypodiales > Pteridaceae > Adiantum > Adiantum capillus-veneris. Next base: position 130,345,304 of record NC_140939.1, on the reverse strand, counting down.
CAATATACGTGGTTCACCCAATGTGGGCTACGTCCATGGGAAAGCAGCCACTCAATGGCTTTAGTACTTCAAAACAAGTAGGTTAAAAAAGGATTATACCCTTTTGGAGCTCCCACCTTGCTTCACTCTCACCACCTCACACCCACCTTGTTGCATCAACTTCACACTATGAAATGTGTGTAGAAATGACCTCCTTTATAGGACAAAAGGGTTGCCCTCTCTCATGAGAGGCAACCATGTGTAGCCGCCCTTGTGTAGATAAGTCCAAATCGGACCCTCCAATCCGCCCATGTGTGGGCGCCCTTGAGAAGACAAGCCCGCTTTTGAATTCGACCACCGGCCACCGGCCATTGACTTCCGGCCCCACCGGCCAACTGATCGGTCGTTTTTCGACCACTTTCCGATCCCGCCGTCCGGTCATAATATTCCGGCAAAAATGGAATATTCCGGCAAAGCCATTAGGCTCGAGATTGGGCGTTAAAATTTTGGTTTCCGGCGAGTGATTTTATTTTCCGGCGAGTTATTTTTCTTCACGCACGATAGCTTCTCCTCATAATGGGGGCCTTACAAATGTGCGTTTTTAACACAGAAAATTACATGGGGTAAATCAGGCTCCATACTTAATAGGAGTCAACATGGTTAGTGCATGGAGGCTACAAGAGGCTATCAATATCTTGGAAAACACACTCAATCCTTATCTTCTCAATGCACATTCAACTGTGTATCAAAGAATAGAAACTAATTCTAATATCCACAATAAAACCTTGATGATTCACCAAGAAAACAAAATCCATTCATTACCAAAGTTATAGGTCGTGTAGAATGAGCCTAAATACACATGTGTACGGTCTCAAATCCACATTTCAACCACTTTCCAAAAAAAGAACGCTTATTATTGATAAGGCCATTTTGTCTTGGAATGCGCTCAATAGCTTAGCAATTTTTCCCTAATACCTCTCCTAAAGTGCAGTTTAAATGCTTCGAATTTGAGTTCATGAAATGAAAAAAATTATTAGCTACAAAAAGCTTATGGAATTATCATGAGAAACCTACAATGTCACATAGAGCTTTCACTGGCAAACACAATGGAACAGATGATGCTCCAAACAAACAATCTTCTATGAGGGAGTTTTGAACAAGACAAGATTATAGAAGAGTACATAGAGGTCGGAGACTGTGTGTATGTTTATTATCCAAAGATTTTATAAGGGTTTTCTTTCAAAGATTGGCTTTTATACCTTAGCCAAGGAAACACACTCAGATCTTGGTAGGAGAGGACTAGAGATAACCTATGGGTAGTTACAAGCTAGAAGCTCACAACCTCAACTATCTATCCACTTTACATTTTTGTAAAAATAATTAAGATTACAACTTTTGACATAATGGGTTTTTAATATCAAATCTGAGTGAAGTTACAATATTGAGCTAAAAAATGGGCCACTTTTTTAGCATGCTAGCAACATTTTCTCCTCCTACTCTGGGGTCGTCCATGACACAACTACTGCACTACAAGATAGTGCTTTGTCTTGTGGGACTTGTGCTACTTTTGGAGGGATTTGAAGGCTTCATAGTACTTGATCCTTAGCTTTTTGTCCCCTTCTATGTGGAATTGAAGGTTGATTGGTGTCTTGCAATTCATGGTCGTATCAACAACAAATGATGCTCAAAGATTTTCAATTGACTAGACCAAAGACCTTTGTTTAGAATATAAAGAATCCAGTGTAGAAAGCCTCTTTAAAGGTCTGTATATAGTATGATGAAATATGAAATATTCTTGCATAAATCCTATATAGCACTTCATCTCGTGGCTGGTCGAAAAGGTCATAGTAGAGCCCTTACTTTCCCTTTAGGATGGACATCCTAGAGGGAAACCATGGTGCATCTATTGCATGCATGTGAGAATCATCTTGGATACTTTGATGAAAATTATGCATGCCAATGTGCAACTCTGAGAGTTGGTAACAAAAAATCCATTGGCAATATAGCATTAAGCCCATAAACCAAGTTAAATGGAGTGGCATTCAGAGCCATTTTCAATGACACTCTATAATCTCACAAAGCTGAATGATTCATTTCCTAGTCAGTTCTTCTAGAGCTTACAATTTTAGTAAGAACTAAACTTAAGATCTTTTTTGTATGTTTTGTTGCTTGGTCATTTGCATGAAAATGATAGGGCATATGGATCACCATAAACTCATTCATAAATTTTTTTTTATCACTTCGTTGTATTTCCCTACCCACACATTTATCTACATTCTAGATGAGCACATGAACGAATACATGGTACTAGGAGTTCCATGGAAGATAACATATAAATGTGTTTAAGATTGGGATGACAAGTTCCTCAAACTCAAACTAAAAGATGGATAGTTGAAAGTTCCACTTGATTACAACAAAAAGGAATGGAAGGTTAACTTACGAGCTTCAAATTTAGCAACAACAAAACCATGTTTTAGCACAACACCTATATCAGCTGCTTGGCACAAGACCTATGCTCATTACACAATCATGCAAGGAACCATGAATTATTGGGTACCAAGTGCTCAACTTTACAAAATTCCTAAGAAAATTTGGGTACCCAAGGAACAATTACAAAACAAGCAGAGTACCTCCAAGACTGAAGAACCAATCATGAAATCGAAGAGCAAGAAGAAAGTGCAACCACCAAAGACCACACATGAGTGTGATGCCAAAAAATAGGCTAGAAGTAAAGACACCAACCAAGGCTACTCACAAATGGGGGGGAAAGCTTCAATAGCCACCGATTCAATCATCAACCAATCTTTCAAAATATCGATTGAATAGTCAAAGATGGTTGTTCATCACAAAGAACCATTAAAGAACAATTTCAACACATTCAAGATATTCTACTTAAGAGAATTAATCAGCAAGGGGCCTTGACATTAAAAACCCTCAAGCAATCTGCTCAAGACTCTCCTCTTGCACAACATCAGGTTTTACAATGCATTGACGTTACAAGCATAGTAGATCCAATTAGGTATATGCATGCACACCACTTTTCAACCCATGCATAGCACTACTGAATCTACACACTATCACCCCAAAGGACTTCGATCAGGAGACGAGAAGGCTTATTGAATGCGGACCCAAATGTATGAAATCTGCTAAAAAAAAGTGTAATGTTTGAAGTGTTTATATGTTAATGTGTGGTTTTTCTACAAAATTCAATGAAAAATTCCTTTTAAGTAAAGATAATTGGAAAACATAATATGCTAGCCCGTAGGTGTGTGTGCATAGTGTAAGTATCCTCAAAAAATTTGTTCGTTTCATTATTTTTTTGTGTGGTTTTGGACCAAAAAGTGATCTAATTGGAGAAATTCACAAAAATATGGCCAAATATGTTATTTATGTATGTTTTGATATTTTTTGGATTGGATTTCTATTTTTTTAATTGTATTTGTAATCTCCTTTTGACTTTTATAATAAAAAGGGTTAAAAATAAGAAATAAATAGCAAACAAGCTCAAAATGGCAAACAAAAGTCACGCCAGGGATCACAAAGCTATGTTGAACTTGCATGTCAAATTTGGTTCAAGGACCAATGCCGGTGATGAGAGGTCTAAGTAGGCCCATGGATCTTGAATCTACAAAATTTTCAAAAAATGTGGTAGTTGGAGTCCAAACAGAAATGTTTTGGAAGGGAAAGTATACTTCATGATTTACTGGGACTAATTGGCGTGTATAAGAGTATTCCCAAGTAAGTAAAGTCTAAGTAGAAAAACTACAGCCTCATTCTCACTAATGAGGAGAAAAGCTCTCCAGGTCTCAAGGGCAATAAAAAAGTGCCTATCATGTGGGTTCAATAATAGGAGTATTTTAATCTATATTTTCTCACATTTTCAAATACAAAGGGGTGTTGAAAAAATATCTTGGAAAAAATCTTGCAGATACAATAGGAAAAGGGTTCTTTTTATTGGCAAAATTTTTACAGCTAAGGGATTTTGTAAGTAAAAAGGGGCTAAGGGTTACTTACTAGGCCTATAGGACAAGTGAAAAGCATCAAGAGTCTTTTTTGGCAAAAAATTGCAAGGGTACACAATGGAAAAAATAATTTTTTCTTTGACCATTACTCCAAAAGTATGCACTTGTACTTTTAATTTCTAGAATTGAGCCTAAGGGAACACTTCACAACCCAAATTTGGTCAAAAACACATTTAGGCCTTGATACATAATGGAAAATCACCCCATCAAGTCAAATTGAAAAAGGTTACAAAAAGCCATCATAGATAATAAGCACACTTACTATCTTTGATGCTAGATTGAACCCATTTTTGTCAAATTTGTTCACCTTCAACTTTAGCATGCTATCACAAGCTTGCACCTCAATGTTTGAAGAATTTGGACACCCTGAGTATCTGTACCATTTTCAAAAGCCTTCTAGGCAAAAAATTGACCATAACCTGGCATTTATCCATCCAAATTTTGCAAAATGTTTCTTATTTTCAATGCCTATAAACCTTTTCCACAACCAAACTTTACATTTCATGCAAAAATCATGCCCTAAATAGTAAGCACTCATATTATCCCATATGTAATTTTTTTGTCATAGTTAATTTTTGGTGATTTCATTATGTTTTTCCAAATCCTTCTAATTTTCAATGCCTATAACCCCTTGTGCACAACCAATGTTTACATTTCATGCCAAAATCATGCTCTAGATAGTAAGCACACATATTATCCCATATGTAATTTTTTTGTCATAGTTGATTTTTGGTGATTCATTCTGTTTTTATGGATGTCAATAGTAATTTTTTTAGCTTCAAACTCTAATTCGGCTTATCCCAGCTCAAATAGGGCATTACAAGGATTTTTCAACTTTGAAAGTTACCTAACTTGCCAAATGCTATGTATTGGCTCCAAGATCAATGCAAAGCTCACCAGTCTCACCGGCAAAGAAGAAGACCATGAAGCAAAAACTACAAGCGCTTCCACCCTACCAATTGGAGGAAGAGTTCATACAGGTAGCAGAGAACAAATATGCAGGAGAAGGCCAACTGGAAAAGCACAATGTGGAAATTTTCAATGGTAGATTTGGAAGTGTAGATAGCCAGCACATGCAATAGATCTACATTTACTTCCCGAAGAGATATATGACATAGCTAAGCTCCAAGGTTAGAGAATCACATACAAAGATGATCTTTCTACCATTTTACCAAATGGAACCCTATGGAGTAGATCTACAAAGGGCATATGAGCTCATTGGCTCAATACAAGAAGACAATATAGCCAGGATCATTGATTCCACCGGACGGCCAGCTACCAATGTTAGCATAACAAAATGATATAGTGGAAAAAACCTTAAAGATTCCAAGAGAGGGTGAATCAATGTAGCTTAAGGAAAAGGAAATAATGGGAATTTTCACCAAGAATATTTCCGCAACAACTTTCACTAGGATGATCCATAAGCTAGCAAAACACCAAACTTTTCCACACTTTCATTTCTTAGCAAAAAAACCACCAAGGTACACATGCCCAAACCATGCGATGGCATCAGTATTCACAACCTCCTTGAATACCAAGATACCAATGCTCATAGACCATGCCTCATATTTTCTCAACACTTTAAAAAGAACCAAAAAGACAGTATCATTACATATATGGGAGTTCTTGAAGTATTGACAAGGATTTCCTACCATGTAGTGGGTATGGGTGACAACCTACCTCCTACACCGGATCAAAACGTCTAGTTCATAGTAGCAAGTGTGAAGAATAAATAACAAGAAGAATAAGAGAAAGAAGCAACAACTCACCCTACTAGAGGATCAAAGAGGACATTAATAAAAACTTTTGAAGATGAGGATGATGAGAGAGATGAAGGCCCCATGGAAGAACAAGATGTTGAGGAGCTATCATTAGAAACTTCTTTATAACCATTTGACATTGAAGATGAGATAAGAAAGGTTTCTAAATGTAAACAAAATATGGGCAAATCCAAACAACTTAAAGAACCACCCTTAGTGATCATAGAAGAACCTACACAAAGAGCTACAAGGCTAGAGAAGAGGAATCCCAAAATCCGAGCAAATATCTTTGAGCAAACACTTTTTCGAGCGACCTCATACAGAATAAAGTTATAATTAATTCAAACTACATTAAACTATTATGATATTAAATGAGTTGACTTTAGGCAATGTTGAGTGCATTCATGCATCTGATCATCTAGAAACACAAAAATTGAGGAAGCACTTGAAATCACTACTAATTACAGGGCCTGCAAACAAAAAATATTTATGAAAAAGCTCACACTAAGTTTTAATTCAAACTACATTAAACTATTATGATATTAAATGAGTTGACTTAGGCAATGTTGAGTGCATTCATGCATTTGATCACCTAAAAACACAAAAATTGAGGAAGTACTTGAAATCATTACAGGGCTTGCACACAAAAAAACATCTATGAAAAAGCTCACATTAAGTTTTACTACATTCTTTTATTATGATATTAAATGAGTTGACTTAGGCAATGTTGAGTGCATTCCGAATTTGATCACCTAAAAACACAAAAATTGACGAACCACTCTAAATCAACAATAATTATAGCGCACTAACACAAAAAAATTGTTTATGAAAAAGTTCACACTATGTTTTGTTTATTTCACACCTTGAAAAAAATAAAGAACTTTAAAAACTATCGTAAAATATCTTGCATTGATCAACATCAAAATTGCAGCAATCTGAAGATTCTCTCACATTGGATATTTAGTTGTGAGCCCCCAAAGCCTGAACGACTTCCACTTTGGACAAAGTTGCTAGGTTGATAAACTCATGGCCGTTTTATCTAATAAACTGAAGCTTGCATTCATCAACATCAAAATTGCAACATATTTATGATTTTATAGCGTTGGATATATAATCGCACACCTCCCAAAGCCTGAAAGAGTTTCACTTTCGTCAAAGCTGCTTGGTGGATAAACTCATGGGCTCTTTCATCTAACCCAAGCACTTGAAGAAACACACAATATAAATGCTTGCATGGTATATATCCAAGCTTCTACTTTCTCGCTTCAGGCCTATGGCTGTCCTCATCAAGTTGTACTTCTGCGTCAAGATTGGTCTTTTTTTTCTAATGCTCTTCTCTCTTGTGGGAATTCTATTCATTTCAGAACTATCGAAACCCATTTCCTCCATAGAAACATTGGCATAATCAACTACTTTTTTTTGCAGTTGAAGCACCAAAAGTACGATGCTTAAAGCGCTCTGCCAAGTTTTCTAAGCCTGGTTCAACAAATGTACGAACACCTTTAAGATAGGCATTATATTTCACACTTTGTAGTACTGCCATTGGCATGTCCACACCAGCTGCCTCATACAAGTTGAGATTTTCCTTATAGCCAACAGAAGCTCGCATGCTTCCATGCTTTGTCTTTGATAGATTTGTATTAGGGATACAAATACCAGATTCATCTTGGGACACAAATCTGCCCCCCCAATGCAACACTCTTACATACCACCAAGCCAACCATGTTTCTAAACATGGAATCTCATCATGAATAGCATGACCATTGTTCCAAAAGTGACGTAGCTCCCCCTTGCAAATGTCAGCTTGATTCTATGAAGGAGCACACCTCCACTTGCGGCATAAGATTTTGTGCTCTTCTTGAGACGAAGGGCGAATACACTTGGTTGTATTTCGTATCATGGACTGCTCCCAATGAAAAGCACATGATCTTTCTTTACCAGGTGTGACATTTTTGGCACCTCCAAAATAAACTGTGCAAACTGCAATCCAATTAGCACTAGCTTCATCTGCCACCATAAAGTCTCTAAACTTTGGCTTTTCAAAGCATGCATCCTCGACAACTTTATTAAGCATTTTCCAAAATTCAATTGGAGCAAACTGGTTCTCAACAATAAACTCACAAGTAGCAATGGTCATTAACTCTCGCACAAATGGATCATAGACATGGAAAGACATGGTTGACACGATGAACATGATCAAAATGGATCCACATACTTTCAAGGTTCCCACCTGGTCATTCTATTGACTAAGTCAACCTCACTACTAGGACCTTTCACAGATATCTTGAAAACATGTGGTTGTTGATCTCTCCCAAGTTGTCCTAGGAAAAGAACACTTTGTATGTAAGGATATCTACTTTTACTCTTAAGGTCAAGAACAGCCTCCAAGCCTTTAGCAGAAATGCTCTTTGCTTTCTTTGCAATCTCTAATGTTCTTTCAATTCTTCTTTTATTTGATAGTGGGGTGATTGTATCCAAAAAGGCGGCAAATTCATCATCACCTATGTCATTTGAGACAAACTCACCTTGAACAACTAATTTTTCAAAAATAATGTCTTGAGTTGTCATGCACTCCAACTGCTTTGGAGTTGTGAATGGTTCTAGAGTAGCATGTTTCTTCATTAGTGCATCAAATTATCTTTTTCCGAGAAAAAGATCCTTCTATTAGTTAATGAAACTGCCCATAGGTCTACAACCACCTCTGCGAGAGAGGGCTAAAACAAGCAGATGTACAAAGAGGTTAAATCAAGAGATGGGAGGAGGGAAGAGCCACACAGGTGGTCAGTAGTGCCATCTGAGTACACCTTGGACCATGGTGTAAAAAGGCCCATGATTCCAGAGTTGAAGGAAAGCCTCTTTGCACTCACGCATGCGATTGGAGCTGCCCTGGAGTCTCTCAAGCTATCCTCTGAGAGTGTGGATCAGCTCTAGCCAAAGATCGAGAATAGTCTCTTTTGGTGGCACATGGCAAGCCTCAAAGATGTGAAAGCAACGGGCCCGCCAAATGAACCAGAGTGTCAGGTCGCTGATGAGCTCCCTACACTCCTCTCTCTCATTGCACCACTCCTGTGGAGTAAGTTTTGTGGCAGGCTGGAGTGTAGGTCACCCCTCGTGCATCACTATCATCCTGCTGGCGTAATATAGCTCAAAATGAAGTGCCGGGCCTGTGAGGGTGGAGCAAGCAGCTACTCCCCAAGTGTACTGCCGAGCCGTGGAAAGAGCAGGCATCAGCCAAAGAACACGAAGCCACACCTGTTGTGCCAAAGGACAATCCCAAAGACAGTGACACTCACTCTCAACAAGATGGTCACAAGCTGCGCATGCAGCTGAGAGACCACTATGCACTAGCCAGCTCCCAACTGTTGTAGCTCTATGTGCGACCTGCCACTGAAAGAAGGTGACTTGCCTCGGCTGTCTGGAGTCCCACAACCTCTCCCAAAAGGCTGCCAAGAACTTAGATGTGAGACCCTCCTCCTACCAATGAGGTGTTGCAGCGGGGCGAACCTCACTCTGTGTTGCCAGTATGTGACATCCCAATCAAACTGTGTACTGAAAGAAAGGGACACCTGGGTGGTCTGCAGAAGAGAAAGGGTCCCTCCAAAACCACTCTCCAGGATCCCACTGTACTAGTGTCCAAGCCCACAGTCTCGAGTGTCCAGTCTCAAGAGCTGTTGGGTCAGGATCGATGACACAAGTCCTCCCACATATGCCCACCACTCGGATCCTCTGAAAACAACACTTTGCCACCTGTGGGGCCTCTACTACAACTCGTTGTAAGCGTCCCTCGCCCTATAACTCAAAAAAAAGGGAGAAAACAGTCTCAGAGTAGGCCCGAACTGAGATGAGAACCTCCAGTCGTGTGAAGGCTCCCATCCACCTGGGTGCTACTGGCTCGAGAGGTGTGAGCCACTCAGCTTGAACTGCCTCTAAGATGTCCTGGTACATGCTCTACACCCCTCTCATGCCCTGTAGTTGGAAACCCTGCAACTCTGACAAGCCTGAAAACTCTAACCAATCACCTAAAGAGTGTGCTGGACCCGCTGCCATGGGACCCCAGAAAACATAAGGCCGACTACCAACCAAGTGGCCTCTCTGAGTGCTAACCATGGGGTTCCAGACAAGGGGCTGTCGTAGGCGCTCCTCTGTGCAAGTAGGATGTCGCTGCTCCAGGCGTCGCCGCAAATGCTCCCAAGATCAAAGCAAACTCACAGAAAAACGCTCCTCCGGTCTCCTGCTCAAACGAACTCTGTGCATCTCTGTGAAGATCCATCTCATCGAAGGTCTCCAGGGGCCTCCCTCCTGAGGCACCCTAGCACGAAGCCACTGTAGCAAGAACTCCGTCCAGGTCTCCTCACCTAGAAGAAGTCCTCTGACTATGAACTTCCCAAGAAGGGCTTTGCTCTGTTGTGCTGGGTCAATGATCCCAAGCCCTCCCTATGAACAAGGAAGAGTGATGACTTGCCAAGCCACTTTGGCTTGGGCTATCTGAGTGTCACGTCCTGACCAAAGGAAGTTCCTGATCAGCCTCTCTACCTGGCTGCTGATACAAGAACTCGAGAAGATCCAGCAAGAAGTGATGTACCACATAGTCGCCAAAAAAACTTGGTTGGCCACTACTACTCTGGCAGCCAAAGAGAGTCGTGTTGAGCTCCAATGTAACAACTTCCTCCTGATAGACAAGAGGAGGGGAGCAATCTGCTGCTTGAGAGACAAGTCCAGACCAACCTAACAGCCCAAGTACCGAACTGCACTCTTTGGGGGAATCCACCTGAACCCTCACCCGGCATCCAATCTGGCATAGGAGCACTACCAACCAAGAAAGCCACTGTCTTTCTCGAGTTGATCAGTGCGCCAAATGCACAATAGAAAGTCTCAAGAGCCTGCTCACACCTGTGAAGGTTGGCCTCCTGGACGTCCAAGTACAAGGCTAAGTCCTCAGCAAACTCAACATCCAGTAGCTCATCTCCCTGAATAGGAAGTGCTAAGCCCCGCAAACCAACCTGCTGCGACACCAAAAACCTGCTCATTGCCTCAGCATAGAACATAAATAGGAAGGGGGTCAGAGGGCAGCCCTGTCTGACCGAACGTGTGAGCATGAAACGATCACCTCTACCTCCTAACAAAAGTACCTAACTGTGTGCTCGTCTGTACAAAGCTGACACCCCTCTGATCCAAGAATTTGAGAAGCCCATCCTGCGTAGAGTGCCCTCCAGAAAATGCCAGTCAAATCTGTCGTAGGCCTTCTCAAAATCGAGAAGAAGAATCACCTGATCCTCACCACGGAGCCTCGCTAGGGAAGAAGCATCCCAAAAAGTAAAGATGTCAAGGATACTATGCTCCTTGACAAAACTGGTCTGAGTCCCATGTATAAGGCTCTCTAGAAGTGGCTGGATCCTCAAACTCAGAGCCTTGGCAAGAATTTTGTAGGTTGAGTTGATGGGGTGCTACTGTCGAATCTCATCCAAGGAGCCACCCTCCTTGGGAATGAGGTAGATTAGAACCTCACTCATGCTGTCAAGCATCTCTTCTGTGTGCAAGATGTACTGGAAGGCACTACAGAGATCTGGGCCAAGCAAGTCCCATTACTCCAAGAGAAAACTGGGAGTCAAGCCATCCTCACCTGGACAGCTACCATAGGGGAGTGCACTAAGAGTCATGTGCAACTCCTCAAGCTGAAGTGGAAGCTCAAGTCTCTGATGCATCTCCTCAGTCACAAGGCAAGGCATTTGTGCCCACACTTGCTCCCTACATGCATCCTGGCACTTTTGACTCAAGCTCTATAGATAGTAACTCACGATAAAATTCAGTAGCAATTGCACGCATGTCCTCTGGCTCAGAAGCAACCGACCCATCGGGCCTCCTCAACTGACTGACCTTGGCATGCGTATGCTGAGGTCCCATTGCCTCAAAGAAAGCACTAGTCACTCTGTCACCCACCTGCGTCCACCACTGAGATGCTTGTCGATGAGAACAAAACTCATGGCACCGCTCCTCTGTGCTAACAAGCTCCTGGCAAGCCTGCTGTAACTGCTCCTCCAACCAAGGACTATCTGGATGCTGCTCCTTCATCCTTTGCAAGGAAGAAATGCCCCATCTGAGACGCTGCTCCTCCTCTCTGGCTGCTGCTGCAGCCAGGCGAGTTAAGGACTCTTGGGGAAAGAAACTACTAAGCTCAGCTAGTCCTGAGGCCACTTTGTCAGCAGGAGAATCGTGCATGTCCAAGCTCTCTCTCCAAAGAGCCTCCACTTGCTCTCTGAGTGCAGAGTCCAGCAAGCCTATCTGTCATTATGAGGATCACTGGTGCATAGTCCGAGAAGGAAGTCCTGCCAGAATGCCAACTATCCCACCCAAGTCACAGAACAAGTCACTAGTATAGAAGCGATCTATTTGGGATAGATTCACTCCTCCCACTCTGCGGTCCGAATGTGAGAAGGCCAGGCTATCTTGGGGCCTCACAAAGCTAGACTGCTACCACACATCCAAAACCTCAGTCATACAAAACCTCTCCTAAGCTGCGAGCTCAACTCCCTGCACAGTAGCGTGGCTACCACCCATCCTGTAAGAAGGGTACTCCAACATGTTGAAGTCACCCCCAATGCACCATTGCTCTACTTGTGGCAGAGACTCAACAATCTGTGATCAAAACTCTGCTCTTGCACTCACTACATTGGGCGCATATATGTTCAGGAAGCCCACAAGGCAACCTTGAACCTGCATAGTGATCCACTGAGCCCTGCTTGGCACAATAATCCCTTTGCCCACAATGGCCTACTGTAGAGACTCCGCAATTGTCATACATACCCAACCCTAGATGCCTCCATGTCCAAAAGTAGCTAACCAAAAAGTATCATATCGTCCACGCAAGAGCTGACCACATCGTCTAATGTGTCTCTCAAATAGATGATGCTTCTGTAGCATAAGGAGATCAATCTCTCCTCCAACAAGGCAACGCTGAAGCTCCTGATGCAATCAACCCCTCTGCCGTTGAAACTGGGGCCCACCTAATCATTGTATGTTCCATGAGACGATCCTCATGGGGAGAAAGAAAGAACAGATGTTGTTGCAATAACTAAACGTGCTATCTTTGAGGTTGGCTTGGATGGGGAGTAATCCGCATCCGAGTGTCCTCTAGATAGGTATGACTACAGAGAGTGTCTGGCCCAAGCCCAAGTAGTCCGGGCCATACATAAAGCAACCTCCTCTGTCCAAGAGTCCTCATGAATCTATACATAGAGTGGCGAGCACTGAGTATCAGCAAAGAAGTGAACCATAATGTGTCTACATCCTGCTGCATCCGGAGGAGTCACCGCAAACTTGGCCAATGGCCACAGAGTAAAAAGAATGTCTGTAACTCCTAGGTCTCCCATGTGATGAGAGAACTCTAGGGTCTGTATATGCAACCACTCCAACATTGAGTCAAAGGTCCACTCAATCTGGTCCCTGCCGCAAAGGGGAAAAGAGAAGCCAACTACTGAGTCCAAGGCCTCTAACCCCCTGGCTGCAAGGAACAGAACATGAACCCTGAAGCACGCTGCCTCAAGGTCTGAAGAGGAGTCGCCGAGAAAGCATGTAAAGTTGTAGGCAAAGAAGTCCCATCGGTGCCAAATGTCAAAGCTCGTTAGCCCTCAAGGGACTGCTGCAAAGGGAGAAGTCTGTACCTAAAGAGGGGGTCACAAGAAAGGCAGTCCCTCTCTCGCCAAGCGACTCGTGGAAAAGGTGCTGCCAAGAGATCTCCTAGTAGCCGGAGATGGCCCTGCCCAGTGAGTCGACTGTGGAACTGGAACAGGGGGGGGGGAGTAGGAGCAAGGGGAGGAGGGGTAGGGGGGGTCGACAAAAGAATGGGGAGGAGGGGGAGAGGTGGTGGGAACAGGAGGTGGAGGGGAGTCTGATGTGGAGGGGTGGAACTCAGGGGGAGGAGGGGCTGTCAAGGGTGAAGCTGAGGTGGGAGCTGATGCAGGGAACTCATCCTCCTAAAGAGGAAAAAATCGGTTCCTCGTGGGAACCCATTGCTGTTGGGCAGACACCTGAGGACCACTCTAAGTGCCAGGTTGCCACTGTGGTCCCTGCCGGTGCCGACCATGAACCTGCTGCCATCCCTCCTCCGCTGGAGCCCCAAGCTCGAAGGGTGGCTCTGCATGTGTGCTCTGTGTCTCTACCTGTGGCTGGTGGCCAGCCTTTGCAGGCTAAGGCTGAGTCCAAGGTGTAGGTCGGGGCCTCCTTTGTGGACAGGCCTTCGCAAGATGGCCCATATGTCGACAAATAAAGCACTAGTTCTAGAGGCCCGAATACTCCACGCTCTATCTAAACCAACCCCCACTCACCCGAGGAAGGAGGATGGCCTTCGGGAGAGTGTGAGTATCCCTAACCAAAATGCAATTGAGGAAATGCCGGCCGCCTTGGCAAGTATTGAGGCTACCGTGCGAGATGTCTCCAGGACGGTCGCAATCGCTGAGCCCATCCTGGAAAAAAGCGGTAGGTACTTCCTCCGCAAACCAGGAAAGTAGACAGAGATGGTAATGTCTGCCTCCTCTACCAACACATCTGATGCATGGTCAAAACCATGTCTCCACTGTCGAAAGAGGGTTCGAACTGCTCAGATAGTCAAGTGACTCATGGCAATGATCTTGGATGCCATCTCGGAGGTCTCAAACTCAATCTGATAATAGTCTTGTCCGAGGATCTGGATGTCTTAGATCTTGCCCACCTCTGCAAGAAGGCAAGCTTGGCGAAGGTCACGCAACTCTCCTCTGCTAGGTTTGGTGCCGAGAATTTTGCAGATGATAGAAGTCACCTCCAAGCGCTCTACCTATGCGGCTAGGCTCGCTTGCTCTATCGGTGATAGAGCAAGTCGAATGGTGGGCTCACTGGGGTCAGGCGATGGGGCTTCATTAGAGTCCCTCTGCGTTGGAGCATGAGCCGCCATTTGTGTCTACTACTGGTGAAGAAGAGGCGGAGGGTCGTTGACAAAAAAGGGGGGGAGACCTGCTGGACCGAGCACGTCGATGGTGCTGGCAACGCCCATCAAGCAAGAATGGAGAGGGCGAGGGCTAACGGTAAAGACGGTGTGAGGGGTGGACAATGGGAGGGGGCAAGTGGGTGTGCTTGACAACGGGAACGGCTGCGGATGGCTGGGCAATGGGCAGCAACGAGGGCAGTAGCGCGAGGGGGGGGGGGGGGGGGGGGGAGCGGCGAGGGGAGCGGACTGAGTTGGGCTGCGGGCTGCCAGCAGGGAAACAAGTAGCAGTGGGGGTAGCACGACGGGCAGGGGCAGCGCGAGGTGGACAGGGCGGGAGAGAAGCGCGAGGGTGTGAGGGAGGGTGATGGCAAAGGGGGGGAGAGGGAGCAAGTGCAAGCAGCAGCAGTGCAGCGAGCTACCAATACAACATCCATACTCTTTCTTATGTATTAATAGTGCATCAATTCCAACCTCTGATGTTCTACATTTTCGTTCTCGACAAGGATGTTTGTGTTCGCCCAAATGAAGAACACATCTGGTGGCATATAATTTATCTCTTAGCACATTCTGGCGCTTGAGAGCAATGCATACAACTTAAAGCTCCATATTATGGAGATACTAGCCCACATGGTGGAGATTTTAATAGTCGACCTTTCCAGTGAACTTCATTACATATCCTGAGCCCAATGTAGTATGGGCAGTCAACATTAATACATCTCAGATGTCCAGAACACCTGCTAAATCTGACAACACGTGTAAATGAATTTGGACCACAAGTGACATACTCTGCCCACAAATGACTATCATGCCACTGTTTCATCCATGCCATGCCAGATGAGTCTCCAAGAGCCAGGAGCTCAAACCTGACATATCCATCATAGTCAAAAGGTAGCTCCTTTACTTTTAAAATATCATCAATTTGACTTAGTGAGTGAAATAAACTACTTTGTTTAGGCAAAGCCTGGATCATTTCAAGTGCACTTTTGATGGGTTTTGAGGCTTCATCTATTTCTGAGTCTAGGCGGATAGGAGCTTTAGAGGTACCGATACCAAGATTGATTAAGCGGACTTTGTAGAACTGAGAGTATTCATGATCCAAAAATACCCCTCTCCCCCTGAGCTTATTGGAGTCTCTTCCAACTTCACAAGATCACCTGATAATGTCAAAGGATGCAGGGTAAACTTTGCAGCCCCAAGTGCAAAGTGACTTTTGATATTAGATGTAGAAAGCTCAATATGCCTTTTATCTAACATGATGACAAGCTTCTGTGTTTTTGAAGGACCGAAAATAGTTACGTGTCTAGACATGTTCGAGAAAACAAACTGTTGAGCAAGCCAAAAATGAATATTTTAAACCAAACATAAAAACAGAACGAGATACTCTATAATATGTTTTTCACGTGTGAGGTATCATTACATACAATGGCTCATCAATGCGACCAATCAATAAGACATCGCGTCAATATTTTTTTTAAAGTTGCATATGTTTTGAAATTTATTTATTATTCTCGCTAGGTGTTTATTTACTATTCTCGTATAGGTTTTTTTGAGTGATATGTGTCTTTAATAATCCTCTCTCTCTCAAAACTTATCGCTAGAAAACCTTTCTATGGTGTGTAACCTAGCTAAAAATGTGAGTCTCAAGACACAGAGAAAACAACAATGGTGGAGTGTCCTGCTCCATGAGCCTCCAACCGGTCCACACCAAGGTCGTCCCCACGTTAGCCTCCTACTGCAACTCGTTGAGGTCGCATTCCCAACAAGAGGTACTCCAACAGTTTGTTTGCTTTTGAAATTCCTTGAACGCATCTGCGTTGACGCAGATCATTTGAGCTTGTTTTCTGTGGCTTTCGTATGCGTGAATAGATTACTGCTGATTTTAATTTTATTGCGTACGCGAGCACTCTTGAGTGCAAATAAGCAATAAAATAACGCAGGCGAACAGTTGTCTGAGGGACCTACAACGGTGCAGATGTCTGTGGAGCGTATTGATTTTAATTTTAATGAGTAAACAAGCACCATTGAGTGCAATAACGTAGTTACCATTAGCTTGTCTAAGGGATCTGCGGCGGCGCAGATGTCTGTGGGAGCTGTTGATTTTTATTTCAACCCGTAAGCGATCACTATCAAATGTTTATAAGCATTAAAATAAGCATTGTTCACCTGGCAGACCTCGAAGGGGCATAAATTGGAGGGGAAATGGTCGGGTGGTGAGTGACCAGGGTGAGGAGGAAATAATCCAGAATAGAAGTGGGTCTTGAAAAAGATGAAGTGGATTGTATTGCACGAACACACCCACGCTCGAGTGTAAAGACTCTTTGCTGGTTACGTCCCAACTGCATCAAGTCATGAGCCGAACGTCATGAGCTCGGAGTACATTCTTGCAGCACATGGTGTGTGAGAGAGAAAGAAAGGGTGAGGAGATAGAGCGACATGGTGGTGAATGAAAAAGTCCCAGAATAGTGTTGTACGTACTACTACGAGGCACGCCATAGGTTCACACGACACTGTCACAAACCAGAGAGTCGGGACTGATCTGGATGTGTAGAGAGAGAGAAACTTATGATATGGTATGGCAGGGGACTGCGGTTGGATTATGGCCACCAATGAGGTAGTTGCGTGGGCAATGGAGGAGATGCTCTCAATGAGCATGAGCTCCAGACTCTAGTGAATCACGTTAGGAGAGACTATCTTGAGAGAGAGAGAGAGAGAGAGTGATCATAGAGAGAAATCACTTGCCTTGCCTAGCTTTTGAAAGCGGGTAAACTATTGTCCCGTATTCTACACCATACATACGGATACGCTAGACAGTGACTCAGTCACTATACAATGTACACAATCATCGTCTACATTTCTACACACAATATACACTCTGCCCTATACCACGCCACACCACATAGACAGTTAATGACGACGGCCTTACAGACTTGTCATAGACAGCAAGGAGTCTACGCAGCAAAAAAACTAAATGTTGGAGGGTTCTGCGGCGCCGTAGATCAATTGGTGCTACTTAGAATTGGTATATATTATGTCCTAATAGTATGTATTAAAAAACAATTGTTTTTCCAAATACACAAAATTCCTTTTCTTGATTTTGTTAAGAGAATTTTAGAAAATTAGGTGTCCCCTCTTCTAGTTTTTATGCCGCTTTTCTATTTTTTGAAGCGGAATTTCTCCTTTTTCCATTGCCCCCAACTTGCAATTTTGACATTGAACATGTCACGATATTAAGCTGAGATTAGAGGTTCCATCTTGGGCATGTTCAAGAAACCTCATAGAGGTTGTTATTTTGTCAAAAAAATTCATAGGAAGAAGAAATGAATAGCAATACAAGTAAACGTTTGACGTTATTTAAATTGATTTTGTTTTCAAGATAATCAACAAAATTTGTGATGAGTCTTGAAGATTTTAAAGTGTTCTTTGAGATTTTTCTCGCCATATACATAAAACTCTGCCCAAAATTTTCAAGCTTTTCAAGTCATTAAATGTGAAATGTATATTAAATATGATGACTTTATTGTTTCTAAAACACTTTTTGTCCAATCCAAGATCTAGGGGTCGTTCAGGCAGGAGGGTGCTGGACTCTTTGCCAATTGGAACATATAAATCCACAGACCAAATTAGCTCTATTTCGGAGTCAGACATGGGAGCAGGTCTGGAATTGCCTGAAGATTGATGTTTTGTCTCTTGAGATGGGACAAGGCTCTTTGCATGATGTCAACCCCATTTTGACTGAAGAATGTAATTTGCAGATTGTGCCCTGGGAGATAAGAGATGATGTCAGAGAGAGGAAAAGATGGTCACAGGTGGGAAAAGCTTTTTTAATTTACTTTAATTCAAACTATTTTGTTTTTAAAGTTACTTTGCATATGAACATGTAATGTTATGTAGATGAAGTGACAAAAGAGTGGGATCCTCTTTGGTGGAGGTCAATGAAGACTTGAGATGGAGTTGCAGAGTAATCCAAGGTTGTCAAGTTTTGTTGGCCACATGTTCTATGTGTGGGAGGGTAACCATAGAACAGTGGCATGGATTCAAGGCATAAAAGAAAAATTTTCTACATCAAAAGATAAGCATTGCAGAGTTCTTTGTACAATTATTGATCCCACCAAAGTCCCTAAGATTGCTTTGCTAAGCAGCCTTCAGAGAATGAACTTGTAAGTGCTCTTTTAAACTTTTGAGATTACTGAGAATTTTTTTTAAAAAACAAAGTCAATGCAAATTTTAAAATCCTTTTGTTTGATGCTAATAGCATGCATTCTCATTCTCTTGTTACTACACATCTTTGGGATGAGATTGTGAATTTGTCTCATATTTGTGCTGCCAATCCTGGCGTTTACCTGAAATCTCTACTCGAGAAGGATCGAAAATTGATTGCAAATGTTAGAAAATACATTGTAAGGGGCAGGAACCATGATATCCTCTAACACGTAAATATCTTGCACGGCTTGTCTATGATGTAAGTGGAATGCTTTCTGTCTCTTTTGTGTTAAATGCCATGCAATTTTGAAATGATTATGTAATATTTATTTCTTTTGATAGTTGCAAATGACCAAGGAATACAACTCAAGGGTGGATCAACTCTCTTGTGAGAGTTTGTCTGTTGATGATTTAAAGAAAGAGCAAGATAAAATATATCATGACCTCATCACAAAGTACAGTGATAAGATTGGGAAGGTATTCTTTCTTGTTGGCAAATTTTATAGTGTGAAAGATATGGTTTTAACGGCATAATTTTAAGAAGGTTGTTTTTTGGTCTTGTTAGCTTCTTAACATTTTGGACCCACACTTGGGTTCAGACTAGCTAGCAAAATTTTTTTCATTGAAATGGAACCCTGGAAGTTGGGCAACATTGGAAAAGATTAACTTAATTTCTGTTTTGGATGCTCCAATTCAAACAAGCTGTTATGATTGTCTCTTCTAGAGGCCGATAATCTCACTAGAGCTACATATGGCATCAAAAAAAGAGACCATGTTTATAGAATGTGAGTCTACTAGTATTTCAAACTTTTGATGCTTTGAAGAAAGTATATTGAATGGCTTTTCAATTTCATTTTTTGGTGGATTCAAGCTGGCTTCGTTGAGAGGGTCACTTGGCTAGGGTATTTGATAGAGCATTGCAGTTGGTGACGGATATGTTGGGCACATGTGGAGATGTTGTATTGTCACCTTATTCTACTGTGATATTTTACTTTGAGGAGATAAAACTTAAGGCTAGGCCTAAGCTTTTTTCTTTGGAGGTGTCTTTGGAAATGAGGACAAAAGATGTTGATAAACAAGCCCTCAAAAAGATAGACACTTTGCGTATGGTTGCACAGAGATTAGCATACAGGTACTTTTGTTATCATATTGCAGTGCAATTTATTTTACTGTTTATGTGCAAAAATAATGTATGAATTGCATTTTTTGTCAATGGAGCTTGTTCTGATGTCTGTATTTACTCTTAGCAAAGTCTAAGCATGGCCTAAATCTCTTAAAAAGTTATGTGTGCCATTGCTAAATGTCGCTCTCATCTGAAGAATATTTAATTTTTAGAAACGTTCAAATTTTAAAAAATGATAATCTTTGTTTTGCTTTTCGAGTTACCTAGCACCAAAGATGCTTATAAATTACATTCCTTTTTGCTTTTTATATAAGAGACAAGCGTTGGTGTATGTCTTTGTGCATGTGAGATCCGCAACAAGCAACCCTAAAAAAAAAGGCACATGGATGACTTTTTGAAACTTAGTTTTTTGTTTTACAATCACATTGATTTAATTTAATGCTATTGGCATATGTGTGTTGCGCGTGAATTTATTTGAATTTCTATGTGAGGATGATATGCAAACTATGTACGTGAGTGCAAAGAAGAGAGCCATGGTTCAAAGTAGATAGTGAAGTTGTAGTTACCCGCCGACAAAAAAAAGGCGCAGATTAGTTAGTCTTGGCCGATGAAACACCTCGCCAACGGTCGAACCTCGAGAATCCTCGACATTTTCCTAAATTCAAAAAATATATGCACAGTGCAGTAGGTCACCTCTCTGTGTAGAAAAAACTGAACTGCAATGAGAACAATATAATGGGTATCCTTCACACCAAAATCCATAAAACTTCATACACTATCAAAAATCAAAACCTTCATGATCAGGAAATTTTAGATGGTGTGCATTACCAAGATTGACTTGTGTGTAGATACTCGTTCAGAATCTAGGATCCGATCCCAGAATTTTCCAGATAATCAACTTTGAGCTGGTGCTTCTGGTGTTACACACGTAGTCAGGCTTCCCAATTAGGACGCCTCTGTTGATTACAACTTGCCTTCGATCTCTTGCTACAACACTCTTATAGAGGGTGATCCACTCCTCCTTTCCAGCTCCACCCCGTTCCAGCGTTGCACAGCTCTGATCCGTAGTCTCTGCAGCTCGTCACTACAGCACAGCTAGCAGCTCGCGTCCTTAATTAACAGCTTGAGATCACGCCCTTAACAGCTTAATGAGACGCCCACTACAGCCTTAATTGGCTTCTTTTTTATAGAACTAAACCCCAATCTGTGCGCAAGCAGCTCCCTGTTAATTCTGAAGCTCCCCTGATGAGGAATTGCCGCCACAGCTCGTGTACTCCCCTGATCTCCTGATCTGAGCTGCCTTGCTCCCTTTGATAGAGAAGGCGACCCCTCTTATTTAATATGGCCAAAAATTTGGAGGAGCTGCAGACCGTCGAGCAATACATCTAGATAAGGCGCTGGATACCTGCCTACTGCTGCAGATCAAGACGTCGAGTTGGATACCTGCCCTGCAGAAGCTGCTGACGTTGAGCAATACTAGATAAGGCACGCCAGACCCTAAAGCCGAGAAGATTAAGGTAGCTGTAGCTGCAAGTGCAACTGAGGACAAACTGATCAGCTAGCATAGCATGAAGTGGGAGCTCACTCTGAATGAGCAGTGAGACAGCAGATGAGTTCAAGTTGGGCTTGGATCAGATCAGCAGGTACAGTTGCGGCCCGCCTTGTAGAGCTCTATTTGTTGAGAGCAGGTCAGTTTGCGCGCCAAACTTTAAGGTAATTAGGTAGCTAGGTACTCCAGTAACGCCTCGGTTGGGGTTGGTGTAGTCCCGCGCCTACGAAATTTTTAGAGTAACCTCTAAACTTTTGAAATAGTTCCAAGGTGAGTTAAGCTACGCAATCGAGACAAATTTTCCGCACTAGGGTAAAATTTTCCAAGTCAAACCGAAACGTCAAAAACATTTCTTGTTATGCATGGATGTGAGCGTGTGCGAGCTCAGGTGTGTTTGCGCATGCCCGCTTGTGCATGCGTGTGTGTGTGTGTGTGTGTGAGTTTGTGTGTGTGTTTCCTCGATCTTTGAGGTCTCTTGGGAGTGTCCTACCCATCCCTAATGAGCGTCATTACCTTGCTCCTAATCTAGCATAACATTGTATCCACCAAATGAGAGAGAGAGAGAGAGAGAGAGAGAGAGAGAGAGAGAGGAGAGATGTATAGAATGTCACCTCTGGTCCAAACTTTCAAACCTATAAGTGGCATATTGTGTGTATACACAGAGGGACTCTCTCTCTCTCTCTCTTTGTCTATCTCTCTCTCTCTCTCTCTCTCTCTCACAGGAGATGGCTAGTGTGCTCCGTACACCATGGCTCACGTCTTTCACTCATTGTTGCCTGAGTGTCTCTCTCTCACACACACACACACACCATGCTACAGCAAATGACAAACATGTCTCTCTCTCTCTCTCTGTGAATTATGTCACTTACTTGCAAACCTTTATATGAAGTACAATTAAAGTATGTTCTACCCATCGCTAATGATGTCATTACCTTGCTCCTAATCTAGCATAACATAGTATCACTAAATAGTTCCCGTTTAGATACAACATTTATATGGACACATCCTCAAAATGATAACATGTGTATAAACCAAGCAAGGAGAGTTAATTGAATCTTGATGTTCACATGAAGCACTTGTAAGAAAGGTTATATTGTTGGTAAGTTAGTCTTGTATCCTCAGGGGAAATATGTTTGGCAAGGTCCCCAAGCAAGATAAGGCGCATGGCATTCACACTTAAGTAGAGGGAGAGAGAGAGACGAATAGATTGTATTATTGTCCTCAAAGGTTAAACATCATGTATGGTATAAAATTCCACATGTTGTATGAGAGAGAGAGAGAGAGAGAGAGAGAGATGGAGAGATTGAATTATTGTCCTCAAAGGTTAAACATCCTGCATTCAAGTAACGGTGATTGTTTGATGTCCAAACTCTCAAACCTAGATCACGGAGAATTGTTACATGTTCCATTCTTGGGAACGGAAATATAATACTCATCTTTGCAGATTTGAAACTCTCTCCAGATAGAAAAGATATGCACTTGTTTAGCCGTACCTATATGCTAATTAAATTGAGGGTGTATGACATCAATCAGGAGGACAATGGACACACTTCTATAGGTGAACTTCAAATGGAAACCACAATTTGCCCAACATTGTCTTGGTTATATGTCCAGATCCCCATATAGTTGATCTAACCATCCCATCAACATTGCCTCTTGAGGAAGATGGGACACATTTCTATAGGTGAACTTCAAATGGAAACCACAATGTGCCCAACATCATCTTAGTTATCTAGATCCCCATATGGTTGATCTGACCATCCCCGTCAATAATTTCCTCTTTAATCATCTGATCTAACTCATAAATGTTACTTAGCTTCTCCCCGAGGTTGTTTACTTAGCTACAAACGTGGAGTTTTTGTGGTGATCCAACCTTTGTCGTATTCTTATGTGAACCACCTAGAAGGTGCGTGAGGCGTGTCTCCTATGGGGCACCTATATAAAGGAGATATGGAGGCGGTGTGAGGGAGTTAGTAATATTGGAATGAGCTACAACCCTCAATAAAGCGATATTGACGAAGCAATGGACAAAGCTCATGGCTTTGCAAGGTATTGATGTCGCATCGATGGGCTTAGAGGTACTTAGAATTCTCACAGAATGGGTTGTGGTTGCGGTCACTAAGGTTAATGTGCATTGCTCCTTGCAGAATCATACTCAAAAGTTTTGCTCATGCCTTACGTTTCAAAACTCTCTCTCTCTCTCTCTCTCTCTCTCTCTCTCTTTTTGGGGGGGAGAACTTGCTCTTTATATTACAATAATCTACAATCTGCTATCACACTAACAACTTTTTTATGATCCATACCACTGTCTCTGAAGGCTTGATCTGTTAAAGAGAGCAGCTTCCATCATCCTATCTCTAATGACAAACATGGGAACTATATGATTGCAACTCTGGTCCCGATCAAATGTACATTGATTTCTCATATTCCATACAAACCATAAGAACCATACTCTGAAAGACTGTAGTGCAAACTCAAGTGCTCGATGTTCTGGGATTTGGATCTTGAAAAAGGTCATCTGATACCTAGATATGGAGATCTCCCAAGCATCATACCACATCCATTTTTCCCACTTCCACCATTCCATAACAGGCTTGCATGACCAGAATACATGTCTAGTGGTTTCGGGACAAGAGCATTTGATGCATTTGCTAGAGGTAATACCCTTTTTCTTTAGATTCATGGCAGTGTGGCCAATACACATGTGAGAGCTCTCCACAAAAAAATTCTGAATTTAAACTGATTAGGAATCAACCATACATTTGCAAGAGTTTTTTGCCACCAATATGCATCCTGTTGAAGGGACCATTGTGAATTACATTTCACAAAAATATTTGGTTTCGGTAACAACAAAGCATAAAAGACAGAGGTGTTAGCGGTCCACCAATTAATTGCTTGATTAGGAACGTTCCAATCTCGATGTCGTTCTTCCATATTGAGAGCATCTCTAAGAGGCAAGCCGTGAATCTAAGCACATAGTTGATGCCAAGGTATTCTGAAGCCAAACCCTAGTCTATATTGTCATTTGGCAACCGAAAAGAGTTTCAAGTCGAGGTTAGAATCAACCATTTCTGAATTTGATTGAGACCTTTTTTGTGCATTGACAATGCAACCTTACCCAACAACCTAGCTGGTGGGGTTTTAAAAGCAAAGCTCCAGAACAAGCTCTCCCCCCCCCCCCCCCCCCCCCCCCCAATGAGTTTCCTGTATACCTAGCCATACCTTGCCAGACCAAAGCAGAGCATATCATCTTCCAAGAAGATATTAGCATGCTTGACACGTCATATCCTGTTTTAAGAGGAGCAACTGAGAAAACTTTATCCCAGGCTGACATATTCTAGATTCCATGGAAGTAAACAACTGATTTGTCAACCAGCTTCCACAAGCATAAAGCCCATTTGGTATCAGAATCTAGCATATGCTTGATAAGGGAGGTCCTCCTGGCCTGAGCATGGACCTGTAGATTCAAGCTATTTAAGCCTCCTTGAGAGTATGGTACTGAAATTTTTCTCCAAGCAACCAAAGCATTGGAAGATCGAGAGGAGTTCCACAAAAAGCTAGCCAAGACTGAGATGCATTTCTGAAGAATTTTATTAGAACAGTTGATCAAGGGCAAGTAAAACAACAGATAAGGCATGAGAATACTCTGAATGATTCTGAGCATGACATGTAAAGGCCATTCATCACAGTGCCAAGAAGCAATTTTAGCCAACACTCTCTCGAGAACCCACTGTTGCAAGTGTTTTTTAGAGACCATGACCCAAATTGGGTAGCCAAGGTGTCTAAAAACATGACCCTTAGGAACTCCTTTCCTAGACCAAATCAAAGAGTCAAATTCCCTTGCAGATATGTTAACCAAAGAAGATTTACATAGGTTCAGTGTAAGACCAGCTCTGTAAGAGCATACATATCTAGAGTTTTCATACATCTGTGAATATTGATTTTGTGGGCCTTCAAAATTAGAAAGGTGTCATCCGCAAACCCTTTTCTCGGGATGTCTTTACCTCCTACTATGAGGGTTTGCAAATAGCCCTGTTGTGCCAGTTGATCCATGTATGCATACAGGGAGTGGGAGGCCACAATAGAAAAAAGAGGACTAACAACACATCCTTGTCTTACCGATCTGGAAATGTATATTTTGTCCGAGAGTCTACCTTTAATGCTCAATCTGGAGTAAGCATGTTCACCAGGCAGAGAGATACACCTACTGATCCGAGGGCCAAACCCCATACCTTGCATGGTTTGCTGCACAAAGTCCCACTGCACTGTGTCAAATGCCTTGGCAAAATCTATCCGAAACATTACCATGTCTTGTTGTGAAGATAACGCATGCTCTATGCCCAGTTGAACTGTCAAAATGTTATTAAATATTGACCTCCCTCCAATGAAGCCTGTTTGAGCTGGGTGAATGTGTTTTCTGAGTTCGGGGCCAATCCTGAGAGCAATGGATTTTGCGAGTATTTTATAGAGTATCCCCACCATGGTGATAGGTCGCTAGTCCCTAGGGTTTTAGGGATCCTGCACTCAAACAGGGCATCATCTCTCTCTCTTTCTCTCTCTCTCTCTCTCTCTCTCACACACACACACACACACACACACACACACACACACACACACACACACACACACACACACACACACACACACACACACCATGTAGTAGCAGATGACAAACACGTCTCTCTCTCTCTCTCTCTCTCTCTCTCTCTCTCTCTCTCACACACACACACACACACAGCCATGACGAACACCTCTCTCTCTCTCTCTCTCTCTCTCTCTCTCTCTCTCTCTCTCTGACCCGTGACACACAGAGCGTTGTAACAAATATCAAAATCCTCTCTCTGTGACCCACGATGTACCGTATCTCTCTCTCTCTCTCTCTCTCTCTCTCTCTCTCTCTCTCTCTCTCTCTCTCTCTCTCTCTCTCTCTCTCTCTCTCTCACCCGTGACACACAGAGCGTTGTAACAGATATCGAAATCCTCTCTGTGACCCATGATGTACCGCATCTCTCTCTCTCTCTCTCTCTCTCTCTCTCTCTCTCTCTCTCTCTCTCCCCCTCTCTCTCTCCCTAGGTTGTGCACACACATTTGTGACACACGTGGCAACGCTCACAACTCGATATTTTTTTAAGCTATATAAAGTAGTAGTATAGATGGTGCTTTTTTTGCATTGCTAAACAACTCCAGTGAATTTTTTTTACAGAGATAAAAAAAGTTTTGACATTAACTACATTGTAGTTAAATATGTGTCTACATTTCCTATATAGAGAGTATGGTCTAATAGAAGTCTGCTAGTTAACTCTGGTTTTCCTATATAGGAAATAGAAGTTACGACCATTTTCTTATATTGAATAGCATGTTACCTAGTAATCCACTTGTTTTCCTGTATAGAATCGTCGTGTTATGTACACATTTCCTTTTCCTAGATGTATATAGGAAATCTAGCTTGTTATAACTAGTAGAATAGATACATTTTACAAGATACATAGGTTTTTCTTATGTAGGAATTGAATTAAAGTTCCTTGTGTTACGATATGGTTTGTCAGGGGACTGTGGTTGGATTATGGCCACCAATGAGGTAGTTGCGTGGACAATGGAGAAGATGCTCTCAATGAGCATGAGCTCCAGACTCTAGTGAATCGCGTTAGGAGAGACTGTCTTGAGAGAGAGAGAGAGATCATAGAGAGAAATCACTGGCTTCCCTAGCTTCTGAAAGCGGGTAAACTATTGTCCCGTATTCTACACCATACATATGGATATGCTACACAGTGACTCAGTCAGTGTACAGTGTACACAATCATCGTCTACATTTCTACACACAATATACACTTTGCCCTATACCACGCCACGCCACATAGATAGTTAATGAGGACGGCCTTACAGACTTGTCATAGATAGCAAGGAGTCTACGCAGCAAAAAAACTAAATGTTGGAGGGTTCTGCGGTGCCGCAAATCAATTGGTGCTATTTAGAATTGGTATAGATTATGGCCTAACAGTATGTATTAGAAAAAAATTGTTTTTCCAAATACACAAAATTCCTTTTCTTTATTTTGTTAAGAGAAAATTTTAGAAAATTAGGTGTCCCCTCTTTCTAGTTTTTATGCTGCTTTTCTATTTTTTGGAGTGAAATTTCTCCTTTTCCCATTGCCCCAGCTCGCAATTTTGAAATTGAAAACGGCATGATATTAAGTTGAGATTAGGTTCCCTCTTGGGCATGTTCAAGAAACCTCATAGAGGTTGCTATTTTGTAAGAAAAATTCATAGGAAGAAGAAATGAATAGCAATGTTGACGTTATTTAAATTGATTGTGTTTTCAAGATAATCAACGAAATTTGTGATGAGTCTTGAAGATTTTAAAGTGTTCTTTGAGATTTTTCTCGCCATATACATAAAACTTTGCCCAAATTTTTCAAGCTTTTTAAGTCATTAAATGTCAAATGTATATTAAATATGATGACTTTATTGTTTCTAAATAACTTTTTGTCCAATCCAAGATCTAGGGGTCGTTCAGGCAGGAGGGTGCTGGACTATTTGCCAATTGGAACATATAAATCCATAAACCAAATTAGCTCTGTTTTGGAGTCAGAAATGGGAGCAAGTCTGGAATTGCCTGAAGATGATGTTTTGTCTCCTGAGATGGGACAAGGCTCTTTGCATGATGTCAACCCCATTTTGACTCTGCTGAAGAATGTAATTTGCAGATTGTGCCGTGGGAGATAAGAAATGAGACTTCTGCAGCAATTGGGCCAAAAGATGAATCGAATGCATTTACACATAAAGGTGTTGATATTTTGGCTTCTACTAGACTCTTCAAATGCTTCGAGTGTCCTCCTATTCCACTTTGTCGTCTCTATCCATATGCCAGAGTTCGAGGCTTGAGGGATGATTTAAGTGGTTTGAGGTCAGCCTTTCCAAAAGAAGGCTACATGCAAGAAAAAGGGTCTTTTGTTGTTTCCTAGTGGTCATGTCAGAGAGAGGATAAGATGGTCACAAGTGGGAAAAGCTTCTTTAATTTACTTTAATTTACATATTTTGTTTTTAAAGTTACTTTTCATATGAACACGTAATCTTATGTAGATGAAGTGACAAAAGAGTGGGATCGTCTTTGGGTGGAGGTCAATGAAACTTGAGATGGAGTTGTAGAGTAATCCAAGGTTGTCATGTTTTGTGGGCCACATGTTCTATGTGTGGGAGGGTAACCATAGAACAGTGGCATGGACTCAAGCCATAAAAGAAAAATTTTCTACATCAAAAGATAAGCATTGCAGAGTTCTTTGTACAATTATTGATCCCACCAAAGTCCCTGAGATTGCTTTGCTAAGCAGCCTTCAGAGAATGAACTTGTAAGTGCTCTTTTAAACTTTTGGGATTACTGAGAATTGTTTTCTTTTAACAAAGTCAATGCAATTTTTTAAATCCTTTTGTTTGGTGTTAATAGCATGCATTCTCATTCTCTTGTTACTACACATCTTTGGGATTGTGAATTTGTCTCATATTTGTGCTATCGATCCTGATGTTTACCTGAAAGCTCTACCCGAGAAGGATCGAAAATTGATTGCAGATGTCAGAAAATACATTCTAAGGGGCAGGAACCATGATATCCTCTAACACGTAAATATATTGCACGGCTTGTCTATGATGTAAGTGGAATGCTTTCTGTCTCTTTTGTGTTAAATGCCATGCAATTTTGAAATTATTATGTAATATTTATTTCTTTTGATAGTTGCAAATGACCAAGGAATACAACTAAAGGGTGGATCAACTCTCTTGTGAGAGTTTGTCTGTTGAACGATTTAAAGAAAGAGCAAGATAAGATATATCATGACCTCATCACAAAGTACAGTGATAAGATTGTGAAGGTATCTTTCTTGTTGGCATATTTTATAGTGTGAAAGATATGGTTTTAACGGCATAATTTTAAGAAGGTTGTTTTTTAGTGTTGTTAGCTTCTTAACATTTTGGACCCACACTTGGGTTTGGACTGACTAGCAAAATTTTGTCATTGAAATGGAACCCTGGAAGTTGGGCAACATTGGAGAAGATTAACTTAATTTCTGTTTTGGATGCTCCAATTCAAACAAGCTGCTATGGTTGTCTCTTATAGAGGCTGATAATCTCACTAGAGCTACATATGGCATCAGAAAAGGAGACCATGTTTATAGAATGTGAGTCTACTAGTATTTCAAACTTTTGATGCTTTGAAGAAAGTATATTGAATGGATTTTCAATTTCATTTTTTGGTGGATTGAAGTTGGCTTCGTCAGGAGGGTCTCCTGGCTAGGGTATTTGATAGAGCATCGTAGTTGGTGACGGATATGTTGGGCACATGTGGAGATGTTGTATTATCACCTGATTCTACTATGATATTCTACTTTGAGGAGATAAAACTCAAGACTAGGCCTTATCTCTTTTCTTTGGAGGTGTCTTTGGAAATGAGAACAAAAGATGTTGATAAACAAGCCCTCAAAAAGATAGACACTTTGCGTATGGCTGCACAAAGATTAGCATACAGGTACTTTTGTTATAAAAAAGATAGACACTTTGCGTATGGTTGCACAGAGATTAGCATACAGGTACTTTTGTTATCATATTGCAATGCAATTTATTTTACCGTTTATGTGCAAAATCATGTATGAATTGCATTTTTTGTCAAGATTCTTGGCCTTTTTGGTGTCTCAAAAGATTCTTCTTTCGATTCCACTACTTGCTAGAAAGTGGACACAATTGAACTTACCCAATTCATGCATGTATTCGGAAAAATTGCATAAGATTTCTTCATGGGAGATTGAAGCTTGTCCTTGGTGGATTGACATGGAGAAAGGCCATGTGTTGGCTGGTGACAGAGACCTTAGAGATGCCATGCTTAGAGATGGATCTTTTGATGTCAATGGAGCTTGTTTTGTGCAAGGTGCATTGGGTGATGTATGTACAATGCTTCCAACACGCCCAACAATGCAATCAACACAGTCATCTTCAGGTATCGCAAAAAATTATTATTTGCATGTTTTGTCTTGACATATATAAATTTTTTCTTTTTAAAGTATTTTTGTTGAAAAGGGTTGTCTTGAAAAGGGAAGGAAGCTATGGTAGACACTACTGTAGATGGTTTGATGAAGGAAGCTATGCCATTATCACATGGATGGACTATCACTTGTACTTATGATCCATATTATACTTTATGGTCGATTCCATGGTCTTTTGATCTAATTTTGAACAATTTATTTCTCAGATACTGGTGGATCTTCTCGATTGTGTCGTGTCTTTTCCTTTGATTATCCAGATGATGTTATGATGCATGGCCAAACTAGTCATGGTTTTGATTGATGTATAGCTTTCACCGGAGATTACATTGCCATTTTTGGAGATTTTTCACTGGGAGTTAGGTCTCCATCTTGTTATTTGGTTCATGACCATATGCTCAAGGCCCGCCAAAGCGATCTTGTTTATAGGCAAAGTGGCAAGTCAGTTGCATGGGCTACATATTTATTTTCTTGGGCCTTCCTTATAGAGGTTTGATTAGTGGCTATGGTGTCAATCCTATGTGGGATAGGATCATGTTCGCGAAGGAATTCATCTCGCATGGAACACCTTATCAGACACGGGATAGTTGTTAATCATGGCCTCTTTTACAGGTTTGTAGCCTTTACCACTTTGAAGTACGTATTTGGAGTTCACATTTGAAAGTCATTAGTCACTCATGTGGTACTTTTCATTTTAGGTGATTCACTTTGATGGGTGGAGAGGTTTAGCATTGCTACCGACATGCAGATTTATCGACGGACATTGGTGCTCCATGATACTCCCTTCGGCTACATGGAGACAAGAGGAGAAAGAGTTGAGGTGATCGTTATTTTTGATTTTTTTAAATCTTATACTTTTATTTAAGGTGTGTCTCCTTTTCAAAAGAAAAATAACATTTCTTTTATTGTTGTGTGTATTTTGAGACCTCGGTGTTGTACATGGTGCATCGACGGGGTCCAACGCCGCCCATTTACATAGCTGAGAGCATGCCTTGTTTTTGAGCACTCGACATGATGCCTACAGATTCTATCATGCAGCACTATATCCCGAATACCTTGATATCCATTTTCGCAGTTGGGGTGCCTTGGTGTGGAGCATTGCAGCGGAGCACCTCATTTTTGGGTGCTTTTGTAGAGATGTTGTGCAGGAGTGCTTGAGTTTGGGTACGGAATGGCACCTATGTTGATGGCATGTGCGGCTTCAGGGTGAGTGTGTGGTTCTTTGGACACTAATGATAGCATTATTACAAATTTTTTGCAGCGTATGTTATGCAGCAAAAAGCAAAACCTAGAGGATTCTTTGGTTCCTACAGATTTGGAGAATGAGGGTGATAGACCTGGGTGGGAACCCTTTTGATGACTAGTGAGGCTCCGATCCCATTGCTGGACCTTTTTTACACTGTTGGACACTCTATGTGTGTTTTGGTTTTCCTATTTCATTGTGTGTTTAATGATCTCTAAGTATGCCTTGGATTTCATATTGATTAGATGGTTGTGAAGGATCTCATTACACTAATTGATTAGTTTATAATTTTTTATTTTTTTTTGTGAAGTATATTGCCCATCTACGTTGAAGCTAAGGCTAGATGAAAGGCATCAGTTAATCGCTTTGATTTGAAGCTTCTCCAACAACCTCACATTCACAATATTTTTGTTGATGAGTGTGACTCTTCATAGGAGGATGTTTTCTTCATAGAAGTATCAATTTGCAAATTTTGCCATATACTCTTCTTGATAATTTTCAATGTAAAATTAGCATTTTCTTCAACATTAAAAGATTAATGGTCACACCTTTAGATATATTTTTCATTTTAGTTTTGTATCAATTTGTTGTGTTAAAAGTTTAGAACCGAGGATCGCATTTCAAAGAGGTTCTCTGTGCTTTTGGACTCGCTCCATTTCCTAAATTTTAGTATGTTTGGGTTTACTATTGCATAGATGGTCCTGAAGGATCTCACCTATAGAAGTTTCTATTCACCTATAGAAGTTTTAATTCAAAAATTTTGCAATGTACTCTTTTTGTAAATTTGCAATGTAACATTCTTGTGTGCCTCAAGGTTGAAAGATTAATGGTTTGAACTTTGGATACATTATATTTGTCAATTTGTATCAATGTG
The DNA here is from genome assembly GCF_014529385.1 of Adiantum capillus-veneris. NCBI lineage: Eukaryota > Viridiplantae > Streptophyta > Polypodiopsida > Polypodiales > Pteridaceae > Adiantum > Adiantum capillus-veneris. The sequence continues at coordinate 130,312,576 of NC_140939.1, read as the reverse complement.
TTGTGTTAAAAAGTTAGAACCAAGGCTTGCATTTGAAAGAGGTTCTCTATGATTTCGAACTCGCTTGATTTTTTCAATCGCTTGAAATATTTCGCTCGCCTTCTCGCGATACTTGCTAGAGAGAAAGAAAGAAGCTTTTGAAAGTAAAAGAGGCCTACAACAAGACTTTGAAGAATTTTGGCCCAAACCCAAGGAATCTTTGCAAAAAGCATCCCATGTTCCATCAAGGCAAAGATCCTCTTGTACATCTAAATCTCATTTATGGCCAAGAGGAAAGAGATAGAACTGAAGGAGAAGCAAAAATGGAAGAAACCATAGGCAAAGCTGAAGTTGAGGGTATTCTATAGCTGTGCCAAATCCACAAGCTATAAGAAAGACATTGTCTCCTATCCAAGAAGAGTCTCAAGAGAATATGCAAGAAGAAGATACTCAAGAGCTTCCCACTACTAAGATAAAAGTGCTAGAGACTGCCAAAGTTGAAGAAAAGACAGAAGAGCAAGCTCCTAAAGATCTAAAAGTAGATAAACCAAATAGAAGTCCTGACAGGAGTGCAAAAAAGATAAAAGATGGAGCAACAAAAAGATGTCAAAAGTTTTCCAAAGGAAGGCACTCAAAAATAAGAAAAAGTAGAGATTGGAAAGGCTACATCTTGACTAGATGAAATGAAGGATATTGAAGAATACTCCCAATTTTCCCATCATATCAAGAAAGTAGAAATCTCAAAACAACATCGGACCAAAAGACTAGATGTGATTGATGCTTTATTGGAGGAGTTCACTACACTCCATGAGAAGTCACAAGCTGAAATCCAGAGCCTACAAGAAGCAAACCACAAGCAAATGGCCAACTTAAAAGATATGAATGTGCTAGTAGAAAAACTAACTGCGGCAAGTGAAGAAGAAGAGAGAAAGTTCTAAGAGTTGAGCCCAATGATCCTGGAGAATGCACATGCTCAATGGCTATAAATGTAGCTAGATGTTGCCAACATCTAGGACACACTAAAAGCCACACTAAAACATTAGAAGGATATTTTAGAGAAGCTAAGGACCAATTTGACAATCCTCAATCTCCAAGGATTAGACCTAGCCTACCAGGTTATGGAGAAAAGAAGTAAGGATATGGAGATATAGTTAAAGCTCCAACATGTGCAAAGAAGAGATAAATCTCATAGCTTTATGCATAAAGGAGAGTAATATCAAAAGCAAATAGCAAAGATTTAAGAATACCTACAGACAATGCAAGTACAACCTAAGGGGAAATAGAATATCACAAAAGAGGATACCTCAAAGCTGGTCACTAAAGAAATAGAGGCTTTGAAATTCTTGCAATGTACAAAGGATAGAGAAGGTACCACTTCCCTCCCCAAGACTGTTGAGATGTCGAGCTCTACATCTTGAGCTGGCATCCACTACGGGTCTTGGCCGCTTACGGCATTTACTCACTGGCGCGTTAGGTGACCGACACGGAGGATCTCTGCCAGTGATTCTATAGCTGGACTACACTTATAGTGCCAGCCTAGTACGCTTCTAGCGAGTTCACACTTAGTGACCACATGTACATATGTACTACTTTTCAGTTTTAGCACTTAGTCATTTTTGTACTCTCTTTTCTAGGAGAAGAAGAAGAAGCTTTCCATCTCTGTGTGCTTTGTGCTTGTCTTGTGTAGCTCTCTTGCATCCTCATTCTTTACAAAGACATCACCATTGGAGCTAGAAGAAGAAACAGGGCCAATAGACAACTTTAGTGAGAGAGCTTTGAAGGTAAACATTGAATAAGATATCTAGAAGGATTTGGAAGAAATCCATGGCTTGGGAGGAGTCTGTTGTGCACTCATCAAGTATTTCCTATCTTATCTCCTAGCATATCATTGACACATGGCACCAATAATATCTTCCATGCCCATTGGTGAAGTACAAAGTCCTTAAAGTTACATAAATATTTCTTAAAGACTAGGCAACAAGCCACATCCAGCTTGGAGAAAGTATTGATGAAAGAGGCATCCCATATATGTGATCTTGTACACACAAGGTCCACAAGAAATCAAAAGAGATCCCACCATCTTCCCAATGCCAAGAGTACGGAGATGGGGAAGCCATCAAATCATTCTAAAGAAACATCCTACCTGACTTAACTACTCCAAAGTTTCTCCATCTCAAGGAAAGGTCACTAAAGACTATATGCTAAATACATAACTAGAGTGAAAAGCAGATATTTCCTTCACGTCTTCATGTGAAGTGTGAAGTGTTAATAAATCACGTTATTAACACTCCATGGTAGTGTTAATAACATCAAAATCATAATGAATGGCTGGATTTGGGAATTCCTGTATGCTTGTTGGGCATTCCTCCTAGCCGGTTGAGCCTTGTTGGGCCATAAAGGATGCCCACTAGGCTCTACTATTTCCTCAACATAGACCCATATATGGAGGTGGCTACATAAACAATGTCCAATCCTCCAAGCTCTCCATTTTGGCACACTATTTAAAGCTTTCATGTAACAATTTTAGATGAGGCTTATTCAATTGGGTTTAGTTCAGGTAACTTTGATCCCTTTATTTTCTAAAATCCACGAATAGCTACCTCCTGTGGGTGTCTATCCGCTAGGAAATATGCAGATAGGGAGAATTCTCGTGGAGGGTTTAGGTGGTGCAAGTTATTGGGGCTCATTTATATAGTTGGAATGGAGCGCCTCTCATGACCTGCACCGGCGTACTTGTTTGTTACGTTTATTACCTCCCTTCTTGGGGACACCTAGACACAGGTTTTGGTAGGGAGCATCCTTGCGAGGGGTTTAGGTGGTGCAAGTGCATGGGGCTCATTTTCATAACTAGAATGGAGCGCTCCTCATGACTACACCAACATACTTGTCTATTATGTCTAGTAACCTTCCCTAGGTGTCTATCTATCTAGAAACATATTTGGGTAGGGAGAATCCTTGTATAGGGTTTAGGTGGTGCAAGTGCTTGTGGTTCCTTCCTACTGTTCGAATGGGGCACTCCTCATCCTCACTACACTTGCATACTTGTCTGCTATGTTTAACTACCTCCCTTGGGTGTCTATTTGCCTATAAATAGGTTGGATAGGGAAAATTCTCAAGGAGGGTTTAGGTGTGCAAGTGTTTGGGGCTCAATTCTATGTTGGAATGGAGCGCTCTTCATCACTTCAACAATGTACTTATCTATTACATTTAGTTACCTCCCTTGCATGTATATCTGCTTGGAAGCATGTTGGATATGGAGAATTCCTGTGGAGGGTTTAGGTGGTGCAAGTGTTTGGTGCTCATTTCTATTGTTGGAATGGAGGACTCCTCATCACTTCACCGATTTACTTGTCTGTTACATCTAGTTACCGCCTTTGGATGTCTATCTACTTGGAAACAAGTTTGGATAGGGAGCATTCTTGTTGAGGATTTAGGTGGTGCAAGTGCCTGGGGCTTATATCTATTGTTGGAATGGAGCACTCTTCATGACACCAATTTCATGTTGTCTTTTGTTTTATTTTATATGTATATTATTGTACTTTATTATCCAAATGTTCAATTAAATTCATTTTTTAAAAAACTTAACATTTTTGTGCTTGTATGAATGCGTAGACGGCTTGAACTTATTATGGGCGCTAATGCTTGCTCCCAAAACATCAATGCAGCTGCTTCTAGTCACCCATCAACTGGTGGTGACGGATCTAACAATGAAGCTTCCAAAAAAGGAAAGTGCAAGGGTGGTGGTAAGGTCCCAGGGCTTGAGTTGCAATTTGCAGATAATGGTAGATCATTTATAGATTGTCACTGTAAATCATGTGGCAAATAAAAATCAAGAGGTGCACCTCGTATTAGGGATCAATTCCTTGGATCAAGGAATGGAACATCTAATAGGAAAAATAGAGTTAGATGTAACGGGATAGGTCATGAGAATGCTAGGAAAGGCTTGAGAGAGTTATTAGGAGGTGTAGCAAATTCAAAGCAACCCAGAATATCGACTCCAAGCTGATTGGCCTTAGAGGTTCAAGGAAGTGCTACCTCAACACAAGGCAGACAATTAGTGGTGCACCCTCCATGCCGGCCACACACACACACACACACACACACACACACACACACACACACACACACACACACACACACACACACACACACACACACACACACACACACACACACACACACACAACTAGTACTCAAGATGGGTCGCATGAGTACAGGGAAATATTCAACTAGACTAATGACAACTCCAACCCAATAGTAGAACTGATGCAGAAAGGAACATTGAACTATCCTAAAATCATGTATACATACATCACACACAACACATAGAAAATATCCTATTAGCTTGTACAACGACACTTTCAGTCCAATAATAGAACTGATGTAAGTGACAAGACTAATACAACTACCCATAAGTCAAATGTTACCATTGACCAACATTTTTCAACAATGACACTTTCGGTGCAAAATAGAATCAATGCCGAAGTGAAAATACTAGACACATTGTAAAACAAATTAGTTTCATTAATTTGCATGACGAAACTACCGATCCAAAGTAGAATGGATGGCAAAACAATTTGATTAACTACTTTTAATTCATGAGTGAATGCTCATCTCGCATTTCACAAATGACACTTTTGGTCCAATAATAGGGCCGATGCCGACGTGAAAGGCAAGATAATCACACTTTCAAAATAAGGAAAAACACTAGAACAAAATGTTAAACCAAATTTATCACACAAGAAAACACATGAAATTAAGTGAAGGATTATACCATTAATTTATGTCTGGCATGTGAAGGCTTGGGAAAGTTGGGCAGGGCTTATGACAACTTGGAATTTCTTAAGGTTGGGAAGCTTGGAAATTGTGAAGAGAATGGGGCCCCCTAGGGCCCCATCATATAGTGCCATGAGGGCCCGCAGGCTATGTGTCGAGCCTGTCAAGGGCGCAGTTCGACAGGCTATGCAGTTATCTTTGCGGGGCCAGATGAGCTAGGGTGTTGTACCGGTGGGTAAATCCAATCGGATTAACAAGTTCCTTTAGGTCACATTGTCATTTTTTGTGAATGTGAAGAGTCGTAATTGAGAATTTTGTTAGTTAATAGTGTGACCACAAAAACAAACCCGTGACTACATGAATATGAAATCCCTAGTGGAAAGCATGGTGGAAAGGTAATGACGATTTGGAATAATTACATGAGGAGAGACTAATTGTTATTTCACATATATCACATTTGTTGACAAAATTCTTTAAGCAAGGAGATTTGGTATTGGTTTACTCACTCAAGCAACACATCCCTCAATTAAGAAAAAGGGACATGGTCCTTTCGTAATTGAAAGTGTTTCACCAAGCGGGGCAGTGAAACTAGGCACCTTGGATCAAAAAATAATGGAATATTGGATTAGTGGGTATCGCTTAAAAAATTGCCATTTTTTATTTACTAATGATCTCTTGCAAAGAATTCATGCAGCCAAGGAATTCCAAGCTTAAATGAGAGTAGATGATCAAGGAATCTCAAGAGGAGACGTGCATTTAAATTTTGAAACAAAAAGCCGCAATGCAACCAATCCCTGAATTTTTGCTAGTCAATACACTTCAACTTCATCCTTAGCACTTTAATTTGTCTTTAGCAAAAGATGAGTTGGAGATCAATGATGAATGGATGTATGGATTGGACATGAGGATTACAATAACATTGAAAGATGGTTCAAAGTCAAAGCACTCACAGACACAAGTGCTCAACTCAATGCAATAAACTATTTCACTTATAAAAGGGGGACCACCCAACCACCATTAGAGCAGTGTAGGACTGAAGTCAAAGTCTATCATAAATAGTTCACTCCAAAATTGGGTTTGATCAATCTCAATATTTTTGTGCATGGCTTCTATGCCACATACATTTATTGCATTCTTGATGAGGCTATGAACAAAGATATTGTATTGAGAGTTCCATGGATGAGAACAAACAAAGCTATCCAGGATTGGGATGAAAAAGTTTGCGAGATAACACTCAAAGGGGGACAATTAAGAGTACCATTTTCTCAGAACCAAGAAGAGTGCAAAGCCACTCTTAAAACTCCTAAGCAGCAAACAAAGAACGATAAGCCAACACCAATGTCAACTAATTGACACCAAATTCATCCTCCTAGCATATGCAGCAACGAACCATGCAGTTTTGAATACCACAAGAAGGCAAGATGGATGAGCATGCCAAATCTTGTTCAATTCCGACGACAGTGAACGGAAAGCCTAAATTGGGCATGCAATGCCTGATTTGGTGAAATTCTTGGAAAGGAGCAATCGATGTACTTCACAGTCTAATAGGACTAATTGGGGAATTTGGGGAAAAATGAATCGGAAAGCCCATGTATGTATAGCCCAAGTAGGCCAAAACTAGTCTCATTTCTACTTTTCCTTCTTGGAGATAGCCTTCCAAGCCTTGTTTTGTGCGCACCTTTGTCTACTTCTATCGCCATCTACACTACATAGTTTCTTATGAGACATGAGGGGTACATTCCTTACTTTCTTTTTGAACTTTTTTTTAGGGTTGAGGTATCTTAGAAAAACCCTAGGTAAGCAGAACCTTCTTGAGAAAACACAAGGTGAAAAATAATAGTAAGTGCCAAATATGTAGACTAAACCTTATCAAACTTGAAGGGGGGCATAGAAAGTACTATTAGAACATTCCCAATGACTCAAACGACCATTTGAATTTAGGATAGGGTAGAACATTCCCAATGACTCAAATGACCATTTGAATTTAGGCTAGGGTAGAACATTCCCAATGTGTCAAATGACCATTTGAATGTTAGGAAATAAGACGTAGCTAAATAGATATTTGAGTAGATTACTTAATGGAGAGAGATAGATTTCACACACAAGAGATTATAGAGTAGAGAGAGAGTACACACGATATACGTGGTTCACCCAATGTGGGCTACGTCCACCGAAAAGCAGCCACTCAATGGCTTTAGTACTTCAAAACAAGAAGTAGTTTACAAAGGGATTATACCCTTAATGGAGCTCCCGCCTTGCTTCACTCTCACCACCTCACACTCACCTTGTTGCATCAACTTCACACTATGAAATGTGTGTAGAAATGGCCTCCTTTTATAGGCCAAAAGGGCTGTCCTCTCTTATGAGAGGCAGCCATGTGTAGCCGCCCTTGTGCGAATAAGTCCAAATCGGACCCTCCAATCTGCCCATGTGTGGCCGCCCTTGAGAAGACAAGTCCTCTTTTGAATTCGGCCACCGGCCACCGGCCATTGACTTCCGACCACCGGCCATCGGCCATTGACTACCAGCCACCGGACAACCAACCGGTTGTTTTCCGGCCACTTTCCGGTCGCCGTCCGACCATAATATTCCGACGAAAAAAAAGTCTCGGGGGCCTCCGCCCCCAAGGCCTCTAAAGCTGCCCCTGATTCTTGTCTGTGAAAATTTTGGTTTCCGGTGAGTGATTTTTCTTCACGCACGATGGCTTCTTCTCATAATGGAGGCCTTACAAATGTGCGCTTTTACCACATAAAATTACAAGGGTAAATCAGGCTCCATACTTAACAATCTCCCACTTGGAGACCGATCTCCAAACTAAACCTGTGACTGCTTTCCATTCTGGCTTCTTATCCTTGAATGCCATTTGAAGATGAGAAAAAACTCAACTTCTCCTTGTTGACCACCTTTGTAAACATGTCTGCAGGATTTTCACTTGTATGCACCTTTCCTAGCTTTAGCTGTCCCTCTTCCAAAAGAGTGCGTATGAAGTGATATCTCACCTCAATGTGCTTTGTCCTTGAATGAAAGTCTGAGTTCTTCGCAAGATGGATAGCGCTTTGGCTATCACTGTACAAGACACAATTGTCTTGTTTGAATCCAAGCTCTTCTAAGAATCTGTGAAGCCACATAATTTCTTTGCTTGCCTCCGTCATTGCTACATACTCTGCTTCCGTGGTAGAAAGTGAAATCACTTTCTGCAGCTTTGAAGCCCAGCTTACTGCTGTGCCTCCAACCGTGAACACATAGCCAGTAGTGCTCCTTCGAGTATCTTTGTCACCTGCCATATCTGCATCAGCATACCCTTCTAGAAAAATATCAGTTCCTCCAAAATACAAAGCATTTGTTGTTGTCCCTTTTAGATACCTAAGTATCCACTTCACAGCTTGCCAATGATCTTTACCTGGGTTGTCCATGAACCTACTCACAACTCCCACTGCATGTGCAATGTCTGGCCTTGTCCAGACCATAGCATACATTAGAGAACCTACCGCTGCAACATATGGAACTTTAGACATATAGGCTATCTCCTCTTGTGTCTTTGGACACATATCCTTCGTTAGTTTAAAGTGACCAGCCAAAGGTGTAGAAACTGGTTTTGCATTTTGCATTGCAAACCTTTCTAGTACCTTCTTGATGTAATCTTCTTGAGATAACTTTATTGTCTTCTTCGTCCTGTCCCTTGATATTTTCATACCAAGTATCCTCTTTGCAGCACCTAAATCTTTCATTGAAAAAGATTTAGACAGCTCCTCTTTTAGGTCTTTGATTTCCCGCATGTTAGCACTTGCAATCAACATGTCATCAACATACAACATTTGGATGATGAATTTCCCATCTCCCAAATTCTTCGTGTAGACGCAGTGATCCGAGATACATCTTGTGAATCCATGATCCAACATCCATCGATCAAACTTCAAGTACCATTGTCTTGATGCTTGCTTTAAACCATACAAGCTCTTCTTTAATCTACAAACCATTTTCTCCTTACCTTTTACTTCATACCCCTTTGGTTGAAGCATGTAGATTTCCTCCTCTAAGTCACCGTGATGGAATGCCGTATTTACATCCATTTGCTCGAGATTTAGATCGTGAGCAGCCACAAGGCTTAAGACAAGCCTAATTGAGTTCATTTTTACAACATGAGAAAATATTTCATTGAAGTCAATACCTTTCTTTTGAGAAAACCCTTTTACCACAAGCCTAGACTTGTACCTTTTCTTCCCACCTTCTTCTTCCTTCAGCTTGTACACCCATTTGTTTTGAAGTGCCTGCTTACCTTTAGGCAACTCAACCAACTCCCATGTTTGGTTGCGATGTAGTGAGTCCATCTCCACTTGCATGCTCTTCGTCCATTCTTCTTTGGATTCATGTTGCATAGCTTCTTCGTATGATTTCGGCTCTCCAGAATCTGAGATCAAGAGATGGTTGAAGGAAGGAACAAACCTTTCTGGAGGTCTACTTGCTCTTGTAGATCTTCGGGGAATAGGTTGAGGCTCCTCATTTGGTTGACGTTGTTGCACATTGTCACCGTTTGCAGTCCTTGAGTCTTCACCGTCCTCAAGCTCCATGTACTCATCACCTGTTTCTTTTGTTTGTTTTCTTTCCAAGAATCTTTGTACATATTTTGTTCGTTAAAAATTACATCCCTACTCCTTAAGATTTTACCATCTTCAGGATTCCATAGGCAATACCCAAAGTCACCTTCTCCATAGCCAATGAAGAAACACTTTTTGGACTTTGCATCTAGCTTTGATCTTAGGCTTCTATCTATGTGCATGAAAGCCTCACACCCAAAGACTTTGAGAAATGCATAATTCACCGGTTTACCTGTCCATGCCTCTTCTGGAACTCCCCCATCCAATGCCATTGAGGGTGACCGATTGATTAAGTACACAGACGTACTTACAGCTTCCGCCCAAAGCTCAAGCGGTAGTCCTGCATGTAGCCGCATGCTTCGTGCTCGTTCCATGATTGTCTTGTTCAGCCTTTTTGAAATTCCATTTTGTTGAGGGGTCCTTGGGGTTGTCCTTTGCCTCCGAATGCCATTGCTAGCACAAAAGCTTTCAAAAGCTTGGCTGCAATATTCGCCTCCATTGTCGGATCTGAGGCATTTAACCTTCGTACCTGTTTCATTCTCCACAAAGGCTTTCCACCTTTGAAATATGGAAAATACATCGGATTTATTCTTCATGACATAAACCCATGTTTTTCTAGTCGCACCGTCTATGAATGTTACATAGTACAATGAGCCACCAAGTGATGGTGTACTTGCAGGACCCCAAATATCAGAATGAACCAACTCAAGTTTTTTATTTTTTCTTTCATTTCCTGATTTTTGAAATTTTACCCTCTTTTGTTTACCATAAACACAATCTTCACAGAACACTAAGTCCACTTCTTTCAAACCTGGTAGAAGCTTCTTTGTTTGAAGGATTTGAATTGCTTTGGCACTCATATGCCCAAGTCGATAGTGCCACACCGCACTGTCAACTTCTGTAGTTGTTGCACAAGCTGACGGTTGCGTGCTAACAGTACACAAGTAAAGTGTACCGACCTTTTCTCCCTTGGCAACCACCAAAGATCCCTTTGAGATCTTCCACCGTTTGTTTCCGAATGCAATGTTGTGACCTTCATCGTCCAATTGTCCTGTAGAGATCAAATTTTTGCGAAGAGAAGGAACATGCCTAACATCTTTAAGCTTCCATTCATTTCCGTTAGCAGTTTTGATAGAAACTGTACCTTTGCCGACAATCTCACAAGCTTCATCATCTCCCAAGTATACATATCCAAAATTACCTTTGGTGTAGTCTTGGAAATGTTGCTTGTGTGGTGTCGCATGGAATGAAGCCCCGGAATCTACTATCCAGGAATTAGACACATTGTCTAATGAGAGAATTAGAGCATCTTGCTCTACTTTACCTGCCACATTGGCCTCCGATGTTGGCTTGTTTTCTTGAGACTCAGTCTCCTTCTTCTTCTTGGACCAGCAATCTTTCTTGGCGTGGCCCTTATTGCCGCAGTTCCAACATTCAAGAACTGACTTTGTGAGTGACTTGCTCCGTCTTGAGCGATCACGACCCTTTTGGCTTTTGAACCTCTCCTTAGGCCTTCCTCTTGTTTCCACTGACAATGCAACACTTGATGATTCTCCTGTGCTTCTCCTTCGTATTTCCTCGCTTAGGAGAACACCCACAACATCATCAAACTTAAGCGTATTTGTACCAAAGATAGAATTACTTACAGCCATCACAAGGCTGCCCAACTATCCGGTAGAGATGATAGTATAAGGAGAGCTCGCACTTCGTCATCGAAATTGATTTTCACCGATCGAAGTTGACTTATGTTTGTGTTAAAGTCATTTAGGTGTTCTGCAACTGAACCATTCTCTGCCATCTTTGGATTGAACAAGCGCTTCATAAGAAATACCTTATTGGATGCCGATGGTTTCTCGTAGAAGTCGTCAAGTGACTTCATCAAGTCCTCCGTGGTCTTCATGTCCGAAACATTGAAGGCCACCGTTGACGCCAAGCTTAAACAGATTGTTCCCAGTGCCTTTCGATCAAGGACAATCCATGCTTCATCTGCCATTGTTGCGGGCTTCTTCGCAAGACCGCCTAGTGGCAAATAGAGGTCCTTCTGGTAGAGATAGTCCTCAATCTGCATCTTCCAATGTTGGTAGTTTTTGCCGTTGAACTTCTCAATCTTGAGCTTCCCTTCCTCCGCCATAACTCCCACTCAATTCAAGGAATCCTTTCCTTGAGATAATTTAGCTACGACCAAACCTTGCTCTGATACCAGTTGTTAGGAAATAAGACGTAGCTAAATAGATATTTGAGTAGATTACTTAATGGAGAGAGATAGATTTCACACACAAGAGATTATAGAGTAGAGAGAGAGAGAGAGAGAGAGAGAGAGAGAGAGAGTACACACGATATACATGGTTCACCCAATGTGGGCTACGTCCACGGGAAAGCAGCCACTCAATGGCTTTAGTACTTCAAAACAAGAAGTAGTTTACAAAGGGATTATACCCTTAATGGAGCTCCCGCCTTGCTTCACTCTCACCACCTCACACTCACCTTGTTGCATCAACTTCACACTATGAAATGTGTGTAGAAATGGCCTCCTTTTATAGGCCAAAAGGGCTGTCCTCTCTTATGAGAGGCAGCCATGTGTAGCCGCCCTATTGCGAATAAGTCCAAATCGGACCCTCCAATCCGCCCATGTGTGGCCGCCCTTGAGAAGACAAGTCCGCTTTTGAATTCGACCACCGACCACCGGCCATTGACTTCCGACCACCGGCCATCGGCCAGTGACCGGTTGTTTTCAGGCCACTTTCCGGCCGCCGTCCGGCCATAATATTCCGGCGAAAAAAAAAAGTCTCGGGGGCCTCCGCCCCCGAGGCCTCTAAAGTTGCCCCTGATTCTTGTCCGTGAAAATTTTGGTTTCCAGTGAGTGATTTTCCTTCACGCACGATGGCTTCTTCTCATAATGGGGGCCTTACAAATGTGCGCTTTTACCACAGAAAATTACAAGGGTAAATCAGGCTCCATACTTAACATTGAATTGAGGCTAGGGTAGAACATTCGCAATGTGTCAAATGACCATTTGAATTGAGGCTGGGGGATTCTATAGATAATAAAATGAAATTTGGACCAGAGTTGAAATCACAATTTGACTTTGTAGAAGTCTTCCCCATAGGTGTCATAACCAATGTACCTAGATGGAACTATATGGAAAGCTCAGTTGAGGCCCGGAACATAAGAAATTAGTTTGGAAAACCACAAAGAGTCATTTTTGAGCCACATCCTCAAAACCATCCCAAACTAGACCAAATTTGATAGGGACACTTCTAAAGGCATATGGGTCTCCCTACCGTCTAGGAACACTCTCGTATGGTCAAAACGTTAAAAAAAAAGTGATTTATGCACTAAAATATGAAGATTAGGCTCATAATGCGTAGTTATGAACCTCAACAAATTTGACAATGCTTATACTTAATTGAAAGAGCATGGAAAGACGACGTTTCAAAATAAAAAATGGATTGCCAACCATTACTTGCGATGATTACAAGTGATGAGGGCTTTTCACTAGCCAGGCTCCCATATCCCTTTTCTCTCTTCCCCAGCCCATGAAAACCCCCTCTTAGGGAGGGAGTGATAAAAGGCATTGAAAAAAGTAAGAAAAAAATAAAGTATGAGTATGTAAATAAGTGAGAAAGGTAGAATAGGCCACCTCGTGCTTGCGGGGCAGCCCATCCCCACCCTGCCTCCTTTTTCTTCTCTGTTGCCCCACCGTGTGTCCTTTTTCCTCTCCTCTACTCAAAAGGTCAACCTTGTCTCTCTTCCCCTTGTCCTTTATCCTTTCTCTCTCCCCTCAAGCTACCGCACCCCCTGTCCTTACCAATAATGCACCCTAACTCACATGCCACCTCTCCTATCTTCCAAAATAGTATACCCCACCCCCCTTTTCTCTCTCCTATCATATCCCATGACCCAAATATCCCCCTCTCTCTCTAAAGGGCGCCATGTCTCTTGTCCTGTAGCCAGATAACCTCCCCCACACTCACACACACTCAGTTTCACTGAAAAAGATGCCCACAGACCCATCCCCACCCGGTGGTTACCTAATTTTTCTTGTGTTCACACACATCTGCACACAGATTCACCTCTGAACACACTCCCCTCTCTCCCCTCTTGTAATTACTTTAATCTCCATGTCACCTCTCACTTTTTTCATCAACCCATCTCTCTCTCTTAGTCTCTCTCTCATGAGACTGTTGTTCTAGCGCATATACACACAGCCAAACAAGTGGGCCCCACAGTCACATGGCCTGTGTAGATAATGATTTCTTCATTTCTAAAGTCTAGAATTTCTCCCCCCTCCTCCCCTATATAAAGAGGGGTCACCATCACACTAATACACACACAACATCACCAGAGAGTACACTATGCAATGTGTGTGCTTAGCACACACACACACACACACACCCACACCATCACCATCACCGCAGTCACCATGCTCGACTTGAGCATGACCTCTACATCCTTGGGCTATGGAAGATGAAGGGCAGCTAAATGAAGGATGATGGCCATAACCCTCGTGCGAGTCTTCACCATCAGCTCCCACCTATCCGCCATGTGCTCTACCACTCTATCCCTTCTCTTTCCCCTACCCTATGCTCCCCATTTCATCGCCTTATTCTCTAAATAAAGCTTGAGGTTTTGTGAGTATGTTTCTTGCAATGTTTTGCCCATGTGAGGTGTGCGGAATTGCCACCTAGTCTTGTGTTTGGAGTGAGCTTGTGTATGTGTGAAGGGTGTGCGGATTCGCCATCCTTCTGTGGTGCCTAAGTACTAAGCCGCTATACTCTCTCTCTAACTTGATCTCATTCCCCTTCCTCTTCACCATTACTCCCAAGCATCCATCTCTCTCAAGGATGAAAACTTTGTTATGGTGGTGTGTTAGTTTGCGTCCTAGCCACTCAAAGCTAGGTGGTGCCCCCCTTGTTCGCTTTACCATGACAGGCTCGAGGCGCGCCATTCGGTCCCCGCTGTTTTAGAGGCCGTCGGGGTTTTGTGTTCGCTTTGCTCCCGTCACAAGTTGAAGCAGCTTGCCCGCTTGATCGTACGCATAGTAGAGCATCTTCTTCTTATAAACAAGGATTTCATTGACGTAATCATGATTGTGTGATTACGTTAATAACTCTAGTATTTACATAAGAAAATCACGTGATCACGCTAATTGTTAACGTGATCTTGATAGTGACTCGCAGAAACCAATAGAGCCGGTAGGCCTGTCGGGCCTTTTCATTTTCTCGACGGCGGCTGGTCCATCCGTGCTACAGGGTTTTCCCGACGGGCTCGTCGGGAAAATGAAAAAGCCCGATGGGCCCAACTGTATATAGTAAACCTCTTCTTACTTTGGCATTTTAACTAGGCAAATCCCTGGGGAGTGTATTTGAGCACCGGGTGTAGTCATCTCCTTGTGAATGGACCTAAGGTTACAGAGTCACAAGTCCTATTTTTGGGCTGAACGTGATTCTTAATTCGGTAACCACTTCTAAAAATATTTAAACCCTTCACCGAACATAAAGGTATGAAACCAAGACAATTGAGTATTTGGAGAGTCATGCTCATTGTGACCAAGCCATTGGTCCATAAAAGGGTTGTAGTTGGTTTTAGAAGATGATCATATTTAAATAATGAGTTGATAGTCAAGGGTAGGATGCCCTGTACTAGTGTACGGGATATATAAAGATCCTTGAAGTCTTGCATTTTTCACCATCATAGATTTGAATCGATATACATTTCCACTGCACAATATGAGAGCTATAATCCTTAATTGGGTGAACTTAGCTTTTATATATTGAATTGGATGCATAAGAGGACTACAATCCTTGATTGGGTACAAGTAGTCCTCAATTGTGAAACTGTATTGAAGATTTCGTTGCCTTGTTTTATGCATTGGTGTTTTATAGGGAGTGATTTATGTATTATAATTGAAAGATTGTTAGTGCATGAGATGGTCAATCATCAACATTATTTCTTTCATGTGTGTTTTGCAAATAATTATCATCATTTTAATGTAAATGTTGATGATTCTTTGTAGCATGTGAAAATAGTTGTGTCTTATTGCTTTCAGATCGCAAAGGAAATATAACTAATCATTATATTTATATTTCATTGACAATTTTAGATTATTTTTGTATCCATAATGCCATGTAGAGAGTGCATTGCAATGTGTATTTTCTCTCAGAACATATGTGGTCGATATGTGGAATTGAATAGAGTGCATTGCAAATCTCATATTGTCTAGATTTGATTACTTTCTTAGTGATTGTTTTTCTAATAAATATTAAAAAGTTTTTCTATTTATTTTAATTGAATATCTAGTTCTTATGTTTGCAGTATTAAATTGAAAGCAATGGAGAAAAATGTCGGCACAAGTGACACAAAGAAGGCAAACAATTAAAAAGCCCCTAGCAAACATGGGTTTTAAATCTCAAATCAAAAAAATTATCTCCCAGATTCGGCCTGACAAACAAACTTAGTATTGAAGTATAACTTGGCCTAAACAAGTAGAAGGTTTAGCTAGACAATTTCTTCAGAATTTTTACAAAGTTATCATTGGTTCATAAGCTATAAAAGACAATCATTCAATTTTATAGATTGTAGAAGTTGGTTTTGAGAATGAGAAATACTCAAAATTGCCAGATTTACTGAAGCGAATGATGGATGGAAGTAAAGTGATCATATTTATGGAAACAAAAAGAGGTTGTGATCAAGTTACTAGAAAACTTCCAATGGATGAATTTGCAGCTTTATCTATCCATGATGATAAGAGTCAAGCTGAACAAGATTGGCTTCTTTCTGAATTTAGATCTAGCAATAGACCTATAATGACAACAACAGATGTTGCAACTCGGGGTTTGGATGTGAAGGACATAAAGCACAAGAAAGAAAAACGACAACAAAGACCGCATCAACATTGACAATGAGGTCATGTCAAGGACGGCATGAATTCGAAGGGGGGGAGTGTTGACCCATGGGTCAAGAACACGACATAATTCAATTTCCATGCCAAAGTCTTATTTTTTGATAGTTATGAAATGATGCGGATTATGGTTGAAAACATCATTTATAATGAGTAGTTATTCTAGTTGTAGAAGCCGGAGTGCAATGGCAATTCCAGATTGTAAATACAAAACCATTTGACCCCTTGAACTCTATTTTGATTTAACCTATGCTTGCCTTAGTATATAAGGTACCTAGGTCATTTTGTAAAGAGAACTTAATCATTATCAAAGTTTTTCATTCACTGTGTGTGAGAGAGAAAGAGAGAGAGAGAGTGTGAGCTTCATCCTAATGATACTTCTTGCTTGCTCATCACATTGGAGATTCAACTACACCATCACGATTGGCTCGGAGAGAGCTACATAACAATGCCAAGCATTCCTTGAAAACCAGAGCACATGTGCTAACGCATCTACGAGCTATTTGTGGTTGTAAGTGTATCAGTTGATGTCTCTTTTTTGCATTGGAGATTCAACTACACCATCACGATTGGCTCAGAGAGAGCTACATAACAATGTCAAGCATTCCTTGAAAACCAGAGCACGTGTGCTAACGCATCTACGAGCTATTTGTGGTTGTAAGTGTATCAGATGATTTCTGTTTTTTGCGTGCAAGTAGCCATTATAATTGTGGCAACACTAGGTAGCTCCGACAACAAAGGTAGTCATTGATCTCTCTCTCTCTCTCTCTCTCTCTCTCTCTCACACACACACACACACACACACACACACACACTCACACACACACACACACACATACACACACACACACACACACGACCCCCTCTCTCCTCTTGACGTACGTACAAAGATGTTCCTCTCTCTCTCTCTCTCTCTCTATGTGTGTGTGTGTGTGTGTGTCTCAACAAAAAACACCCAACACCCAATGGGCCCGATTAGGGCCCTCTATATATTAAGCTGCAGTCCATCGGGCTTTAGGGTTTTCTCGGCGAGCCCGTAGGGAAAATGCAAAAGCCCGGTGGGATTTTTGTGGGTTTCCAGGTTGCTCTGAACCGGCTTGTTTGTGATCATGTAACTGTGATTATGTATATATGTCAACAAGACCTTGTGATCACACAAATGTTTGGTAATTACATAAATATTAAATCCCTGCTTAAAAAAAATAAGACTCTTTTCACATTAAGGTTATTTTCATTTATACCTAGAGCTTTCTAAATGACCAGTGGACAACTCACATGAATCTTTACACATATCATGATAGAAGTACAACTCAGGGAATTGACTTGCTGCTAGAATCAGGATTTCCACACAGTTTAGCTACACTAGCTCAAAAAAATAATAGAGTACAAATGTGGTGTCCGACTAAGTGGGTGCCCATTCAATCAATCCACCAACATTCACCCCTTCCTAGCTCCTTTGAAGATTTGGAACTAACGCATCACTCATTTAGTGTCTTAGCTGCTCAACTCTGACATTTATGCCATGTATTTTTAATGGCAACTTGGACGTACCTATTCAAGGCTAGAAACCCAATTCCATAAGTTCTTGAAGATTTAGACCTCTTTCATTGTGCTAGTCTATGGATGCCACCATTTTTTTAGTAGGTTGGCATACTTCGGCTCCTCTTGACTTGCTTTTTTTATGTTGACAATGCTTTGTGAAACAAGTTCTTTGGCTATTGTAGGGGGCTGATGAAACCTTCACTTTGTCTTCTATGAGAGGCGGTCGAAGATGTTTGTGGGTTCTTTGGGATTGAATTTCCACTAGTGATTTCAGAATCCACCTTGTCTTTGGTCCTTGTGTGATCATACTTCGCATTTTCTCTTCTACTCTGACTTGATGGAGGCTAGGATTTGATATACATATCTGATTATTTCCACTGTAGAAGCCTTGCTTTTGTAGTTGGATCCGAGGTGTCTATCTAGAGGTTGCATCACCCTCAATTTTGACTTGATTTTGTTGGTGCTTGTTGAGGCCTAATACCAACCAAGTGGCTACTCTAAGTGCTAACCATGGGGTTCTAAACAAGGGGTTGTTGCAAACGCTCCTCCGTGCAAGTAGGTTGGTGCTACTCCAGGCCTCTTTCTCAGATGCTCCCAGGAGCGGAGCAGACTCACAGCAAAACGATCCTTCAGTCTCCTGCTCAGGCCAAACCTGCTCATCTCTATGAAAATCCATCTGGTCAAAGGTCTCTAAGGGCCTCCAGCTTGAGGCACTCTAGCACTAATCCACTGAAGCAAAAACTCCTTCCAGGGCTCCCGCAGTGGAAGCAATCCTCTGACAACAAACTTCACAAGAAGGGCTCTACTTTGCTATGGTAGGTCTATGATTCCCAACCCCTCCTGAGAACAAGGAGGAGTGATGACCTTCCAGGCTACTTTGGCCCGGGCTATCTGAGTGTCGCACCCTGATCAAAAGAAATTCTTGATCATCCTCTCTACCTGGTTGATGTAGGAACTCAAGAAAATCCAACAAGATGTGATATACCACATAGTAGCCAACAACATCTGGTTGGCCACTACAACTCTGCCTGCCAGTGAGAGTCGTGTGGAGCTCCAATGTAACATCTTCCCCCTGATGGACTAAAGGAGGGGAGAAATTTTTTTCTCAAGAGACAAGTCCAAACCAACCTGAAAACCCAAGTACTGAACTATAGTCCCTGGGGGAATCCACTTAAAACCCTCACCTGGCAACCAATCAGGCAGAGGAGCACTACCAACCAAGAAAGCCACTGTCTTTGTCCAGTTGATCCGTGTGCCTGATGCACAATAAAAATTTTCAAGAGCCTACTCACACTTGTGAAGGTTGGCCTCCCGGACCTCCAAGTACAAAGATGAGCCGTATGCAAACACTCAGCATCCAATAATTCGTCACCCCAAATAGGGAGTGCTAAACCTCGTAGACCAACCTGCTGTAAAACCAAAAATCTGCTCATCACCTCAGCATAGAGCACAAAGAGAAAGGGGGCAAGAGGGCAGCCTTGTCTGATCAAACATGTGAGCATGAAGCAATCTCCTCTACCACCTGCCAAAAGTACCTGGATGTGTGTCCATCTATACAGAGCTAACACACCTATGATCCAAGCATCTAAGAAGCCCATCCTGCGTAGAGTGCCCTCCAAAAAGTCCTGGTCAACTCTATCATAGCCTTCTCAAAATCAAGAAGACGTATCACCAGATCCTCACCACGGAGGACAGCGAGAGCAAAAGCCTCCCAAAACATAAAGATGTTGTCAAGGATACTATGCTCCTTGACAAAACCAGTCTGTGTCCCATGTATAATTCTCTCAAGAAGTGGCTAAATCCTCAAACTCAGACCCTTGGCAAAAATTTTGTAGACTGAGTTAAGGATGGTGATGGGCCGCCACTGTCGAATCTCATCCAAGGAGGGAATGAGGTAGATTAGACCCTCACTCATGCTGTCAAGCATCTCTCCTGTGTGCAAGATGTAATGAAAAGATCTACAGAGATCTGAGCCAAGCAAGTCCCAATACTCTAAGAAAAAACTGGGAGTCAAACCATCCTCTCTTGACAGCTACCACGGGGAAGTGCTTTGAGGGCAACGTGAAGCTCCTCTAGCTCAAGAGGTAGCTCAAGCATCTGGCACATCTCCTCAGTCACAAGACAAGGCATCTATCCCCAAACCTGCTCTTTGCATGCATCTTGACTCTCTAATTGAGGCTCTATTGAAAGTAGGTCAGGGTAAAAGTCAGTAGCAATTGCTTGCTTGTCCTCATGCTCTAAGGAAACTGACCCGAAGGGCGTCCTCAACTGGCTGACCTTGGCATATGTCGGGGTCCCACTGCCTCAAAGAAATCCCCTGTCACTCTATCACCCACCTGGGTCCACCGAGATGTTTATGAATGGAAAGCAAACTCATGTCACCTCTCCTCTGTGCTAGGAATCTCCTGGCGATCCTGTTGCAACTGCACCTCCAACCAAGGACTGTCTTGATGCTGCTCCTGCATCCTCTGCAAGGAAGCAACACCCCGTTTGAGATGCTCCTCCTCTTCTCTTGCTGCAGCCAGGATGGCCAAAGAATCCTGAAGAAAGATCTGACTAAGCTCAGCAAGTCCTGAGGCCACTCTGTCAGCAGGCGAGTCCTTCATGTCTAAGATCTCTCTCCAAAGAGCCATCACTCGCTCTCTGAGCGCGTAGAGTCCAGTAAGACCCTCTTAGGGATGCATAGCATTGTGCTCCCCCTCCTCTGTCTATTTGTCACTGTGAGAATCACTAGTGCATGGTCCGAAAAGGAAGTCCCAGCCAAAATGCAAACTGTCCCACCCAAGTCACATAAGTGGTCACTAGTGTAGAAGCAATCTATCCCCGAGATAGATTCACTCCTTCCACTTTGCGGTCCGAACGAGAGAAGGTTAGGTTGTCTGGGGGCCTCAAAAAGCTAGAATTCTACCACACATCTCAAACACACAGAGTCATACAAAACCTCTCCCAAGCTGCCGACTCAACTCCATGCACAGTAGTATGGATACCTCCAATCCTATAAGAGGGGTCCTCCAGCATGTTGAAGTCACCCCCAATGCACCATTTCTCTGCCTGCGGTAGAGATTGAACAATATGAGACCAAAACTCAGCATGTGCACTCGCCACATTGGGTGCATAGATGTTTAAGAAGCCCACGAGGTAACCTTGAATGTGCATAGTGATCCATTGAGCCCTGCCTGGCACAATAATCCCTCTGCCCACAATGGCCTGCTCTGCAAAGAATCCGCAATAGTCATACATACCCCACCGTGGATGCCTCTAGGTCCAAATGCAGCTAGCCAAAATGTCTCATAGAAACTAGCATAATCTAACCACACCATCTAATGCGGCTCTCACAAAGATGATGCTCCTGTAGCATAAGAATGTCAATCTCACCACCCAAAAGACATCTCTGAATCTCCTGACACAGGCGACCCCTCTGACGCTGAAATTGGGGTCCTCCTAATCCCTGCACATTCCATGACATGATCCTCATGGAGTTAGTGAGATAAATATATAGTGTGAGAACTCAATCGCCTGAATATGGAGCCATTCAAGAACAATGTGTTGGGTCCACTCTATAGAATCCCTGCCGCACAACGAAAAGGAGAAGCCCATCGATGTGTCTAAAGCCTCAATGCCTCTAGCTGCTAAAAAGAGGACGTGGACTCAAAAGAAAGCCTCCTCCAAGTTGGGAGAAGACTCACCCAGGAACCATGTGAGTTTGTAGTCGAAGAAGTCCCAGCGTCTGTGAATGCTGAAACAAGTCAAACCTCTAGGGAAGGCTGTTTCAAAAGGAGAAGTCTCCACCAAAAAAAGCGACCTCAGGTTGGAAAGTCCCTCTCTAGCCACACGGGTCATGGCAAAAGAACTACCAAGAGATTGCCTCGTGGAAGACACGTGTCCAGTCCCCTCTGCCTAAGGAGGAGTGGAGGAGGGGTCGAGAGATGAGGTTGTGGGCCTCCACTAGGGAGAAAGGGCGGACGGGAGGCAAAGGTGGAGGTGGAGGTGGGGAAGGGGGAGGCTCAACCACATCATCTGAGGGAGGAGGCGGTGGAGGTGGAGGTGGAGGAACTTAAGTGGACAGGGCCTCCTTAGGCGCGTCCTTGTGAAGGGGGTCAAAACAAATCCCAATCGGAACCCAGTGTTGCTAAGCTGCAAAATGTCGGCCACCAGAGGGAACAGTGGGGCAAGCCCTCCCTTGTTGGTGGCGACT
Source organism: Adiantum capillus-veneris (assembly GCF_014529385.1). Taxonomy (NCBI): domain Eukaryota; kingdom Viridiplantae; phylum Streptophyta; class Polypodiopsida; order Polypodiales; family Pteridaceae; genus Adiantum; species Adiantum capillus-veneris. The sequence continues at coordinate 130,290,588 of NC_140939.1, read as the reverse complement.
AGGCACCTACTGTCAACCGTCAGTTGTTTGATTGCTGGTCTCAATCGAGGTACCATCCTATGCGTCTTGTCTGTCTTGTTGTTGGGCATGCTCAGCCTTGGGAGAATACACATGTGTTGTGGGTCAAGGTCTCTTGCAAGGAGAGGCCTTTTCCAAATGGCCCATCTGTCTACAAATGAAACACTAATTTAGGAGGCTCAAATTGCCATGGTAGTGACTCAAGAAATTAAAAACCTTTTTTTTTAAATTTATATATATATATATTAATGATAGTAGCGGCTCATAGCGGCTTTTTATAGAGTTGGGTGGATAGATTAAAACAAGATAAAGATAGAAACATTGAAGGAGTGGTGGTAATCCAGTATGGGGAGAATGATAGGCTTTGGGGAATTAAGGATTTCTCCTAGCACCACCGCACCGAATAGATACACGATCTTCTATTGATAGAAGATTTTCCTATTGTTGGGACGGATATGCCGCGACGGACGTCAGCACAACGAGAACTCACCTAACAAGATTTGTCATCTAAGGACAAAGCTCGACCCGCAAGCGCATGGAAGCAAGCATAAGGTGTCAACCTACACTCGATGGACTCCTAACTAATTCCTATAGATGTCTCTACCCAATGTCTAAGTAACAGCCTTCAAGAGTGCATAAGAGGAAATTTCCTAAAACGATTTCTAGAGCCAAACACCCATCAAACAATCTCGAAACACCACAGAATTTGAAGGAGATCCTACTAACACCAGTAAGTCGCTCTCCCTAAGGTCCTTGAACCAAAACCCCAACCCAAAACACCTGGTGCAAAATCACGTAGGATGTCTGGCCAAAATTTACAGGTCTTTGTTTTTGAAATCTAAAGTGCCTAATGTGTAGCTCTACTCATTGTGAATGCATGTATATGCTGCAATGCAAAATCGCACAACCTATGCTCACCGAATCACCAGATGAAGCTCGTAGATGGAGCTCGTAAAACTGGACCGTACGCGCGCAATGCACGTATCGGCGCGTAGCTCTCGTCGGGAGCAACACGCTGCACTTCTCTGCACTCGATTCCGACCACTGGCGCACATGTAGCGTCAAGATGAAGCTCACACTCTCTCTCGTACATAGTACGCTCACTCACAGACTTCAAAACTTTTTAAAAATGACAAAAGGTCTTTTATTAAGGTCAAATATAAATACCTTACAATTCTCAAACCCTAAAGTTCCAAATCAACCATCTACTCAATCTAACTATCAAAACTAGGATACAATCTGGAAACTTCTGTAAGCCCCAATATTTACAAGGTGAAATGTCGAGTTTTCTCAATAAATGAATAATTACAAAAAATGATAATCTGCCGAGTAGTCAGTTTCCGTAGGGTGTGTCCAGCTTCTAACACTCCCCCCCTCCTTGCTCATGTTGTCCCTGACATGTTTGTTGAGCTGCTTCTTCATCTTATGGTTTCGCGCATCTTGAGCAGCGACTCGTATCTTGCATGTAAATCCAGCAGTGTTGGGCCGAATATATCAGTGTTGATGGTGAAGAAGCCGGTGTAGAACGCTTCTTCAAAGGCCTAGAGGTGATAGGATGGCAGAAACATTATCCTTTGATACAATGCATGTATCACCTCCTTGGAAGGCTGACCAGACACATCATATGCACATCTGTAAGTATCTTGAAAGAAGAAGATACTGTCTGTCACTTGGCCCGGGTTGAACGTCTCAAAGACTGCCAAAAGGGTTTTGCAGATCTTTCTCATCATTATGCAAGAAAGGTCAAGCAAGATAGTGAACAATTTGATGGCGCCCGTTAGGGTTTTCACCATGTATTGGACACTTATTCTCTCGCCTGCCTTCAAGCCTGGCAGCTTCGGATAGTTCAGCCAAGTGGGTTGGCTTCTTTGTAGTATCTCGTGGGCCTTCCATGTCCTTATCCTTGGTAGAGGAAAGAAGCTTAGGTTATCTCTGATGATTTTGGGTGCCTCTACCAAATGGACTAGGTACTGTGGATACTTCATCCGCCACGCCTTTCTCCACCTGGGTTGGGAGTCGACTATTAACTTGGCCCCTTCAGGCTGGGAGATATCTGCTGTGTAGAGTGGCACTGTCGGCTCTTCTCTAATCCTCTTGTTGATGGTGGCAGATTCATATTTTAGCAAAGGATATGGGAGAGAGGGCTGTAGCCATTCACGCCGGAGGTTGCTGGCGTCGATCTTCTGAATGGTCATGGATTTAAAAACCCTCTACTCCCATTCCAAGGCTTCCTTGGCCGTTTCCCTGATTTCTACCTCTATGGCCTTGCGTAGCTTCTCTTCCTCTTCTTGTGTCAGATCTTGTGGCTCTTGAGAGGGTCCTACTAGGATTTCCTATTGCATGGGTGTGTCCACAGGATCTTCCACATTCTCTACGTCTATGCCTTCCATGGCTGCCGATCCTGTGCCTGCCTGCTCTTCTGCCTGCTGTCCTCTCAGCTCTTCCATCTGCTTTAGGAGTGTCTGCTTTTCTGCTTCAGCTTCTTCTCCCATGTTTACGAGGAGGTCGTTCAATTCAGCGTTTACCTTCTCCGCCTCCTCGAGCTTTCTCTTGATAATTTCTAGCTCATCTTGCATTGCTTTCTGCTCTTCTTCCATGCGTGTTTGCATAAACACCGACCCTTCCGCCATCATCAACCTTTTCTTTTTTTCTAAAGTCAACTCTTTTTGAAGCTCTTTCATCTGTTCTTCATAGATCTGGCTTTCCGTAGTGTTGTGAGTCGAGCTAGTAGCTCTGACTTTGGCAAGAAATGCCCGTAGCCGGATGGTTTGATCTTTTACTTTAAGCTGGTCCTTGAGCTCAAGGACCTCATCCTAGCTAGCCTCCTGGTCTATTTCTGCCTTTTCTTTGGCATTTCGCATGGCCTCAACTTCCTTGGACTCCTCAACAAGTTGTAGGGTTAGGTTGTCTCTTTCCCTCTCTGCATCTGTCAATGACTTGCTGAGTTGTCTATACTCCTCTTTGGCTCCTTGCAGTCTTTGAGCTGCTACATGATTTTCTCTTTCCATTTCCTGGGATCTTTGCAATGCCTTTGCAAGACTGGCTTGCAGCTCTGCTTCTCTCTCTATCTGCCTTTGGCTTTGCTTTTGTAAAGTGTCAACTTCTAGCTTTATCTACACTTCAGTGGCTTTCAGAGTGGTCATTTTCACTTTCTAAGGCCATTGACTGTGCTCTTATCGTGGTTAGCTTTGTCATCACCACATCCCAATCATTGGTGGGCGGGTGCAGGTCCATTGTATGAGTGGCCATCTCCTTTAGCTGTACTAACCGTATGCTTTGCATTTGCTCTTTGGGCCTCGTGCTTTCCAAGTCGAATGCGACTGTGGCAGCCTCTTCTTTTGTGTATCCGGCAGCTAGCAGGTCTAGAAATTGTTGTATGATTCTGGTTGCCCACTTTTAGGCTTGGCCTCTTCCTTTGGTTCTTGCTCTTGGCTTTGCTCTTGCTTGAACTCTTCTTGGTATTCTGGTTTGTCTTGCTCCTCTTAGTCTTCTTGTGGAGGGCTACGAGGAGGTGGTGAGGCGGTGGCTGGTGGATTTGTTGGCTTTTTCTTGAAATCTTTGTCCGCCTTGGTCTTCCTTTCTCTCTCTTGGCCCTCCTGCTCTTCTAGAAGTTTCAGTCGGACTTGCTCCACTTCCTCTTCTGTAAAGGGTACATGTGGGATATTCTCTACTGTGGCATCAAGAATCTCAAAATTTTTAATGTAATCATCGAATCTATCTTTGTGCACCCTTCGAGATGATCCCGACATTGCTTCTAGAGATGGATTCCATAGCTCGTCTAAATCTCCTTTAAGGGCTCTTTCTGCCCTGAAGCTTTCCATCAGCCGCTCTAGACGTGTTGCTTTTTGTGATTTCGTCTCTTTTGCTGGCACTTGGGCAGATTCTTTCTTCTGCTCTAGCTGCTCTTCTTGCACGGTTTCTAACCGGCGTTTCAAACGGGTTGCCACCCTTGGGGCTTTTGGCTGCTCGTCTTCCTTATCTTCTTTGAGCCTCAGCCAATCACTTTGTGATGGAGGATCAGGCCATCTCCCTTTGGATTGCAATGCTCCGTAAATCACCTTCGTGATTAGCTCACCTGACACAATGTATGTGGGGTTCTTGTTGCCCATCTTCACCAGATTATCATGTACATAAGCTGCATAATTGATGATCTTCGGCTTGCTTTTCTGCATTGCCCAGGTGAATGTTGTGGAAATTGCTGCAGGCGGCATCCTGTACTTTTTGTGGCCGCTTTGTACACATATGGAAATATTGATTGTACAACTGACTCATGATTGCCACTTTGGGGTTGTCAATATCTTCAAAGGTATAGTTGGCTTTCTGTTCAGTGTACACCTTTACTTCGTCTCCTCTTTTGGTTACACTATCCCCCTTGTTGGAGAGGTCTAGTGCAACTGCCACCACTCTTTCTGTGATTAGAATCTCCGTGCCCTGCTTGCCTTGCAGATCCGTTACTCTGGCCACTCCATCTTCTTTTATTGTTGTCACAAATTCCCATACTCTTTTTATGTCAATACCTGCCGGCACTGCTTCAAAGTAATTGTGGAGATCAATCTTCTCCAAATACTCTGCCATCTTGCTTCTGACGAACTCATTGAGTTCCCGCGGTAGCATTGGTAGCTCTATCACGTTTCCTTTGGTGTCTTTGAACACGCCTTGGTAAGTCTTTAGATCATTGGACTCTAGAATATCTTCTTGGATCCATGTGCTTGTTGGCTTTAGAGTTCCTTCTGGTATGACGAAGGTCTCTACCTCTTCTAGGTAATCTTTTATGGTCATCCTTTTCTTCTTTCCCGGTGACTTTGCGGCTGCCATAGATCCTGTCACACTCAGTAGTCCGAAGTTAGCGTTTTTTCCATATCAGCTGAGAAACTGAGTTTTAACCATCCAAATGACTTGAAAATTGAAAATAAAGCTTAAAAGGAACTTGTGAAACTGTGCATGTGCTCACAGTGCAATTCTCGCCAAAAATGTTCATTTAGACATCCTACGCGTAGGATGTCTTTTTCATCAGAATTGGGTGATACTTGACATGCTGGTGGTCCTTGGCCTGTACAACATGGCTATGTGCTTGGATTTGGACTTGGGCATCACAAAGTGGATTTTTGGGCTGATTCAGGCTTTAGGTCACAAATTGGGTAGAAAGTCCATAACAGGTAGCAAGTGATGTCCAAATGGGTTGAAAATTGATATATGGGCTCATTGCACCATGGTATTGGCTCCCATTATGTCATTCTTTGCACAGAGGGTCAAAAATATGCTAGAGACATCCTATGCGTAGGATGTCTATTTCATCAAAATGGCTTGAGATTTGTTCTTTGGGTAGTCCTTGGCATGTGGAACATGGCCATGCTCTTGGATTTTGATTTGTACAAGAATTGATGATGGTAAGAGAGTGTGTAGTGTTTTTGGGCTCAAAAAGTGTATCTTGAAGGTGTTGGGGGTCAAAAATGATTAGAATGGCTTCAAACTTGGTATATGAGCTCTTGAAGATGATGTGATTAGATCTGGAATGGACAAACACCCTCTGTAGGCCAAAAATCTCAAATAGACATCCTACGCGTAGGATGTCTACTTCATCAATTTTTGCAGGTGACCACACAGATTGGTTGGTTATGTGCTTGTGAATGTGTTGTGCAAGTTTCATGTGATTTGGACAAGCTTTGGTAGGTCTATGGCCCATTATTGCCTCTATGCCCTAACTTTGCGTTTTTTATGCATATGAGGTCAATTTTGGTCCAAATGTGATGAAACTTGGTGGCTAGCATGTAAAGGTCATTCGGAAAATGTGTGTGATGAGAAATGTTGAGATCTGTGCCCAGAAATTCCCTTGAGACATCCTACGCGTAGGATGTCTCCCGATGATTTTTTCATGGAATCTATCACTAGTGCCTGCCCTTAGTCCCCCTGAGTCCCTTTTAAGCCTAAGTCAAATGGATAGAATGTAACTCCCTGTGTGGATTTCAGAGCCTCCGAGCCGTTTTTTGTCTTTTGGAGTGCTTTTCGGCGATGAAATTTCTTGATATTGGTCTCCATAGCTTCCCGATCCCTTGGGGATCCTTGCCGTATGGTTTTTGTCGACTTTGGCTTCACCGGAGCTCCATTTGGCAATTTGTTGCTCTAGAAGTACCCGTGGTTGCGTTTACATGTCTTCGATGATTTGTGGTGGTCTACCACCATAGGACTTGGTTGTTGATGGTCTAGGAAAGCCACTCGTGAATTTTGGTGGCAAACGGACATGCGGTTTGGCCGCGAGAGCTATTTGATGCTTTGTGTGTTTGATGCCGTTTCTGAAGTTTAGTGCCGCTTCGGGTCATCTTTTGGTCATGTGGGCTACATAGACTTGTCGAGCATGTGGTAAGATGCTCCTACCCATGAATTTTGGTAGCATTTGGACACCTTTCCGCGGATTTCCCATTTGGTGGCCTCTTGCGGGATTCTAGGAATTAGGGTTTTTCCCGATGGTTTTCTACTGCCCGCTTTGTGTGTGAACCCTACACTAGTTTTCGCGACAAAATGACAAGCATGCGCGAAAAGCTCAAGGTGGTGAGCCTACCTCTCATGTCTGAAGCCCGTCAGGTAGTCGTGCGCATCGTAGAAGCTGCTGGAAGTTTCGCTCGCTCTAGGTGGTAGAAGCTCTCTCTCAAAGGACAATAGTATAAATGAGCTAAAAATGAGGCGCAAATTTCTTATAATGGAGGTCCGTGAACCACTTTTCATGTAATTTGACATGTGATCCTAACTTCTTGCGAGATGCGGTTTAAGCTCAAAAATTTCTTGATTTGGACTCCATTTGCCTTGTTTACTAGAAATTTGGCATTTCGGTCAAAATCTGGCCAAAACACACTTTCCGCTCCAGTCTCATAATTGCACCCCCACTATACCATAGGTTTTCCTATAGTCACCGATCATCCCCATATTTTTTGTTTTTCATTACGACCGTTTTTCACCTGCTTTTTGTATTTTTGAGTTTTTTTGCCAAAAATTAGCAAAATTAAAAGGAAAATAGCAAATGAAACCCAGAAAATCCCCAAAAATCATAATAAATAAAAAACATCACCGAAAAAATTTTATACACTCACATGCAATTTTTATGGCCGTATTTCTCCGTTTTACCAATATTTTGCCTAAAAAATGGCTATTTCTACTTATATACACACACCTAGGGGCTTGATTTGGCTTTTGGCCCCATATACCTATAGATACATGCTGTATAAGGGCATATGTACTTGGTTTAGTCCAGAAAATTTTGCAATCAAACAACAACCCTTAAAATTATTCGAAAATCATGCCCTTTTTTCCTCTTTCTGCTGTTGGTTCCGCATTTGAGAATGCCTCCCGCCCTCCTAGCCGGAGTCCTCCCGGACGACAAGGCATCGCCTCGGAGTATGTGCCGTGCATAGGTTGAAAAATTTGTGCTAATGCTTGGCGATTAATGTGGCCCTAATTTATGCATACTTGGTCAATGCATGGAAAAACTAATGTTGTGCAAGAGAAGGGTATAAGCAAGACCTATATTGGCATTCGCTGTTGAGGTTTCCTGTTTTCTTTGCAAGTAACAGCTGTAACTCTACTGCTCTCTGTTTAATTGTCTTTCTTGCAAAAGACAGTCGCTTTGCCGCTACTGTTGATATGGCTGTAGTTGTCTCTTTGGAGAGTATTGGCTTGGCCGGAATGGCCGTAGCCCGTATCTCTTTTGCTTTCCATTGGTAGCTCGTTTTGGCCGGTTTTTGTAGGGTTTTTTCTACCTGCTTTGTTTCTACTGTTTTGTTGCTTATTGGCATCCACATAAGTTGGTTTTCCGGTTGCAAATGCAGATGTCTGCCTTCCGATGTTGCTTGTACTGAAGGGAGTTCCTTTTGCTTTTGTTTCGGTATCCAAATGCGAGTAACATTTGGGTTTTTGCTGAGCATTTTCTTTGGGATCCATATCTGTTTTATGCCCTTGGTGTTTGGTTGAGCTATCTGCTTTGGTTGAATTCTTCCGTTGTACTGTTTTTGGTCTGCCATGTCATTTCTATCCTTCCGCATCCATACTTGTTTCCCTTTTTTTGGTAACCTAGATCTTTGCACAACGATCGGTGATGTTCTCTGGTGTGTTTTCACTGTTGAACAATGAAATGCACAATCCTGGACATGTGCTTCTTCAAGGTAACACTCGAATTCTTCCGGATTTATACATAATCGTAGAATTTGGTCCGATCCTAGATGATACAACCGTCCTGCAATCAACTGAAAGTTTTTTGTTTGTCAAATTGTTTGTTGTTTGGATCTTTCTTTCGTGCTATCAAACCTACCTCAATAGGAAAGAATGCTAATCATTTCTTGAGACCATTTGGGTATCATTTCAATATTGAAAAGATAAGCATCTGGTATGTCTTCATCTACTCCTTCAGGAGCTTCCCCGTTGTGTATCCTTGAAAGATGATCCGCTCGTAGATGGGTTTTACCCTTTTTGACCACCACTGTGAAATCAAACTCTAGCAATATAATAAACTAGCATGCAATTCTCCCTGTATTGCATGGTTTATTTACCAGATACAATAGAGCTTGATGATCTGTGAAGAACACAAATTTTTTTGCGAGAAAATAATGCCGAAGTTTCTTTACAGCATAAATCATTCCTAACCCCTCTCTTTCGACTGCATATGCAGAAGCATCAATGTGAACATGAAATATCTTTTCCCAATCTGGTGCTTTAAGTATAGGTGCTGATACAAGGTTTTCCTTCAGCTTTTGGAATGAAGTTTCACACTCCTCAGTCCAATCAAAATTGACTAGCAAACGATACAGAGGTTGTGCAATGACTGTATACATGTATATGAATCTTCGTTAATATCCGCAATGTCCCATGAAGGATTGCACTTGTTTAGAATTAGTAGGTCTGGCTAGGTCTACTATGACTTTGACTTTGATTAGGTCAGTGGCTATGCCATTTCTCGAGACAATGTGTCCTAATATGTGGCCTTGCCTAACCATAAAAATACACTTTTTCGGGTTAAGACAGATTCGATATGTCCTGCATTTTTCAAATACCTTTTGCAAATGGTCAATATGTTCATTAGAAAATTTCGGAGGTCATTTGGAGGGCCTTGTAAGAAATTGTATTTCTCTCTCTAGAAACTTTTTTTAAAATGCACTTGCACTTTGTGAGTACGTCCAAAAGGACAACCAGACACTCTGAAAAGTAGATTTATATTCCCAATCGTCCTTGAAAACGGTCACTTTTTTATTTAATGCGAGCGTCTTTTTCAGGAGGCAGGTGCGGTGCATTCAATGCAGCTTACGTCATCACTGAAAGTTGAAAAGTCACAAACTGTAAAATAGTGATATATTTTGAAGATTTTGACACCACCAATGCATCCGGAACGCCAAAATACCTTAAAAACGAATGTCTACTTGTCTCATTCCGACATCCGGAGAGGCAAAAAATGTCAAAAAACCCTCAAAAATGGGCTTTTTACTAAAGGCGCGCGAGGAGGCATTCTAAAATTTTAGAATGCCCTCTGCGCGCTGTTAGTACAAAGCTTTTTTTAGTGATTTTTGGACACTTATCTTTCCAAAAAGCCCCTTTTTAGAGGTTTTTGGACATTTTCCTCTCAAAAAGCTCCCTAAAAAGAGGAAAAAAGGGCCTTTTTACTAACGGCGCGCGAGGAGGCATTCCAAAATTTTGGAATGCCCCCTCGCGCGCCATTAGTACAAAGCTCTTTTTAGTGATTTTTGGACACTTATCTTTCCAAAAAGCCCCTTTTTAGAGGTTTTTGGACATTTTCCTCTCAAAAAGCTCCCTAAAAAGAGGGAAAAAGGGCCTTTTTACTAATGGCGCGCGAGGAGGCATTCCAAAATTTTGAAATGCCCCCTCATGCACCGTTAGTAAAATGTTCTTTTAGGGGTGTTTGACATTTTTGGCCTCTTTGGATGTCTAAGCGAGGCAATTGGACATTCATTTCTAGAAGATATGTGTGTTCCGGACGCATTGGCAGTATCAAAAGTTTCAAAATCTTCCACCACTTGATAGTTTTGTGACTTTTTGAGTTCTAGTGATGACGTATCCCGTATCAAATGCACCGCATCTACCTTCTGAAAAAGGTGCTCGCATTAAGTAAAAGAGAGTGCTCGTCTTCAAGGACCACTAGATTATTAAATGAGGAGAGGGACACCTTTTATATTTTTGTTAATATCAATCTATTTTTCTACGTAACGTAGGCTCTTCTCTCATTGGAGGAGCTTATTTTCCTCTCTCTACCAAAAGGCCCTCCAAAAGACCTCCGAAATCTCCTAATGCCCGCGTAGAAGAGAGTGTACACAAAGATCATCCATGTATATTTCTAAGAATATTCTCAGGTATTCTTTTTGAACGCGTGCGTCATTATACTTTGGAAGGTAGCTGGGGCATTAGTTAAGCCAAACGACATAACTCAATATGCATAAATTCCCCATTCTGTGGCAAACGCTGTTTTGTGTTGATCCTCCATTGCAATTGCCAGTTGGTTGTATCCTGAAAACCCATCCAGAAAGGAATAAGCCCGTTTTCCGGCCACCCTCTCAAGTACATGTTCTGCGATTGGCAAGGGATAATTATCCCTTATGGTGGCTGCATTTACCTTTTTGAGGTTTACACACACTCGCAATTTTCCGTTCTTTTTGGGGACTACCACAATGGGTGACACCCAATCTGTATGTTCGATTTCATAGATGAATTCAACTTCCATCAGCTTGTCAATCTCCTCTTTGATTCGTTTAGCAAATGTGTCATTATATGTATAAGGACGTTGTTTGCTAGGTTTTGCATCTGATTTCAAAGGAATTGTATGTTGGCATATCGCTGGACCAACTCCTTTGAGGTCTTTGTAGGACCATGCAAACACATCTTTATACTTCTTGAGAAGTTGTGTTAGCTGTTCTTCTTCTTCAGACTCTAAATCGGTTGCTATATAGACCGGATGAGCCTTTTCACCTGGTTCTGCGAGGTCTATCTTTTTTGCATTTTCTAGCCCATCGTAAGATTCTTGGTTGGTTCTTTCCTTGACTGGTGGTGTCATGATGACTTTTCTGTCCTGGATAGTAAATTTCCGATAGTGTGATGGTACATTCATGTTTCCCTTCTCTGACTCCCCTTTACCATCACTATCTTCTTCAGTAGTTCATATCTCACGTAAAGACCGTTTCAGTTCTTGGTATTTCTGTTTACGCTCCAGTTTGGTCCACTCTTGGTCTTTTGTTGTTTCTTTTTTTGATTTTTGAGATTTTTGTGATTTTGTTTCTGTTTTATCTTTTCATACTTGTTTTATTTCCTCTCGCGTTCTTTCCCTTCAAACTTTTGAGAATGTTCCTGATATTTGATCTTTTACACAATCCTCTGCTTTTACAAGCATCAAATAGTGAGTTTTACTTTTTATCCTGGGCATCAAGTTCTCTGTTGCTTTGTTTCCTGCTCGTTTTCTCCTATAGCGTTCCTGGCGTCTAGGGTGTTGATTAGCAAATTCATAAAACTTGATATTCTCTATTTTCTCCCCACACTCACTTGAGTTGTCTGAACACTCATTATCTGCATCATTATTTACTTCCAGATGTTCAGAGGAGTTATAAAACTCTTCTTGTTCTGGTGGTTCTATCGTCTCATCTCCTCTTGGTATAATGCTTACCATGTAGTAGGGTAGCACATCATAGCCATCCTTATCGCAAAATTTTGTTGTTGGACTATCTGTAATGGTACGACATCCAATTTTGCTAGTATGTGTTCCCATTCTAGAGGTTCCAAGGCATCTTCAGGGAAAGGTTCCGGAATATACTCCTTGTCCTCAATCGCTCTTTTGAAGACGCATTCCTCTCTTCTTAAGCTTCCACAATGTGAAGCTCCGCACATCCATAGCTCTTTTTGTTGCCCTAACCATGCTGGGAGTTCCGATCCTGCTACTGTAGTTGAATCAAACTCTTCCACAGGTGTTTGGTTCACATCCTTGTAACTATGGTCTTTTAGGTGTATTTTAGTTGTTGTCTCGCCATGTCTGAGGTTATGTGATCGTAACTCCAATCTTGGACCATCTTCAATTGTCGCATGAACGGTCTTCCCAAGATGATCTCGTAATTGTTCTTTTTGTCAAAATCGACTATTACAAATGTATGCTCATACTCGGATTCTGCACAAAGTGACAATCACTTTTTCTAAGAGTCCTAGAGGCTTCTCCATGAACCCATCTGCCAATTGCAATTTCATTCTGGTAGCTCTTAAAGCTGGTTTTCCCCATTTTTTCCAGATTTCCTTGGTGGCGATAGCAACTCCCGCTCCACTGTCAAGAATAGCTTTGGAAACTACTCCTTGGAATTCTACTGGTAGTGTGGTGTTTCCATCTTCTCCCTCGTAATACTCTCCAACCTTGTTTAATGGTACTGGCCTAGTGTTTAGTTGAGGCCTGTCCAATTCTCTGATCCCTTCCTGAAGCTTCGAGGTGGGGTCTTTCACTCCAAATTTTTCTAGGCATTTACCTACTGTAGTCCACATGTTTGGTCATAACCTTAGGAGTTCGGCTAATGTGATTGTGCATGCCACCGGAGTGGACAATAACTCAATCAATCCTTGTGAATTAATCACTTGTTAGAAGAAAGTCTTTGAGATGGGATTGCTCTCACTTCAGACTTGGCTTCATACTCTCCTAGGTAAGAGGGTAGAGTTTTCAACGAGTCTGGTTGGCTGTGCCTCAAACTAATTGATCCCTGGTCTCCCCCTTGTGAATGTATATAGAAATTCATTTGCGACCTTGCCTCAAATTCTTCAATAGGAGGTAAGATCTCATTCTTCTCTTTTCTCGTTCTATTCATGTGGTTACTCACCCTGTTAGCCTCGTTAGCCTCACGGATTTGCTTCCACAGATCATCTAGACCGTTACAGTCCTTACCCATTTCTGTCAATGTTTTAGGCTGGAACCCGTCACTTGCCTCATCTGTTGTATTTGGCAATATGATAGGCTCTCCTCTGGACTCATAGGCATTTGTGAGTCTTTCCTTCGTTTCTACTTGTTCCTCTAAAGTTGGTTGGAGCTGGTACTTCATGCCAATTTGCAGGTTTACCAAGCGGGTCTTCCATCAATGATTGAGCTGTTTCAATCATCTTTCTACACATTTACAACCTTTGTTTTTCTATTTCAGCATATGGATAAGTCATCCATCTTTGCTCCTGGGTTTGGTTCTTTTTTAGTTTGGCTTCATAAGCTTTTAGAAGTGCATCCAACTGCTCATTTACATTGTCTGCCAGTACTGATTCTCCTGATCCTGCACTTTTGGGCTTTGCTATTTCCTTGGGTTCTATGGTTGTAGTGGTGTGTGAGCTTAAGCTAGCTAGATCCTCTAGCCGCTTTAATCTATCCTTTGTATGTTTTAACTCCTCGGATAGAGTTGTTTGCTCTCGTTCTTTCCTGGATTTCATACACGTCTTTCTAGCTTTCCAAGTGATTCTCTGATTTTTTGTTTTTGAACTTGGGGCATCGGTTTTTGGCTCTTCAATTATGGGTTTGTTCGTCATTCTTTGAGCTTGGGCTCGTGTCACCGCCTGAATAGGTATGATTGTTTCATTTTCTGACCCTCCACTAGAAGGTACTGTTTCTAGCATGTTCAAGGTGGTTTTTGCTCCTTTGCTCGGGTTTTTAGGGCAATCGAGAATCAAATGAGTAACTCCACACTCGGTGCAATATGCGTTGACTCTAATGATTTCATCATGAGGATAGTCTCTTAGCCAATGGTCTCCACCACACTTGTAGCACGGTCCCTTGGGTTTTTGAGGTGCTCCTTGAGCTCCTCTTTGTTGGTATGCATGTCTCTGTCCGCCCATGCCTCCGTTGGCTATGAACAACAATGTTCGCTCATCTAAGCTATATCTTCCTTCTCTTGCTGTCTGTGCAGCTGTTGTTGGTGGTCCTGTACTTCCTATCATGATCCATGGTTCTGGTGTAGAGGGTTCTTCTGGTGGATAATATAGACAGAGTTTGCCGCATCTCCATTGGGATCTTCATAATATGCATGCATAGGCACCAAAGCCTTCTCCTCTAATTCGGTTACGGTTGGTGTGTATCTTATACCGAATGTTTGTAATCCTGGTAGGGGTAATTGTTGCCCCAACACTGGTTGTGGTCTTTCTACACCTACAGGTCCTGATAGGTTGCCTGCTTGATACCTAGGCATTGGTGGAACTTGAGGAGAAGCTACCTGAGCTTGGGGAGCGTAAGGTCTGTCTCTCACATATCCCTTGTTATAATAACATTCCTCTGTCCCATGGTTTGTCCATTTTTGTTCAATAGCACACCACTTGGGCTGTTAAGCCTGGGGTTTGGCGTACAAGTTAATCTTTTTTAGCACTTCCTCTACAAGCTGCTCTTGGTTTACAGCTACTTCTCCTTTCGGTGCTGTCTTAGAAGACTTGCTTCCACTTTGTTGTGAAGATGAATCGTCGTCAAGGTCCTTGAACTCCCCCTCTTTGTAGACCTCACAATTGTCCACAAGGTAAGAGCCTCCTTGGTTAACTCATTCAACGTCGTGCTCCGCTTCATATGTAAGTCCTTCTGGAGATTTTCATTCCTTAGTCCTTGGATGAATATAGGCATAAGTCTGGATTGAGTGGGCAGTTCTTCCACAGGGCAGAACTTAACATATCTTTTTAGTCTTAGGGATGCCTTTCGTACAGATTCCCCATCTTTCTGTTTGAATTTATGGATTTGTGAGACGGTATTATGAGCTATCCCCCTTTGTGAGAATTCCTCGATAAACTCGTCAAACACTTCCTCCATAGACTCAAAGTCTCTACGCTCTACAGAGTCAAAACAAGTAGCAGCGTCATCCTCTAGGGTTATTCCAAACCCTGAGAATTGGGTAGGAAAGTCTAACACCTCTTCAGCTCTAATTACACGCACAAAGGCTGCTACATGATCTCTTGGATCTCTATTTCCTGTGTATTTCTTGTTTACCCATTTTTGTACTTGACAAGGTCGAATTCTACGATGGTCTACAAACCTCATCATTGGATCTCCACGTCCTAATCGATACACCTCCTCTGGTCTTCTATAGTAGGCTGGTTCCTCTCCCAGTGGGGCTCCTAAGCCATAATTTCTGACAGTTCTTACCAGAGATAGTTCATCTCTTCGAACTCGTTCTATGGGTGGTCTTCCAGGCTCTGTTAACCCTTGAGTCTTTGGCTTACTCTCTCCTTGATACCTTGAATAGAGTGGTGGTTCTTGCAAGTCTCTTAGCCCTCGTGCGGCGTGATAACCATCTCGATTTTGGTCTTGTTCCAATGTTGCACTCTATCGAAGCCATGCCTGCAATGATGGATGAGTTGCTGGTTGGTTTTGATTGTTGAATGTTTGCGGTCGGGTAGAATGTGAGGTAGTGTCATACTCCTTTGAAAATGGATTTGTCGACTTGCTAGGGGTGTAGGTGGCTCTTGGAACTTCGTCTGGGGCATATGTTGATGCTCTTGGAACTGTTGCCTTTTCTACCTCCTCTGGGAGAATACGTTGGTATTCTCGCCCGTACCTATCAACAAAAACTATATCCTTCCCCATACTAGTGTCATAAGAGAATAAGTAAAGAACCTTGTCTTTGCTTAATTCGTTTAAGTATGGTTCCTTGCAGCGAAAGTAAGCGACTATTCCCCCACTCTCATGCTTGTAGATTCCCACGTTCTCATTATAAGTTGAAACCCTGGTTGTTTTCTTATCATACATGAAAATTTCTCCAGGCCTTTCAATGTTTGGTGGTGGTTCTTGAGCTTCTGAAACCATTTTTCCTTTCGCCACGTTATCTCCATATCTGTTGTAATCTTCAGGGCTACTAACTATCAAATAGTGGTTTCCCTTTTCGTCTTGGAATCTATCTCCATCATCATAGACTCGAATTATCTCCAATCTCTGAGCCGGAATTTCTTCAATACAAATGCACTTGCGTCCTCGATAGTCAAAATAGACTAGGGATCCCCTCAAGTTTGTTCCTTCTAAGAAGATCACATTGAGCTTGGAATCATTCAAAGGATTTAGGGAGGTGCTTCCTCCTGGAATTGGTCCGTCATAGGTGAAACCTCCTGGCTGTTGACTACCCATCATGAAGAAAGATTTGTCTGCTGATGAAGTGTCAGTATCACTACCTTCCTCAATAATCGGTGCTAGTGGATCTAGCGTTGCCTGAGTTACACTCTCCTTGGTGGACACTAAGCTACCTTGGTCACCTGCCACCTTCTGGTCTCTAAAAATGTATCTTCATGATCTTAAATTCATCAAACTTATCAATGCAATTTATCACCAATCCAACCACTCACCTGGCAAAGGATCAATCTCCGCACAACTTCTTGCTTTGCTGCTTAATATACCTGTACAACACAAGCGTTTAATTTCGGCAATCGAATCAAAGCATTTAACTACTAGAGGTTATCTTAGTAATGACTGGTATAACTGGAGAGTTAATCTCAATCACTATTGTATTTTATACACTGTTGATGTTCTGGATTAGGTCTGCTAATCTAAAACTGTACTTCCCTCGGATGTTGGCCAATTTATGTGAAAAAGTCTGAATTCAGTCTTTGCTCCATCAAATGGACAAACAAGGTCCAAATTCACTTTTGAAAGAAATTCTGGAACCCTTAAGCCAAATGGAATCTCACTGTCTAAGCCCGGTCAAATTTTCTCTTCGGTAGGTCCCAGTAGACATCCTACGCGTAGGATGTCTCCTGCTCTATTTTGCCTGGATTTTTACACTATGGATTTCCCTTGATGTGCTGAGTCCATAGCTGTTTTTACTTTTTGATTTGGACACCTATAAGCTGGTCAATGGATCAGAAATATGTTTCGACAGCTTGCTGCTGGTCTTGATCAGTCTGATCAACTTCAATTTGAACCAAAATTGACTAGGAGGCTTGCCTCAGACTATACAACACTATGCTATGCCCACAGTCAGTATCTGGCTTCAATCTTGCTTTAGACATCCTACACGTAGGATGTCTTTTTCATCAGAATGGATTCAAATTCAAAACACAGGCTCCCCTTGAGTTGCTGATCACTTTGGTATGCTCAAAATTAGGTTTGGAGTGCAAAATCACACAGAAGACATCCTACGCGTAGGATGTCTTTTTGGCATGTTTGACCCCAGACTTGACCCACAGCTTCCCCTTGATGTCAGCAACCCAGTGGTATGCTTAGAATTAGGTTTGGATTTCAAAAGTCCCCAATTTTAGCTGTTCTTACCTTTTTCAGTCAAAAGTGCTAAACTCTGCTTTGAACCCAATTTTCTCACCCAAATGAGATGAAACCCCTCTCAATCACTCAATATATCATGCAGATCATGCTCATGCAGCCATCCTATGGTTTTGGTCTTAAAACAATGCTTTGGCACAATTTGGGTAGGATGTCTGGCAATTTCAGTCTATCTCGCCTTATCCTGTCAAGATATGGTCAAATTTCCACTTTCCAGTTGAAAATAGGGTAAACCCCACCTTCTGAACACAATGGTCAACTCAAAATCTCAAAATTCCCACTAGATTAGCCTATAGACATCCTACGCGTAGGATATTGTGCTTACTTTTGCAAATGGTAGTTCTTTCACACTTGTTGATGCAATGTATGTAACTGGAATCAAGAAGAATATTTTGGTTATAACTGCACTTGCTAGACTTGAATTTGTATTCAAATTTGTGGATGATACATGTACAGTACATGATCTCAGTTTTGGTGAGATGAAATTGTTGCATTTGGCATTTTATGTCTGTTACCATATACATGTGGTAGTGATGTGTATGAACACACTA
This sequence comes from Adiantum capillus-veneris, assembly GCF_014529385.1. Lineage (NCBI taxonomy): Eukaryota > Viridiplantae > Streptophyta > Polypodiopsida > Polypodiales > Pteridaceae > Adiantum > Adiantum capillus-veneris. Next base: position 130,272,789 of record NC_140939.1, on the reverse strand, counting down.
GGACCACCGGGGCATTTTTTCCCTCTTTAGGAGGTTTTTCCCCCCGAGCATTGTATATACTCCCATCACTCTAGGTCTATCTATCTTTCCATTGCACACTAAGTAACACACTCTCTATTGTGTGCCTTGAGCTTCCTTCGTCTTCTCCAAGCTGTGTGCGTTTCTCTGCAACCCTAATTCCAACAATTGGTATCAGAGCAGGTTGCATCCTCTCGGGCTTAGTCGCCAGCTGCTCCAGGACACGCCTGCTCACTTTCTCCGATTTCAGTGAGCTTTGGCAAGCATTCACAGGTCGACAAAATTTTTGGGAAGGCTCGTAGAGCTTAGTCTGCTCAGATTTTTGATTCGGGCTCATTTCGGCCTTCATTTCCACTACAGGCAGGTCTGCATAGGCAATTTCATAATTTTGTGCAGAGTTTCTGTCAGTGCCATTTTTTGCATAACAAGTGCCTTATAGTCTTCTATGGTTTGTGCTATATAGCACGTGTTGTTCCCGCTCCGTTTCTCCTATTTTTGGGCAGTTTTCACATCAGGTGCAGCATTTACCATGGCTGACAACAACAACACATATGTGTTCAAGATGTTTGCTGCTGAGGACAGGTTCGATGGGGACAATTACCCTATGTGGGCTTATATGATGCAACGCGTTCTTGTGTCAAAGGGCGTCTAGAATATTGTGCAGGGCATTGATGTATGTCCTGATTCTGAGGATGTAGGCGATGTTGAGGATGTTGCAGGTCTTGCTGCAAGGATTGCTGCTGTTAGAGTTGTTTTGCCTACGGTAGAACAAGCTCATTGGGATGTTAAGGATGCACAGGCTCATGCATTGATTGCATTGTCTGTGAAGCGCACCATTGTTCCTCACATCCGTTCAGCAAAATCTGCAAAACAGGCTTGGGATATTTTGGCTAGTCTTTATGCAAGTCGCAATGAGGCTAAAATTGCTTTGCTGGGTAAAGAGTTGGAGTCAAATATTATGCATGAGGAAGATGATATGGACAATTTCCTTGCTAGTGTCAAGGATATCAATGAGCAACTCATTTCTGTAGGTGAAGTCATTTTAGACAGTTCCCTAGTGCAGGCTGTTCTTGATGCCTTACCAGATTCCTACCAGACTTTTGCTACTACTTGGAGACTCATGACCCAAGGAAATCCAGAAGTTGTCAAGTTTGATGCATTATGCACATTGCTGTTGCAAGAGTCACTTTCCAAAAAAAACAGGACTAGACAGCGTGGAATTGAACAGGCTTTTATTGCTTCTCAAAGAAAAGGTGGTAACAGCAATGCAGCCACTTCTTATGGTTCTGCTACGAGTGGCAAAACTTCTGTTTCTAATGCTTCTGTTGGCATCACTTCATCTGGCAATTCTGGTGATAAGGGCAAAAAGAAGATGCATTGCCATTATTGTAAAGCTAAGGATCACTTGATCAAGTCGTGTCCTAAGTTGAAGGCCAAAGAGGCTAAGAAGAAAGAGGGTGGTTCCACTGCAAATGCTGGTTCCACTACAAATACAGCCATTGTTGAGTCTTCTGTGAAAGGAGACTGTGATGCTGATGTTGATGCAGAATGGGCTTTTAGCACAGAGTGCACTTACAGTCCTGTTGTCCATCATGCATGCTTGTCAGTGGTACTACAAAGCACATTACCTCACATCGTGAATTTTTCACCTCTCTCAGGTCTGTCCCTCATGGGAATTCAATCACTTGTGCCAACAATGCCTCTTATCCGGTTTAAGGAGTTGGAAAGATTGTGCTTACTGCTGCAAATGGAAGTTCCTTCACACTTGTTGATGCACTTTATGTACCTGGGATCAAAAAGAATCTCTTGTCTGTATCCGCACTTGCTAGACTTGGACTTTTAGTCAAATTTGTGGATGACAGATGTACAATTCATGATCTCAGTTTTGGTGATGAAATTGTTGCATCTGTTTTTTTGTGCTGTGGGCTGTATAAGCTCACTTTGTATGACAAGTGTGGATAAAATTTAGCAAATGCTGTTGCATATTCAAGGGCTATTTCAGATGCAAAACTTTGGCATGCATGTTTTGGTCATCTGAATTTTGCTAGTTTGCTGCATTTGCAGAAATCTGATATGGTTGCTTCTTTTCCGCCTCTTGAAGCACCTGTCAAACATGTTTATGAAGGCTGTATTTTGGGTAAGATGTAGCATGATTCTAAGTTTCCAAAGGATGGTTTAGTTAGGGCCACATGCAGGTTGCAGCTTGTGCATAGTGATGTTTGTGGGCCCATGCAAACTCCGTCCTTGGGCAATTACTTGTACTTCGTGACTTTCATTGATGATTACTCCAGGCATGCATGGGTATTTCCGCTTAAAGCGAAGTCCGAAGTTTTTATGTGCTTCAAACAATTTATGACTATGGATGAAAATGTCTTGAAATGCGTTCCGATCGAGGGGGAGAGTGTATCTCTCATGAATTTAATGCATTTCCGGCTAGTCGTGGGATAAAACACCAATGTACAGTGCCTTATACACCTCAGTAAAATGGTGTTGCTGAGAGGAAAAACAGGTCACTGACGGAAATGGCACGATGTATGGTCAAAAGTCAAGATTTGCCGCATTCATTTTGGCTTGAGGCCATCATGTGTGCCACTTATGTACTTAACAGGTGTCCTATGAAAGCTTTGTATTCTATTACTCCATATGAAGCATGGCATGATAGAAAGCCTTCTATTGAGCACATGCGTGTTTTTGGCTATTTGGAATATGCTTTGGTGCCACAAACACAGTGCAGAAAATTGGATGATAAGGTTGTCAAATGTATTTTTGTTGGTTATAGTGCTGAAAGCAAAGGTTACAGGTTGTATCATCCGCAAACAAAATGTATTCTGGTTTCACGGGATGTAGTGTTTGTGGAAGATTCTGTCAAATGTTGTTGTGGCTTCGTAGGCTATTTTAGATATAAAACTTTGGCATGCACGTTTTGGGCATGTCAATTTTACCAGTTTGTTGCGTTTGCAAAAATATGATATGGTTGTTTCTTTGCGGCCTCTTGAAGCATCTGTCAAAAATGTTTATGAAGGTTGTATTTTGGGTAAGATGTTGTGTTCAAAGTTTCCAAAGGATGGTTCAGTTAGGTCCACATGCAGGTTGTAGCTTGTGCATAGTGATGTTTGTGGGCCCATGCAAACCTCATCCTTGGTCAATCACCTCTACTTTGTGATTTTCATTTATGACTACTTTATTCATGCAAGGGTGTATCCGCTTAAGGCAAAGTTCGAAGTGTTTTTGAGCTTCAAGCAATATTTGGCTATGGCTGAAAATGTCTCAAAATGTACTATGGGCACCCTCCATTCCGATCAAGGGGGGGAGTATATGTCTCATGAATTTAATCATTTTTGGCTAGTCGTGGGATAAAACGCCAATGTACGATTCTGTATACACCTCAAAAAAGTGGTGTTACTAAGAGGAAAAATATGTCTCTTACGAAAATGGCAAGATGTATGGTCAAAAGTCAAGGCTCTTTAAAACATTCGTTTTGGCTTGAGGCTATCATGTGTGCCACTTATGTACTTAACA